>NC_056056.1:58511160-58812142 GCF_016772045.2 Ovis aries
TGAGCAGAGATATCAGGGTATAAAATTAGAAATCCTGTTTTTTAAAGACAAATCTCCTTTCCCAGAAGGGCAAGTTCACCCAGTGGAATACTGACTTTAGCTGGCCTGGGAGAAGCAGGTGACAGCTTATTAGACTGGGCAAGGACATTAACTCTTCACATAATCCTTTTTAAAATTTTAACTTTTGGCTGCACTGTGCAGCATGTGGGATCTTCCCCTGTGCTCAGTCACTAAGTTGTGTTGGACTCTTCGTGGTCCCATGGACTATAGTCCATTAGGCTCCTCTGTCCTGGGATTTTCCAGGAAAGAATACTGGAGTGGGTTGCCATTTCCTCTTCCAGGGGATCGTCTCCACCCAGGGATCGAACCCCCATCTCCCAAGTCTCCTGCATTGGCAGGCGGATTCTCTACCACTGAACCACTAGGAAGCCCTTCCTGAGTTTCCCCACCAGGTATCAAACCCTCAGCCACCTGCAGTGAAAGTGGGGTCTTAACCAGTGGACTGCCAGGGAAGTCCCAGTTCTTCACATATTACAGCAATCAAAACACTGTTTATTGTTGACATCTGATTGCACGAGTAATTCGTGATGTTCAGAGAAAAATAAGAAAACATGACCAAGCAAGAAGAGACTATCATAATCGTAGTCTCATAATTCCCTCTATTAATGCCTTAGTGGAAATCCTTCAGGACCTTTTCTATGTACTTTCAAAGAAACAAAAAATGGGCTAATAGCACAATGTACACTTTTTAGTAAACTGCTTTCTTCACTTGCCAATATATTCTGAAATTTTTTCATTTCAAATTGATGCATTTCTGCAACATTATTAAACTTTGGTATGGATATAAGATAATCTATTTGATTGGTTCCATAATTCTTAACATTTCCAATAATTTGATATTCCAAACAAGGCTTTGCTGAGCATCTTTGATTTTACCCCCTGATTCTACAAATTATTATCACTGATATTTTCCTTAAGATAACTTCTATAGAAGAGGAATTTCTTTGTCAAAGAACATGAATATTTAAAAGATGCTTTCATATGTTTTCCAATAGGCCCTTCAGAGTAGTTGTACTAATTTATTTTTTAAATTGATTTTTATTGGAGCATAGTTGATTTACAATGCTATCTTAGCTTCAGGGGTACAGCAAAGTGGATCAGTCATACATATACATATATCCACTCTTTTTTAGATTCTTTTCCCATACGGATCATTACAGAGTACTGAGCAGAGTTCCCTGCGCTATACAAGTAGTTCTTATTAGTTATCTGTTCTATATACGTGTGCATATGTAAATCCCAATCTCCCAATTTATCCCCCCTTCCCCCAGTTGTACCAATTTACTACTTTCACTGTCAGTGCATATGCTGTTACTTTCAACAAGCTCCATAAGAGAAGCGTGTGATAAACTCTTGTATTACTGTCCCTTTTTATCTGTGAGGAGCCAAATACAAGGCAAATGAAATCGCTTTCCTTATCTAGATTGGGACTAGGTTTGGAAGCTCAGAGTAATTAGGCAAAAGGATTTCTCCAAAGTTGTGGAGCTTGAAATATTAGCCGATGGATAAAAATAGAAGTAGGAGAAAAAGAAAAAGCCCACTCAAGGCAAGGTAAAGCAATTAACAGTGTGTTTTTGCTACTGACCTTCTAAAATCGTTCCTGTGTCATGCTAAGTTGCTACAGTCGTGTCCAGCCCTTTGCGATCCTATGGACTGTAGCCTGCCAGGCTCCTCTGTCTGTTAGATTTTCCAAGCAAGAATACTGGAGTGGGTTGCCATTTCCTTCTCCAGGGCATCTTCTTGACCCTGTGATTGAACTCGTCTCCTGTGTCTTCTGCACTGGCAGGTGGATTCTTTACCACTGAGCCACCTGGGAAGCTTGAAGCTAAGGGAATCTGTTTCAATTCAGTGTGGAGTAGAAATGAATGTTCTTGTCTATTCAAGATTCCTTCACCTCCCCAGCTTTATTCGTTAATAACCTGGTCCTTGTTACGGCACTGGGCAATACTACTCTTCTATCTCTCTGGCCATGGTGACTGGTCCAGAGATGGGCTTATGACCCCAATCAGAGCAATCAGAATCCTTAGGCAAACATTTTCTAACTGGACTGGTCTTTTCTTCTCTTTTGGTCACTGAAATTTTTAGCTGTACCCCAACACTGTTGGAGGGCATGTTCCCTGCTGGGTATAGAAAGTCTATCTGCAAGAGGAGGTCTTTGGCACAAGTTTTCCTAATGTGAATTAGTGATGAGTTGATTGATTAATTAGAGAACATGAGGTGCCAACCAACTGGCACTGTTATAACCTCATCCAGAACTGGCAAGCAGATAGGAAAAAAAAGTTGGAAGCAACACCAACGGTGATGTCTGAGTGACTTCATGCTTTGTTTATCCCAGCATCAGGTTGTAAAGTTGTTAACAATGTGTGCAGGTCATCCTAGTGATAAAGATGGTAGAGGTAGTAATGAGTCAGTACTCTTGAGTAAGAGCCACGAGTAGCATAGAAATAAAGGACAACTATGAACCTGGAACCTAGAAGGATGTAGATTCATGCAAGGTTAATATTGTTGACCTAGTACCAAATAGGGAAAGGACTACATCAAGGCTGTATATTGTCACGTTACTTATTTAACTTATATGCAGAGTACATCATGAGGAATGCTGGGCTGGATTAAACACAAGCTAGAATCAAGATTGCTGGGAGAAATATCAATAACCTCAGATATGCAGATGACACTACCCTTACAGCAGAAAGCCAAGAACTAAAGAGCCTCTTGATGAAAGTGAAAGAGGAGAGTGAAAAAGTTGGCTTAAAACTCAACATTCAGAAAACTAAGATCATTGCATCCAGTCCCATCACTTCATGGCAAATAGATGGGGAAACAGTGGAAACAGTGACAGGCTTTATTTTGGGGGGCTCCATAATCACTGCAGATGGTGACTGCAGCCATGAAATGAAAAGAAACTTGCTCCTTGGAAGGAAAGTTATGACCAACCTAGACAGCATATTGAAAAGCAGAGACATTACTTTGCCAACAAAGGTCCATCTAGTCAAAGCTATGGTTTTTCCAGTAGTCATTAATGGATGTGAGCTGGACTATAAAGAGCTGAGTGCTGAAGAATTGATGCTTTTGAACTGTGGTGTTGGAGAAGACTCTTGACAGTCCCTTGGACTACAAGGAGATCCAACCAGTCTATCCTAAAGGAAATCAGTCCTGAATATTCATTGGAAGAACTGATGCTGAAACTGAAACTCCAATACTTTGGCCACCTGATATGAAGAACTGACTCATTGGAAAAGACCCTGATGTTGGGAAAGATTGAAAGCAGGAGGAGAAGGGGACAACAGAGGATGAGATGGTTGGATGGCACCATCGACTCAATGGACATGAGTTTGCTGCAGTCCGTGGGGACACAAAGAGTTGAACATGACTGAGCGACTAACTAAACTGAATATTGTTGATGATAAGTGTTGGAATAAAAGAATATAGGTCATTAAAGGCTATGCTTCTCAGTAAGGAAAGAATCCTATAGCAATCTAAAGAGGTGAAGGAAAATCTACTTAAATTTAAATCTATCTGATTACCTATGTGAAATGCCATTTTAAAGTAAAAACCAAGACACAATTTTTTACATACTAAACAGCTAATTACAGTACAGTTATAATGTTCCTATTTTATGTCCCAGGAACATAATCTTAAATTGCAACTAGTGAGATTTGGGAAACCTTCAGGGAGAGGTGTTTGCAATGAGTGTTAGAGATTGCTTGACATAGTAATGGAGATGGTATAGAAAAATATCCCAAGCTAAGGACAGTAGCATCAATAAAATACTGGAGAGATCTGTGAATGCAGTGTGCTACCTTTTGTATAAGAAAAATAAACAGTGCATATTATTTACTTGTATGAAAGCTTAAAGGTTCTGTACACTCATAAGGGCTTCCTAGGTGGCCCAGTGATAAAGAATCTGCCTGCCTGAGCAGGAAAGGCCAGTTCAATCCCTGGGTCAGGAAGATCCCTTGGAGGAGAAATTGGCAACCCACTCTAGTATTCTTACTGGAAAAATCCCATGGACAGTGGATCCTGGCGGGTGATAGTCCATGGGGTTGCAAAGAGTCGGACACAATTTGAGTGCCTGAGCACATACTTACGCATGCATACTCCTAAGAACCTAATATCAGGGGTTGGCTATTGGGAGTCAGGAATGTGATCTGGATGGATGGAGGACAGGGCTGGAGGGAAGACTTGTCAGTGGAACTAGAGTTTAGTTCTATTTGAATGACAGAATTTAGTGAACAGTAGGTTTAAGGTAGTGTTAAATCAAGCAAAATCTTGAATGTTTTGTTACAGGATTTGTAATTCAGTTTCTGGGTGATGGAAACCCACTGTTGCTGCTAAGTCTCTTCAGTCGTGTCCAACTCTGTGTGACCCCATGGACTGCAGCCTACCAGGCTCCTCCATCCATGGGATTTTCCAGGCAAGAGTACTGGAGTGGGTTGCCATTGCCTTCTCTGTGGAAACTCACTACAGAATTTTAAACATAAAACTAACCTAGGCTTCCCTGGTGGCTCAGTGGTAAGAAATCTGCCTGCTAATGCAGTAGACATGAGTTCAATTCCTGGTCCTAGAACCCTGTCACAGAGCAACTAAGCCAGTGAGCCACAATTACTGAGCCTATGCTCTAGAGCCCAGGAGCCACAACTACAGAGCCCACACCCTGCAACTACTGAAGCCCACGCATTCTAGAGCCAGTCCTCTGCAAGAAGAGAAGCCACCACAACGAGAAGCTCAGGCACCACAAGAAGCTCAGGCACCACAACTAGAGAGTAGCTTGCACAACAACAAAGACCCACACAGCCAAAAATAAATTTTTTTAAAAAAAACACTGACCTAATACAGTCTTCATGGAAGGGGTAAGTATTTGCTCTGTAATACCTGAAATGCAAGCAATGTTACACTCTTTTATGTTCCAAAATCAAACCAAATTTGCTTCATTTGTCAGAGTTTGCAAAAAAAAAAAAACAGTTTTGTTGCAGACAAAAGTGTGCTGGGAGTTCTCCCCACCCTCCCAATTCCATTAAGATCATGTTAGAGGTCTGGGAGCTTACAGATAACCTAAAAAAGAGTCAGCTTCCCTAGTAGCTCAGTTGGTAAAGAATCTGCCTGCAGTGCAGGAGACCCGGGTTCAATCCCTGGATTGGGAAGATCCCCTGGAGCAGGAAATGACAAACCACTCCAGTATCCTTGCCTGGAAAATCCCATGGACAAAGGAGCCTGGTGGGCTGCAATCCATGGGGTCACAAGAGTTGGACATGACCTAGTGACTTCACCACCACCACCAAAGAGAAATCACTCAACCTGTGGCCCAGACTTTGCTGTTTCTTCCTACCCTGGAGCAGGACCAGTTACATAATTTGCAGGGCTCAGTGCCAAATGAAAACGCAGAGTCCTTTGTTCAAAAATTGTTGAGAATTTCAAGATGGTGACAGCAGAGCACTGGATCCCACTGTGGGGCCCTTCTGTGTGTGAGTGCGCAGATCTGTCTCAGACCCAAGAAGCTGGCTCTGTCTGAGGGCAGGCAGCCTCACAAGGACTACACTACTTTGCAAAACTAAGCTCCAGGAGTCTCTACTAGAGTAAGAGGTGAGGCCAACAGGATTACAGTGGTGCCCAAGGGGTCTATCTCCTAGAATGCTTTCCAAACCTTAGGGTGCATGCAAATCACAAGGTATTGCTGGGATGCAGATTCTAACTCCAGAGTAGGTCTGGGGTAGCATTTGAGATTCTGCGTTTTTGCAGACTTCCACATGTTGCTGTTTCTTCAGGTCTTGTTTTCCACATTTTGATCCACAAAGCGTTACACCATAACCCTGTGCTGTGTGCTTGGTTGCTCAGTCATATCTGACTCAGCCTTATGGATGGCTCCTCTGTCGATGAGATTTTTCAGGCAAGAATACTGGAGTGCGCTGCCATTTCCTTCTTCAGGAGATCTTCCTGACCCAGAGGTTGAACCCATGTCTCCTGTGTCTACTGCACTGCAGGTGAACTCTTTACCCACTGAGCCACAGGGGAGACTCCATAACCTTAGATGTACACAACCAACCCTCAGACTCTCCTCCTGACTCTCCAAGAATTCATACCTGGTGTCCAATCTTTTATCTCACAAAGCCTCAGCTGCTAAGGGCAGGGAAGGAGGTAAATATCCCCATTCAGTCTATAACCTAGAAGACAAGTAATACTTGAATTTCCTCATCAGGATACCTGGACTGGTCTATTTTATAAAGATAAAGGAAATGTCAGCATGAGGCATGGGAGAAAAAAACATGAAGAAATGAGAGGCAGTTATAATTGCGCAAGAGTTTGATAAGGCCCTGAGGATTAGAATGGAAGCAGACAGGAGAGGCTTTTCAAAGGTCAACCTAGATGGCTGAGGAAGCCAACTAGGAGGAGAGGGAGAGAGAGGAAATGGAGGTAAGTCCAGAGTTTTGAGGCTGGATATGCCTACAATGATAAGGATACCATTAGCCCAGGAGGGCAGAAAGGACAGCAGCTCTGAGAAGACGTAAGTTCAGTTCAGTTAATGCTAAGTTTTAGGGGCTGTACATCTGGGCTTTCCAAGTGGCTCAGCAGTAAAGAATCCACCTACCAATGCAAGAGACGTGGGTTCGATCCCTGGGTCAGGAAGATCTCCTGGAGGAGGAAATGGCAAACCACTCCAGTAGTCTTGCCTGGGAAATCCCATGGACAGAGGAACCTGGAGGGCTACAGTCCACAGGATCACAAAAGAGTCGGACACGACTTAGCGACTAAACAACAATATCCTTATATTAGGAGAAATCCTAGGCATCTAAGTAAGTAGAAATCAGAGCAAAATGGTGAAAGAAATATATTGATGGGTATCAAGTAAGTATGGATGTAAAATGCAAAGTTTTTCGAAATAAGAATGTGAGGACACATGTTCACTGAGTGGAATAAGTCCAAAATAATGGGTGGAGGACCTGTTTTGGTAGTGCAGGGCAGTGCTACTTAGAAGTTCTAGGTGAAATAGAAAGCGTTGCTCTTGAACAGGTATGCAGCATTTTCTTCTCTCACAAACTGTGATATTATCTTTATAAACATAGACTAGTCCAGGTACCCTGATGAGGAAATCTTTCAAAAAATCTTTGAAGCTTCCCGGAAAGCCTATTCAGTCCCTGCCATATCTGCTGTCATTAAATATATTAATAGAATCTAGAATGCTGGAGTTACTTGTCTGCTGCCTTTTATGAGCACTGCCTGTACACAAAATGGTCTTCTGTGTTGTCATTTAATGTGGTACATAAATTTCTTATTTTTTTATTTTAATGGCTAACAACTTTACAGGGAAAAAAATCATATGTATAAAACAGCTTGCTACAGCTTTATGGAAGGTTCTTCTATCCTTATCAGTATGCATACACATGATTAATATGTTTCTTGTGGGACTGGCTGTGAATCATTGGTGTGTAAGTTGTTTAATGACCACAAACTCCATCCTCCCTGTTTATAACACTCTTTGCAGTGCAACCTAGATGTTCTTCCATCAAGATAAGGAATCTATTTCCTCCTATCTTGAATCTCTTCCAGCCTGGTGACTAACTTTGAGTAACAAGAGAATGTAGTTTCTTCTTTCTTTTTTTAATGAAATGAGGCAAGGTTATTATTACAGTTTAAAATCTTGGCTTGCAGGTTCTTCATTGCGGCCTGAGGGCTTAGTTGCCCCAGGCCACATGGGATCTTAGTTCCCAGACCAGGACTCAAGCACACACAGCTCCTGCATTGGAAGGAAGATTCTTTTTTTGGGAAGGCAGATTCTTAGCCACTGGACCACCAGGAAAATGATAAGAGATTTGTGGTTTCTGCTCTTGCCATGTTGCCACCATCCTATAAAGAAGCTTGACCTAGCTTCCCTGCGGCCTACCCTTTACTCAAGGCCAAAATCCAGCCATGTGAGTGAAACTGAGACGTCAGGCCCCAGTTGAGCTGCCAGATTACTGTAGTCACGAGTGTGCCCCCAGGACAGGCCAGCTAAAACCCCATGCAGCTTAACCCAGCCCAAGTGTGTGAGCAAATAAAAATGGTTGCTTTAAACCACTAAACTTTAGAGAATTCCTGATGGTCTGGTGGTTAGGACTCTCTGTTGTCAGTGTTGAGGTCGTGAGTTCAATCTTTGGCTGGGGAACTAAAATGCTGCAAGTCACAGAGTGTGCCCCCAAACCCAGTAAACTTTAGGTAATTTATATGGAATATAGATAACTGATATAATTTGGTACATTATATTTGCATTCTAATTTTGGAATCATTATTTGGGGTATAATTTTGTATGTATTTGAACAAGTTGTAAGATATTTTGTATGCTTATACACAATTCTATGGTATTCCTTTACCACTGTTTACTTAACCTTTTCCCAATAATTAGACATTTGTTGTGTATACAGATTTCCATTTTTATGGTTAATACTGTTCCAAAATCTTTTTACAACTGGTCTCTAATTTTTTTTGCTTGTTATTTTCTTAGGATTTTTTTTTAACCTAAAGTGGAATTAGTGGGTAAAATGATGTAAAGTATAAATTCTCACTACATATTGACTGACTGCTTTCTAAAAGATGGTTATCAATTTACTGTGCAGCCAGCAATATATTCATCTCCCCATACCCAGTTAGCAAACTTTCTAAAAATTTAGCAATTTTGATTGCTTAAGAAACTATTTTGGCCTCACCTCTCATTTTGTGGCATCTTAGTTCCCCAACCAGGGACTGAACCCTGGGGCACGGCAGAGAAACCATTGAGTCCTAACTACTGAACCACCAGGGAATTTCCAGCAATTTTAAAATTAAGATGTAACACATATGCAGCTAAGTATGCAAATCTTAACTATGTATCTTGATTAATATTTACAGATAGAGAGAGCTAGACAGAGTTCATATAATCACCCCCAGATGAAGATTTGGAACATTTCTAGCTCCCCATGTATTTCTCTTGTGGTCCTTTCCAGTCAAACCACCCCCAGAAGTAATCACTACTTTGATTTTCATCACCATAGATTTAGCTAATCTTGAATTTCATATAAATAGAATCATGCATATTGTACTCTCCTATGTCTTCCTTCTTTTGCTCATTATTATATCTGTAAAATTCATTCTTGTTCTTGTTGTATATGGCAGTGGTTCATTCTTGTCCATTGGTAATATTATCCTTTGAGAATGCTGCAGATTCCTTATCTAGTCTTCATTTGATGGACAGTTCAGTAACTTCAGTTTGGTGCTATTAAACGAAGTGTTTTAAACTTTTTCACTTATTTTAATATTTCAGTAGTTATATGCTGATACCTTAGAAGTGTTTCAGTACTGATTTCTTCATTTACTGTTGGAGTACAACTGGCGAGGGTCTAGAGAATGAGTCTGAGTGAGTAAGCAGGGCCAGATTATGAAGGACCTTGTGAGAGGCATGGAGGAGCATGAACTATGTGGCATGGACAGAGGGGAGTCACTGAGGGATCTGAAGCAAGAGAAGAAACTTTTCAACCTTGACTGTTAGAAAAATGTCCCTGCCAGTAGGGAGGAGAATGGATGGTGTGAGGGAAAGTCTGAAGGCAGATTTCTAGGCAGAAGACATGGCAATAGCATAGGTAAGAAATGAGCTGGGCCTTAACTAACACAGCAGCAACAGAACTTATTAGGTGTTGATCTTTGAGGCACGAGGAAGTGAGACAAGCTAACTGCTGGATAACTAAAATGGCTGTAGATGCATTGACTAAGGCAAGGAAGGCAGATGGCGAGGAGGACACAGCGCCACAGGAAAGATAATGCGTTAATTTTGGATTTGTTGAATTTGAGATACCTGTGGAACATCCAGGTGGAGAAGACTACTTGTCAACTGGTTATGCAGGTCTAGACAGGCTCCCTTGGTAGCTCAGTTGGTAAAGAATCCCCCTGCAGCGCAGGAGACCCCGGTTGGATTCCTGTGTTGGGAAGACCCCCTGGAGAAGGGAATGGGCTACCCGCTCCAGTGTTCTGGCCGAAAGAATCGGACATGGCTGAGTGACTTTCACTTTCACTTTTCACGTGGGTCTAGAGATCTGGAAGTGGTCCTGCTAAAGGCAGAGATTTGGGAGATCACAAGTGCATAGGAGGAAGAAGAACCTGGAAGATAGACAAGGTTAATTAGAATAGTAGTTGAGGTGGATGGACAGGCATTGAAAAGGAAAGCCAAAGAAGAAGCCCAAGATGAGAGGTCTGAGATAAATGGGAAAGGTGTGGCTCTCAGAAGTCCAGGGGTTGAAAATTTCAAAAAAGAAGGTATCTCAGAGAGGAAGGTGAGATAAAGACTGCATGGTAACTTCTCGATTTGGAAGTCAGATTGCTGGTGAGCTTGCCATAGCAGTTCCAAAGAAGTGATAGGTGCAGGTGCCAGACTGCAGCAAGCTGAGAAAACCGAGGGCAGTAATTAGACTTTCCTTTTGGAAAATTCAGTGACAGATAAAAAGAAAGATGACATTATCGAGGCCAATGTCACTTTTGTTTTTGTTTTTTAATTGATAGAGATCTGAGTGCCAAGCACAGACGGGGTGAAGCCATCCCCTCCTGGACTGCTCCGTAGGGACCATGCCGCGGATCCAGCGCCTCTGTTGTCTTCCAAGCCCTCATTTCTGCCTTCTCTAGTTTTAATAGAGAATTTTATATGATTCTTTGTTGTCTCCTCTCTTGGTCTATTAATTATACTTGTTTAAAAATATATTTAAGCATTTTCCTTAGGGTTTGCAATCTACATTTACAGCTAATTCACTCTAATGCTTCACGGGTAGTGCAAGTATTTCATAACAGTATTATCAATGCCTCCCTCCTATTTCTTATAACATTGCTATTACTTATTTCACTAATTCATAAACTACAATAGCTGAAAGCATGGGTTATATTAGTGAATCGTATAGTGAAAATTTATCATTTGGAGTAATTTTTCTCACAAAGTTATTTGTTATGCTCTACCCAAGTGATGTGAGTCTGAGTGAACTCTGGGAGTTGGTGATGGACAGGGAGGCCTGGCGTGCTGCGATTCATGGGGTTGCAAAGAGTTGGACACGACTGAGTGACTGAACTAAACTGAACCCAAGTGACCTGGTGGTAGAGAATCTGCCTGCCAGTGTAGGAGACACAGGAGACCTGAGTTCAATCCCTGGGTCAGGAAGATGCCCTGGGGAAGGAAATGGCAACCCACTCCAATATTCTCACCTGTAAAATCCCATGGACAGAGGACTATAGTCCATAGGGTCGCAAAGGGTCAGACACGACTGTAGTGACTTAGAACAGCACCATTTTTTATTTTATTAGTGTTGGTGCTTTTAAACATTTGTGGCTTCTAACGTGATGACTTTTAAAGACAAGCTGTGAGATAGAAGAGAAAACTTCAGATCAAGTTTATGATGAAAATTTCAATCTTTTGAAACATCTCATTGTACCTGAGGACCATGAACTCAAGTTGCTCTATTCCTTTGTGTACTGTATCAAACAGCTTACAAAGTAAGCAATGTGTCCCTGCAAATTGCAAAGACATATAACTCCACATCCCAGTCATTTTGACAGTAAAGTGGCTGATTATTCTATGTGGCTATTAGAATCTTGAAACAGAGTAAAACCATTGTTTAAAAAAAGTCACAAACAAATGGTATCTAACTAAACTTAAAAGCTTTTAAACAGCAAAACAAACCATAGACACAATGAAAAAACAACCTATAAACTAGGGAAAAATATTTGCAAATGATGCTACCAATAAGGGATTAATTTAAACATATATATATACAAAGCAGCACATACAGCTTAATGTCAAAACAGAACAAACAAAATAACCCAGGGCAGAAGACCTAAATAGGCATTTCTCCAAGGATGACATACAAATAGCCAACAGTCATATAGAAAGATAATTAACATTGCTAATTATTAGAGGAATGCAAATCAAAACAATTCTCACACAGGTCAGAACTGTTGTGTCCAACTCTTTTAGACCCCATGGACTGCAGCACACCTGGCTTCCTAGTCCTTGACTATCTCCCGGCATTTGCTCAAACTCATCACCATTAAGTTGGTGATGCCATCCAACCATCTCGTCCTCTGTAGCTCCCTTCTTCTCTTGCCCTCAGTCTTTCCCAGAGTCAGGATCTTTTCCAATGACTTGGCTCTTCACATCAGAATGGTCCCATCAAAATGTTTATAGGACTTCCGTGGTGGCACAGTGGATAAGAATCTGCCTGTCAATGCAGGAGACCCAGGTTTGATCCCTGATCTGGGAGGACTGCGCACGCAGTAGCAACTAAGTCACAACTACTGAGCCCTTGCTCTGCAGCCTGTGCTCTGCAACAAGAGAAGCCACCACAATGTGAAGCCCGCACGCCACAAGGAAGAGCAGGCCCTGCTTGCTGCCGCTAGAGAAAGCCCAGAGCAGTCAAAAATAAATATGTGTGTGTGTATATATATGTATCTATTTTAAAAAGAGAGATTTGCTTTAAAAAAAAAAAAAAAGTCTACAAAGAATTTCCCTGGTGGTCCAGGAAGATTCCACACGCTGCAGGGCAACTAAGCCAGATGCCACAACCACTGAGCCCATGCTCTAGAGCCCACGTGCTGCAACTGCTGAAGCCCACAGGCCCTACAGCCCATACTCCACAACATGAGAAGCCACTGCAACAAGAAGTTTGTGAACCACAGCTGGAGAGCAGCCCCTGCTCACCCCAACAAAGAGCCAGTGCAGCCAAAAAGTAGTCTACAAATAATAAATGCTAGCGAGGGTGTGGAGAAAAGGAACACTCCTACACTGTTGGTAGGATGTAAATCGGTACAGCTACAGACAGTACCAAGGGCCCTTAAAAAACTGAAAATAGAGTTACCATATGATCTTGCAATTCCACTTCCATACACATATCCAGAAAAAACTCTAATTTGAAAAGATACATGCACCCTAGTGTTCATTACACCACTATTTACAATAGCTAAGCATGGAAACAACATAAATGTCCATTGACAGATGAATTAATAAAGAAGATATGATACATATATACAATGGAATACTACTCAGCCATAAAAAAGAATCAAATAATGCCATTTGCAGCAGCATGGATGGACCTAGAATTTATCATATTAAGTGAAGTAAGTCAGACACAGAAAGACAAATACCATATGATATTATTCATATGTGGAATCTAAACAAATGATACAAATCAACTTATTTATGAAACAGAAATAGGCTCACAGACATAGAAAACAAGTTTATGGATACCAAAGTGGGTACTGAATTCGGGATTGACATATACACACTATTATGTATAAAACAGATAAACAAGAACCAACTGTACAACACAGGGAGCTACACTCATTATCTTGTAATAAATAACCTATAATGGAAAAGATTTACATATACACACACACACTCACACGCATGTACACATATATGTATATCTGAATTACTTTGCTGTACACTTGAAAACTAACACAACATTGTAAATTAACTATACTTCAATAAAGATAAGAAAGAAAAGAGTCACAATTGGTAAAAATGCTCAGGAAATGCATTATTTAGTAGCCTTTTATTTATTGTCCAGAAAAGGAAAACTCACCCAACAGTATAATCAGTCAACATATTAGTGACATGTAACATTATGCCATGGAAAAGGCAATGGCACCCCACTCCAGCACTCTTGCCTGGAAAATCCCATGGATGGAGGAGCCTGGTGGGCTGCCGTCTATGGGGTCGCACAGAGTCAGACACGACTGAAGTGACTTTGCAGCAGCAGCAGCAACATTATGCCAACAAAGTTTTGTGTGATAAACTGAACAACAATTGCTTGTCTAGCCAGGTTGATGAGTCAGTAGATTTTACCAATAAATGTCTTAGCACAACATTTGTAAGATTTATAAATAAAGATGAAAATTGAGAGCTTTTTTTTTTTCGCTGCTGCTACTGCAAAGAGCTCCCTAAACAAGTCAAGGCCAACATACTTGTAATGTTTTGTCTTTGTACCTGAAGAGCTGTGTGAACATTTGTAATGACCGAGCCCATCAACGGTTGTCTTCAGGAAAGGCTTTGCCTCTAATGAGCAAAGAAAATTCTGACTTTGTTCACAACATACTGTTTTTCTTCATAGAGAGGTGCTGATGTCAAAGCCTGTTAAACAAAAAATTTTAAAAGTCTAGACAATGTGACAAAAACCACCAACTTTATTAAAAAGAGAACAATTCACACGGGAATATTTTTTAAACTGTGTGAACATCTGGATAAAGAGCACATAAATCTGCTACCAACAGGAATTTAGTGGCTTAGCAGAGAAAGAATTCTCAGCAGGAGTTTAGGTTAAAAGATGAATCATAAAATCCCAGAGAAAACATTTTGACTTCAAGAGATAGGTTCTTGGATTGAAAAGAAATGAAAATTTGACAAATTATGTTCCAAAGGGAAATATTGACATGTTTCCACTGTTGATTAGGTTTGAAGGTGAGGAAGGGTCTCTGCAAGCCTCACATCTTATTGAAAACCACTTGGCAAAACCACAGAATCTCACTGAATCACAGTCCCTGTGCTGGGGCTTCCCTGATGGCTCAGCCAGTAAAGAATCCACCTGCAATGAAGGAGACACAGGAGAAGCTGGTTCAGTCCCTGGGTTGGGAAGATCCCCTGGAGGAGGGCATGGCAACCCACTTCAGCATTCTTGCCTAAAAAGTCCCATGAACAAAGGAACCTGATGGGCTACAGTCCACGGGATCGAAGAGACTCAGACATGAATGAATATGAGTATGCACCACAGACAGTCCTTGTATGCACAAGGTATAACTCGAGCAACTCACACTCCTTGAATCTTTTGCCCAGCCTGAGAACTGTACCTTTAAGGGAAGAGAAGGAAGACTTCCCTGGTCTCCCTTCTCTTCTCTTAAACCACTTAATCCCTTAACCAGTGTTAAGAATCTGCCCTCCATGGCAGGGATTCTCACCCCTGGTAGAGGAACTAAGCTCCCATGCGCTACTAAGCCTGCGCTTGGCAACTACTGAGCCTGCTCATGGAAAGGTCCCGAATGCTGCAACTAAGACCTGATGCAGTCAAATTAAAAAATATAAATAAATAATAAAGTCCACTTTAATAGATTAAAAAAAAAAAGAAGGACTTTTTGAACTACAGTCTATATATTCAAATGAGGTTTACAAGTCCTGGATTCCTTTGAAAAAATAGGACCCCACTATTCATGGGAAGGGGGCTTTCCTGATAGCTCAGTTGATAAAGAATCTGCCTGCAGTTCAGGAGACCCAGGTTCAATTCCTGGGTCGGGAAGATCCCTTGGAGAAGGGAAAGGCTACCACTCCATGGCCTGGAGAATTCCATGGACTGTATAGTCCATAGGGTTGCAAAGAGTCAGACATGACTGAGTGACTTTTACTTTCACTTTTCATGGGAAAACAATGATTATTTTGCTGAAGTTTTTAACTTCTCTTAAATGTGTAGATAAGCTTTGCATATTTAACCAGTGTCAGAAATTGTCTCATTTCAGTTGAAAATGAAATCTAGTGTTAGACCAGCAAAAAAAAAAAAAGGGGGCACATTTCAATTAAAAGGTAAATTTCATTCTTTAGTTTTAGTTTCATAAAGAATAGTTTTAATGCTTTTATATAGTCTGATAAAAGAGATCATGCAATTAGTATATATGTTGTAATTTTGCAGTTGCTAGGCCTGTATGGGAGCTTGATCATGTCACTCAGTAAGGAAATCCTTTCATATAGTGCTGAATCAAGCTGTCTTAGGTCATAATTTTTTTTTTTTGGCTGTGCTACATGGCTTGTGGGATCTTAGTTCCCTGACCAGGGATTGAAACCAGGCCCTTGGTTGTAAAATTACAGAGTCCTAACCATTGGACCACCAGGTAATTCCCTCTTAGGTCATATTATTATTCATATTGCTTGGTTTATAATTTTTGTAACTTTTCAGCATTGTCAATAAATTTCATGTTGTAAATAATATTAATTAAAATAATATATGATCTTTACATAAATTAAATATGCTCCCCCCTTTAAAAATTAAATTTCATTTTATATTAAGCTAGTCATTTGACAAAAATAAATTATATTTGCCTCATGAGTTTTAAATATTTATGACAAGGCAATAAGGAGACAAATTTCAGCAAAAGTAAGCTAATTTTAGCTATTTGATTCTTTTTCAAAGACATGGTTAAAACAAACTTTAAGTGAGGAAAACAAACACTCTTGCACATATCATATATGACATACTAACCTCATTAGAATATCACTTAGTAGGAATTTCTGATAAGAATTTCAGAATAGTTGGTTAAGATAAAAAATCAAGTAGGTATTATGAGTTAACATCTTTGGTCAGTAGGAAGAACCACACAAAATAGTAGGCTAATCAGTTAGTTAAAATAAACGGATCCTCAAAAAAGTATTTATTCTCTACTCAGAAAAATCATTGGAAGTTATTACTGGATTGTTGTATCTACAATTTATTGATCATGCTGAAACTGTATAACTCATACTGGGACTTGAACCTGGTTGGCCAGGACTTGAACCTGGCCAAAATCCAATTTGGGACTCAAAGGTTGTCAAAATCCATGATCTTCCAAGTGAGATCACACACTTGGTTTCAGCACTTAATGAAGCTCAGATTCCTGATATTTTATTGTGGAAAGAATTGAGTGAGAGATAAAGTGATAGGTAAGAAGTGGGTTTATTTAGAGATACAAAGAGAGTGTGGATAATTTCGGAAGGAAAGAGTGGCCTTGAAATATGGTATGGTTAGCTTTTACGGGCTGGGTAATTTCATAGGCTAATAACTGGGCTTCCCTGGGGGCTCAGATGGTAAAGAATCCACCTGCAATTCCGGAGACCTGGGTTCGATCCCTAGGTTGGGAAGATCCCCTGGAAGAGGTCATGGCAGCCGACTCCAGTATTCTTACCTGGAGAATCCCCATGGACAGCCCCCTGGCAGGCTAAATGGCAGGTTAAATGGAAGTTGACTCATTGCCATCTTGGACCCATTTGGTTCCAATCAGTTTATATTATGTCCTTGGGCTATGCCATTCTTTTAAAGTTTGTGCCCTGCCCACTTCCTTCCTGTTTCAATGCTAATGTACTCTGTGTGTGTGCTCAGTGGCTCAGTCATGTCCAGCTCTTTGTGGCTCTATGAACTAAAGCCCTCCAGGTTCCTCTGTCCATGGAATTTTCCAGACAAGAATACTGGAGCAGGCTGCCATTTCCTACTCCAGGGAATCTTCCCAACCTTGGGATCAAACCCACTTCCTGCATCTCCAGCACTGGCAGGTGAATTCTTTACCACTGAGCCACCTAGGAGCTGTAAGGGGAAAAAAAAACTATATAGACATTCTCTGAAAATTATTTCAAGAGTTCCTCCGGAGGGAAAAGATTGAGAAAGATTATGTGAACCTCTGCGTGGTATCTGAAAATTGCTCTGTGCCTTTCCTTCTCAGTACAAAATATTCTATAGGGCCTATCACTGAAAATTCTTTAAAAAAGAAAAGATGAATCATGTTCATGGCATCCTGTAGTAAATATATTGTGATATGTCACAACATACAGAAAGTAAAATAAAAGGTATATCACAGGGTCAGTTGACAAAGTCGTCAAAAAGAAAACCAGGGCCCAAAGTGGCATCACTTTTACTAAAACCCAGGATACCAAACCTAGATTTAATACCTGACCCAGTTTTAGCTTCAGCTTTCCCCAGGAATGTCGTCTTAATGGGTTAGTCTGGGGTTTTCTGATCAACACCAGTGAGGTAATCTGGTGGGCCCTCTCCCTACCCACACCCCACCCCCAGAGGAAGAATGCATAATAAAAGCTGTTTTGTTCCCTTCTCCACAAAAGAAGATGACTTGTCCTAAAATAATCCTTTGTTTTCTTTTGCTAATCCTTTCTTGTCCCATTCTTCTGGTTATAAAAACTTCCCATTCTGTACAACTCCGGAGAGTGTCTTTCTCTTCATTAGGTGGGGTGCTGCCGATGAATCATTGAATAAAGCCAACTAGATCTTCAGATTTACTCAGTAAAGTTTGTTTTAGGCTCACCTGGTGGCTCAGTTGTAAAGAATCCGCCTGCCAGTGCTGGAGATGCAGGAAGTGGGTTTGAGTAAAACCATATATAATTTTAATAATTTATTTCTGTATCTTAACAGATTGCTTTAATAACTTCTTTCTGTATTCTAGCAGATCAAGGGCATACACACTCACTTTGGAAACTACTGCCTTAATCACAGAATTCCTAGTCACACCTGTATATCTAATGTCAGTTGATTTTCGACAAAGGTGCCGAGACCATTCAATAGTGAAAGAATAGTCTCGTCAGTAAATGATACTGGAAAACTGGATGGCCACAAGCAAAAGAAGGAAATTGAACCCATAACTCACACAATATACAAAAATTAATTCAAAATGCTTTAAAGATCTAAATATAAGAGATAAACCTATAACTCTTAGGGGAAACCATGGGGTAAATTTTGATGACTTCAGTTTGGCAGTGGATTCTTAGATATGACTCCAAAATCACAAGCAACAAAAGAAAAAAATACACGTCAGACTTCATCAAAATTAAAAAAAAAACTTTTGTACTTCAAAGGGCATTATAAAGAAAACAAAAACTCCACAGAATGGGAGAAAAATATTTGTAAATTGTGTCAAAATTGAGCAGGACCCTGCAGGGCCCTTCTGGGGGCCTGTTTCCCCTGTTTCTTGTTTGTAGAAAGAGGCTTTAGTTTCCAGGCCCTTCATTAAGTTCCAAAGTGCAGATTCAACAGTTATTAATAAGAAAGTGAAGGAATGCAGATAGAAAGAAAAATCAGACAGGCATAGAAAGTAATGATAGCTTAAACAATTGTTTACTGTTCAGTCACTAAGTTATGTCTAACTCTTTGCGAACCCGTAGACTATAGCAAGACAGGTTCCTCTATCCTCCACTATCTACCAGAGTTTGCTCGAATTCATGTCCATCAAGTCAGTGATGCTATCTAACCACCATCATCCTCTATTACCCACTTCTCCTCCTGCCTTCAATCTTTCGCTGCATCAGGGTCTTTTCCAGTGAGTCGGTTCTTCGTATCAGGTGGCCGAAGTGTTGGAGTTTCAGCTTTAGTATCAGTCCTTCCAATAAATATTCAGGGTTGACTTTCTTTAGGATTGACTGGATTGATGATCTCCAGTCAAGCCAGGACTCTCAAGGGACTCTCAAGAGTCTTCTCCAACACCATACTTTGAAAGCACCAATTCTTTGGTGTTCAGCCTTCTTTATGGTCCAGTTCTCACATCCATACATGACTACTGGAAAAACCATAGCTTTGACTCTATAGACCTTTGTCAGCAAAGTGATGGCTCTGCTTCTTAATACATTGTCTAAGTTTGTCATAGCTTTTCTTCCAAGGAGTAAGCATCTTTTAATTTCATGACTGTAGTCACCATCCACAGTGATTTTGGAGCCCAAGAAAATAAAGTCTGCCACTGTTTCCCCATCTATTTGCCATGAAATGATGGGACTGGATGACATGATCTTAGTTTTCTGAATGTTGAGTTTTAAGCCAGCTTCTTCACTCTCTTCTTTCACCTTCATCAAGAGGCTCTTCAGTTCCTCTTTGCTTTTTGCCATTGGGGTGGTGTCATCTGCGTATCTGAGGTTGTTGATATTTCTCCCTGCAATCTTGATTCCAGCTGAGTTTCATCCAGCCTGGCATTTCGCACAATGTACTTGCATATAAGTTAAATAAGCAGAGTGACAATATATAGCCTTCATGTATTCCTTTCCCAATTTTGAACCAGTCTGTTGGTCTGACTGTTGCTTCTTGTCCTGGTTGCTCAGGAGGCAGGTAAAATGGTCTGGTGTTCCCATCATTTAAAAAAATTTCCACAGTTTGTTGTGATCCACACAATCAAAGGCTTTGGTATAGTCAATGAAGCAGAAACAGATGTTTTTTCTGGAATTCCCTTGCATTTTCTATGATTCAGTGGCTGTTGGCAATTTGATCTCTGGATGTACAAGCTGGATTTAGAAAAGGCAGAGGAACCAGAGATCAAATCACAGCATGGAAGGAAGGAAGGAGTCGCTCAGTTGTATCCGACTCTTTGCGACCCCATGGACTGTAGCCTAGCCTCTGTCCGCGGGATTTTCCAGGCAACAGTACTGGAGTGGATTGCCATTTCCTTCTCCAGGGGATCTTCCCGACTCAGGGATCGAACCCAGGTCTCCCGCATTGTAGACAGATGCTTTACCATCTGAGCCACCAGGGAAGTGTGCCAAAATTACTCAAGATTTGGGCATTAACGATCTGAAAGGATTAGAGGGACTCACACAGGGCCAGGAACTAGGCCTGTTCCTATTAGCCAAATTGGATAGCCTCATAATTTATGGCACACTGGGTAGAGTGCTTAAAAGGATCTTACCTCAGTAGTAAAAAATAATTAACCTTTGACTACACATTGCCCTGGTCTCACCCAACAATTGTAAATTGAAAGGATCAAAGTGTTTCCAATTATCTTAACTGCATTCCAAAACAAAATTCAGAGATATACACAAGGATAAAAATAGCCACCTCCCAACAAGGCAAAACCCGTAATATCTGGCATCCAATCAAGAATTACTGCACATACAAAGAAGCAGGAAAATATGACCAATGATGATGAGGATTGAATCAATAAATCAAATCCAAACCAGAATTTACAGTTGTTAGATTAGCAGTCAATGACATTAAAGAATTATTATAACCGTGTTCCATATGTTCAAAAACTTAAGTTGAAACATAAAATAAATTTTTAAAAATACCTAATTGAACTTGTAGAGATGAATACTATAGTGTCTGAACTGCATGTCGTTAATGGCAGATTATAAATTAACAAAAAGATTAGTAAACATCAAAGCATAGTAATAGAACCTATCTAAACTGAAGCATAGATTTAATAAATAATTTAATAAAAAAGGAACAGAAAATCAGTGATCTTTAGGGCATCTTCTAGTAGCCTAATATAAAAGTAACTTGAGTCCTCAACAGATAGGATTGGGGATCTACAAAATACTTGAAGAAGCATTGGTCAACCATTTTTTTTCACATTGATGAAAACTATAAATTCAAAGGTTCAAGTAGCTTGACAAACCCCAAGCACAAGAAATACGACAATAACTGCACGAAGGTACATCACTGAAGTGAAGTTGCTCAGTTGTGTCCGACTCTGCGATCCCATGGACTGTAGCCTTCCAGGCTCCTCTGTCCATGGGATTTTCCAGGCAATAGTACTGGAGTAGATTGCCATTTCCTTTTCCAGGGGATCTTCCCGACCCAGGGATCGAACCCAGGTCTCCCGCACTGTAGACAGACACTTTACTGTCTGAGCCACCAGGGAAGTCCTAGGTACATCATTATCATTTTACAAAAAAAAAAAAAAAAAGTGATTAAAAACAACCAGAGAAAAGATACAAGTTATGTAGAAAGAAACACCAGGTTTCTCTTTGGAAACAATACAAGTTTGATGGCAGGTTTAAAATACCAAAAGAGGAGCTTCCCTCGTGGCCAGTGGTAAAGAAAGAGGTTAAAGCGTCTGCCTGCGATGCAGGAGACCTGGGTTTGATCCCTGGGTCAGGAAGAGCCCCTGGAGAAGGAAATGGCAGCCCACTCCAGTATTCTTGCCTGGAGAATCCCATGGACGGAGGAGCCTGGTGGGCTACAGTCCACGTGGTCTCAGTCAGACACGACTGAGCAACTTCACTTCACTTTACGTCAGTGCTGAAGACACAGGTTCCATCCCTGGTCCAGGAAGATCCCACGTGCTGCAGAGTGACTGAGTTGTTGGGGCACACTACTGAGCTTCAGCCACTGAGCCTGCGTGCCCTAGAGCCCAAGAAGCCTAGGCACCACAACAAAGAGAAGCCCCTGCTCACTGCAACTGGAGAAAAGTCACGCAACCAAAAGTAAATAAATAAAAAGAGAGAGCTCTCCTGTACCATGGCCTAATCTCAATTTATAGCTGAGGAAACAAAGTCACAGAGAAGTAAATGTCTCACCCAATGCGAAGGGCCAACTCATTGGAAAAGACCTGATGCTGTGAACCGTTGAGGGCAGGCGGACACGGTGACGGAGGATGAGATGGTTGGATGGCATCACTGACTCAATGGGCATGAGTCTGAGCAAACTCTGGGGGTTAGTGAAGGAGAGGGAAGCCTGGTGTGCTGCAGTCCATGGGAACGCAAAGAGCTGGACATGACTGAGCAACTGAGCAACAACGACAAAGGCCCAACGAGTGGGAGAGCTGGGCTGGAACCCCAAACTTTTGACTCATGTTCTGTGCCCTCTGTACTTCTTCTTCTTCCACTTTCAACTATGGGCTCTTGATTTCTTTTAAAAGGCTCTCTGCTTAATCTCTCCCATGATTTGACACTGATACTTTCATTAGTTTCTTTTTCCCTTTTATTATTTGCTATGTTGCTGCATGGGAGGAGCAAGCCCATGTGGTCTGAAGAAAATTTTAATAGCCTTTCCTCCCATTCTGAACATGACTTATTAAAATGACCTCTTTTGGTAAGACCACCCTATCCTAATTTATAGTTCTCAGGTCTTGTTTTGCTTTTGTTTTCTTCCTGTGGACTGAGTTGCTTCAGCATCATTGTGGTTCTTATGATCTTTTTTTCATTTTTTTCCTTTTCTTTGGGCCCTTGATAAAAATTCTTTCCCTCATCCCTATTTTGCTTTGTAAATTCATGTCTTGTTTAAGTTCATTTTGCTTGTTTTCCGTATTCCTACTGTTATATTAGCGGATTTTTTTCAAAACATTCATATTCATTCCATTTTCTTTTTAGAACCCTCCTGCTTACAAATTTCAAACTATCATGTGAAGTAAATCATGAGTAGAAATTGCAATGGTGATTCTGGTCTAATTCCAGTTAGTGAAACATCTCACTGAGTTTTAATTGTCTCCTTAAAAGGATGCAAGCTTTTTGCCAGGCACAGGAAACAAAACTGATATGACATCAAATAAAAAAAGAAACTTGAAAATAATTGTTTTAACTTAAAAAAATGCTGGACAAATAAGACATCATCATCAGGATTATCCATTAACTATCATTACTGATTAATTACCTAATGTTGAACTTTAATGTAAACCATAAAGGATAGTTACATGGATATTATAGTTAAATTAAATGCTGTTTTGTTGGTGACACAGAGTGGATCACTGTCCTAGAATTCCTTTCCCAGAATCACATTCCAGAAGATAGTTTTAAAAGTTAGAAAACAATTGAAATGATAACAAAACACATGATATATTCTGATTAATGTAATGTTCGTGTAAAATAAAACGTGCTCACTTTCTTGCAATATATGTTATATATATAATTATGTATATAATATATACATATCTATTTTGTTGTTGCTGTTTAGTCATTAAGTGGTGTCCAACTCTTTTGGGATCCCATGGACCTTAGCCTGTCAGGCCTCTCTCTCTATGGGATTTCCCAGACAAGAATATTGGTCTGGGTTGCCATTTCCTTCTCCAAGGGATCTTCCTGACCCAGGAATCCAACCCAAGGCTCCTGCAGTGCAGGCAAATTCTTTACTGGCTGAGCCACTGGAGAAGTACCGGCTGGATGTGGGCGACATGGGTTCGATCCCTGGGTTGGGAAGATCCCCTGGAGAAGGGAATGGCAACCCACTCCAGTATTCTTGCCTGGAGAGAATTCCATGGACAGAGGAGCCTGATGGGCTACAGTCCATGGGGTCCCAAAAGTCGGACATGACTGAGCAACTAAGCACAGCACAGCACTATACTACGTAAACATTGTGCTAAGTTGGGAGAAGTGAAGGCAAGAGAAAATTTAAAAGAAATCTGTAATTTAGTTATGGAGTATGATGAAATCAGCTATTTTTCTGTTTCCCAAAAGGGATACTGTCGCTTTAAATGTAGTATGATGCAAACCACTGAAATCACACACACACATACAAGCTCGAGTGCTATAACTTGCCAAGGAAAAAAGTTGTTACACTGGTAACTTAGGTCAGTAAATAAAAATTGCCAAACAGACTCCCTGCCTGAGATGGCCATGGGAAAGGGTAAAATTAAGATGAAGTTTTCTAACTGGCTGAATATCACCTTCTGTTTGGTGGGAAATATATAAGAAGTTATGGCTGCTGACTATAAAAGTGTCCTATGTATATTATACAGAGAAATGACTGGAGAGCAAAGTTAAGAGTGAGGTTGAAAAATTCTGGAAGAAGTTTCCCAAGAAAGATGAATAAAACCTGTCACCATTATAGTTTACTTCAGAAGTTTGTAGATGTTTTACTTCTGAGCCCAGAAGTAGTCACATAGAACCCTTGCCAGAAGAAAGTAGTAAACTTGACAAGCTGCTCATAAAAGGACTTTAGTTTAAGTAAAACTCCAGGGAAATTTGAAAATTGCAGAGTTTCACAAATAAGAAACCACAAGGCAAGGAATCCTCATATATCATGGAATACAGAGACACAAATGTGTACGCAGGCACATATACTATATATAATATTTTTAGTAAGATATATGCTCTAGAAATATCAACTCTAGGTGACTTGAATTTGAAGCTGTTTTAGTTTATTTCTGCATTGTGATTTGGATGTCTAATTTTAATATTTCAGGCAGAAAGCTACCATGTAATTCAGGAAAGACACCTTCTTCTGCTCCTGCCGCCTTCGACTTCAGGAATACGCAGCACTGTTCACCACCATCTGGCAGCACTGTACAGCATCTGCAGAGCAAACTCCCACTTTACAACCTGCTCACCTCCATGGTCTTTGAAATCTGAGAGCAAATATCATGACAAGATGGCTTTATGATGGACACACAGAAAATGTTAGATGATAACTTTAAAAAGAATATTTGTTTATGAACCAAAATAAGCGGTGACAAATTTTATCTGCAAGAGTAATCCACAGGTGACCTACTGTGGAGCACAGGAAACTCTACTTAATGCTCTGTGGTGACCTAAATGGGGAGGAAATCTTAAGAAGAAAGGAGGTATGTAGTGACAGATTTTCCTTTCTTGGGCTCCAAAATCACTGCAGATGGTGACTGCAACCATGAAATTAAAAGATGCTTGCTCCTTGGAAGGAAAGGTATGATAAACCTAGACGGTGTATTAAAAAGCAGAAACATCATTTTGTCGACAAAGGTCTGTACAGTCAAAGCTATGGTTTTTCCGGTAGTCATGTATGGATGTGAGAGTTGGACTATAAAGAAAGCTGAGTGCCAAATTGATACTTTTGAACTGTGGTGCTGGAGAAGACTCTTGAGAGTTCCTTGGACACAAAGGAGATCAAACCAGTCAATCCTAAAGGAAATCAACCCTGAACATACATTGGAAGGACTGATGCTGAAGCTGAAACTCCAGTCCTTTGGCCACCTGATGCAAAGAGCCGACCTATTGGAAAAGACCCTGATGCTGGGAAAGATTGAAGGCAAAAGGAGAAGAGGGCAGCAGAGAATGAGATGGTTAGATAGCATCACTGACTCGATGGACATGAGTTTGAGTAAACTCTGGGAGATAGTGGAGAACAGAGGAGCCTGGCATTCTGCAGTCCATAGGGTCACAAAGAGTTGGACATGACTTAGCAACTGAACAACAACAAATAGCTGGTTCACTTTGCTGTACACCTGAAAGTAACACAACATTGTAAAGCAACTTTACTCCAGTGAAATGTAATTTAAAAAAAAAAAGTAATCTATAGGAGACAGAGATCCAAGAGGGTCCCCATGGTGTGGGGAGGCTTCAAGGAAAAAATCGTCATATAAGCTATTCTCTGAAGGGTAGGCTCAGACTTCAGGGGATTAAAAAGGGCATTAGATTAGCAGAGAGGTGTGGAAGGAAGCAAAGACAATGTGAGCAGAGAAAGTGAGGAGACCCACTTAGAACTGAAGGTTCATTCTGGGAAGGAATTTCAAGAATAAAAGGGTCAGTAGTGAGCAGGACAGGAAGGTTATCAGATTTAGTAAGTGGGCATTGCTCAGAAATCCCTAGAAGTGTTATTTCAGGAGACTGGCAGTCACAGACAGAACTAGGTATTATTTATAATATATCATTTGGTTTTTCAAAAATTATATTCTTCATTGCTTCTCAGGAAAAATAAAACTACTATCCTGAAGATCTCTATAGGTTTTTATTCCTGTGTTTGGGAAGGAGTAAATATGGACAGGGGCTTTCCAGGCGGCACTAGTGGTGAAGAATCTGCCTGCTAATGCAGGAGACTCAAGAGACTCGGGTTTGATCCCTGGGTTGGGAAGCTCTCTTGGAGTAGGAAATGGCAACTCACTCTAGTATTCCTACCTGGGAAATTCCATGGCAAAGGAGCCTGGCAGGCCCCAGTCTATGGAGCTGCAAAGCGTCAGACACAACTGAGCGACTAAGCACACACAACATAAATAAGAACAGGGTACCAGGACCTTTTTCTTTTTTTAGTTATTATTATTATTATTTAACAGAAGGGAAATTTTAAACTGAAGTGACTGTAGAATTTAAGAAACCATATTCCTTTTCATCTAATTAGAATTTTTAAATGGTTTCTTGTATCAAAGCTAAACTATCAAAGCTAAGCTAATACGTCTCAAGGACAGAGAGCAAGGTATGTCACACATCTCAAGGACAGAGAGCAAGGTATGTCACATGCCTACTTCATGCTTGTTTCGTATCACAGGCGAATGAATGCACTCATAGCTAGAGATTGGAGAAATGCCCTAGAGACGATTGAATAAGAGTTGTATTTGCTTTTATAATTTTATTTATTTATTTATTTTTGGCTGTGCTGAAACTTCTCTTGGCTTCTCTTGTTTCGGAGCATGGGCTATATGGCATGAGGGCCTCAGTTGCTGAGGCACATGGGCTTGGTAGTTTCAGCTCCCTGGCTCAGGAGCACAGGCTCAGTAGTTGTGGTGCATGGCGTTAATGGCATGTAGGATCTTCCCGGATCAGGGATTGAAGCTGTGTCCCCTGCATTGGCAGGCAGATTTGTACCACTGAGCCGCCTGGGAAGCCCAAGAAGAGTTCTATTTGAATGCAATGCTGTGTTTTATTTGGTTGTAACTTCTTGGACAACCATAATCAGGAGTTGTTTCGGAAAAGAGAGTTTAAATTATCCACATTTCTCGGCATCATGAATCCAACTATAAATAGACAAGCTAAAAATTACGTGGATGAGCTTATTGAAATTTAAGATGTAAAATTAAGTTTTACCTCCTGATCTCTTGGAATAGCGACACACTCAAACCAAATATGAGAAAAAAATTAAAATGACGGATGTTTAAAATTTGTGTAATTAGTAAATTCTCCAAAAGGTTTCAGGGCACTCACAATAAAGACTCAGAAAAATCTTGTTCTTTATTACATTTTTATTTATAGAATTTTGTTCTAGCTTAAGTTTTAGTGACAAAAGATTCTATACTTTTCCTTCACAACACAGAAGAAAGTTTTCCTTTTGTTTGAATCTGTAAGAAAATGTGGCTGTAGTTACAGTCCCTGCCTGTAATGAGATGAGACTTAGGGAAACAACGAGTACAATTTGTACACGGGAAGAATGTGAGTCACTGAGCAGGCAGCCTCTAAAATGGGCTCCAGGGAGCCCTGCCCCCTTTCATTCTTGCTTTTGTGTAATTCCCTCACCTTGAGTGTGGGCTGGACCTAGTGTTGTGCGTCTAACAAATAGAAGGCAGGAAAGGTGAAGGATGTCACTGCTGAGATTAGGTTAGAAAATCAGGGTGAATCCTGTTGCTCAGCCTGTCTCGCTGGTTCATTCAATGAAAGCCAGCCACCGTGCTGTGAGCTACCCTGTGGAAAGGAACTGAAGGTGGCCAACAGGTAGTGAGGAATGAGACCTGGGTCCAACATCCATGAAGAATTTAATTTTGCCAACAACCACAAGATCCTCCCCTAGTGGGGCCTTCTGCCAGCCGAGCCAACACCTTGACTTCAGCCTGGTAAAAAACCTTGAACCAGGGGAGCTACCTAAGTGTTTCCAGATTCCTAACTCACAAAGCCATAAAATTATGTTTGTTGTTTTAATCGTAAAATTTTGGTAATTCGAATATAGCAATAGATAACTTACACTGCCCTCAAGTAGTTTATGGCCAATTAAACATATAAACATATAAATAAAATAAACATATAAATAGGGAAAGAAAATAGGGACTTCATCAGTGGTCCAGTAGTTAAGATTCCACCTTCCAATGCAGGAGGCTAAGATTCAATCCCTGGTCAGGGAACTAAGCTTCCACATGTCATATGGTGTGGCCAAAAATTTTAAAACAGAAAATAGTTAACACATAGTGCTTATTACTTGCCAGATGCTTTTTAAAGCATTTTACATATATTGTTTAATTTCCTTCTTACAACAACTCTATGAGGTAAATATTATTACTATCACCATTTTATAAAAGAGGAAATTGAGGCAACAAGAAGTTAAATAACTTGGTCATGGTCACACAGCTAGTGGAACTGAGATTCAAAGTCCGTTTGGTGCCAGAGTTCAAGTTCTTGATCACTGTATTGCACTGTTTCTGTTCCACTTTATGTGCCACAGTAGAGGTATGTTGCTTCTACAGGAGTAGCATTTCATTATCATCAACACATGCTCAACCGTGTCTGATTCTTTGCAGTCCCATGGACTGTAGTCCCCCATGCTCTTCTGTCTGTGCTATTTCCCTGGCAAGAATACTGGAGTGGGTTGCCATTTCCTCCTGCAGGGGATCTTCCCAACCCAGGAATAGAACCCAGGTCTCCTGCATGTTTTGCTTTGCAGGTGGATTCTTTACCACTTGAGCCATCAGCATAGGAAATGATTATATCTGTAAGATCAAGAAAGGGGTCGGAAGGATTCAGACACCTGGGCAGTATTTGAAAGATGGAAGTAAGGCATTCCAGGCAGATGGAATAGCATATGCTGAGGTATGGGGCCAAAAGACTTGCCCCCAGGACACATTCCATTCAAATGTTTCAAATCAGTATATGCACTTCCTTATATCCTGACCTTTATTTCTACCTGTAAACATTAGTCTCTTGGAGTTTTAATAAACTGTTACTCTTTTCCAAAAAGAGTAATGCCTGATTCTCAACCAAAGGTAAAGGCAGGAGCTCAGAATAAATTGAGCTTGTTTCAACAAACAAGATGATTTAGGGGATTAGTAACCAAGTTATTGGTCTTTAGCAGCAACAGAAACTCACTGTTTACATACTTCCCACATGCTGTCCACTAGGGAGTATAATGCTCTCCCTGCCCTTGGGACAACAAGGAAAATCAATTATAAGTTTGAGAAGTGCAATCAGAGTTTCTATATTTAAATGTAATAACTTTAAATAACCTGGGCTTCCCTTGTGGCTCAGCTGGTAAAGAATCTGCCTGCAATGTGGAAGACCTGGGTTTGATCCCTGGGTTGGGAAGATCCCCTGGAGAAGGGAAAGGCTACCCACTCCAGTATTCTGGCCTGGAGAATTCTATGGACCGTATAGTCCATGGGGTTGCAAAGAGTCGGACACGACTGAGCGACTTTCACTTTCACTTTAAATAACCTTGCATCAGGCCCAAATAACCTACTGATAGGCAAAATGGAGAAGACAGAAGAAGGGGGATTAAACATAATTTAGAATTAATCACTAAGATTTCCCTGGTGGCTCAGTGGATTAGAATCTGCCTGCTGATGCAGGGGACACGGGTTTGATCCCTGGTCTGGGAAGATTCCACATGCTGCAGAGCAACTAAGTCTGTGCACCACAACCACTGAGGCCCACTTGCCTAGAACCTGTGCTTCAAAACAAGAGAAGCCACTGCAATGAGAAGTCCACATACTATAGCTAGAGAGTAGCCCCTGCTCACTGCAACTAGAGAAAGCCTGGACAAAGCAGGGAAGATCCAGAATCGTAAAAAATAAATAAATAAATAAAATTATTAAAACAAAAAACAAATGTTGATGAGGGTATGGAGAAAGGGAAACTTAAAAAAAATTAATCACTGGAAAAAGGAGCCAGGTAAACCTAAAACCAAGGAGAAGAGGCTCTAGATAACAATAATTAGAGACATAAATAGTGGTTGCCTTTCTGCTTTATTACCATGTGTGCATGTGTGCTCAGTAGCTCAGTGTTGTCTGACTCTTGCAACTCTTTGGACTGTAGCCTGCCAGGCTCCCCTGTCCATGGAATTTCTCAGGCAAGAATACTGGACATTATTATTCTCAAAAGGCCGGTTAAAATATTTTTGAGATAATTATGGATTCCCTTAAAGCTCAACATTCAGAAAACAAAGATCATGGCATCTGGTCCCATCACTTCATGGGAAATAGATGGGGAAACAGTGGAAACAGTGTCAGACTTTATTTTGGGGGGCTCCAAAATCACTGCAGATGGTGACTGCAGCCATGAAATTAAAAGACACTTACTCCTTGGAAGAAAAGTTATGACCAACCTAGATAGCATATTAAAAAGCAGAGGCATTACTTTGCCAACAAAGGTCTGTCTAGTTAAGGCTATGGTTTTTCCAGTGGTCATGTATGGATGTGAAATTTGAACTGTGAAGAAAGCTGAGTGCTGAAGAATTGATGCTTTTGAACTGTGGTGTTGAAGACTCTTGAGAGTCCCTTGGACTGCAAGGAGATCCAACCAGTCCATTCTGAAGGATATCAGCCCTGGGATTTCTTTGGAAGGACTGATGTTGAAGCTGAAACTCCAAAACTTTGGCCACCTCATGCGAAGAGTTGACTCATTGGAAAAGACTTTGATGCTGGGAGGGATTGGGGGCAGGAGGAGAAGGGAACGACAGAGGATGAGATGGCTGGATGGCATCACTGACTCGATGGATGTGAGTCTGAGTGAACTCTGGGAGATGGTGATGAACAGGGAGGCCTGGCGTGCTGCGATTCATGGGGTCACAAAGAGTCGGACACCACTGAGTGACTGAACTGAACTGATGCAGTTATAAGAAATAATGCAGAGAGATCCTACATAGTGCAATATCACAACCAGGATACTAACACTGGTTGCTGCTGCTGCTGCTAAGTCACTTCAGTCGTGTCCAACTCTGTGTGACCCCATAGACGGCAGCCCACCAGGCTCCCCCGTCCCTGGGATTCTCCAGGCAAGAACATTGGAGCGGGTTGCCATTTCCTTCTCCAGTGCATGAAAGTGGAAAGGGAAAGTGAAGTCGCTCAGTCGTGTCCAACCCTCAGCAACCCCATGGACTGCAGCCCACTAGGCTCCTCTGTCCATGGGATTTTCCAGGCAAGAGTACTGGAGTGGGGTGCCATTGCCTTCTCCGACTAACACTGGTATAATGTATCAAATTTACTTAGTTTTAACATGTATGTGCATACGTAAATGTGTACATTTGTACATATGTATAATGAATCCTATTTCTATGCTAATTTGTCACAAAAGTAGAATTGTGTGGCTACCAGAAGCAAGGTCTAGAACAGTTCTATCGCAAAGGCTTCTTAAGTTTCTCTTTCATAGCCACAGGCACCCTTGCCCCTCCCACTATCTCTAGTCCCTGCCATCTCCAATCAGTTCTCAATCTCTATAATTTTGTCTTTCAAGAATGATATATACAAATAACTTTTAAGACAAACTGAGTTTCAGCAAACTCAGGGAGATAGTAAAGGACAGGGGAGCCTGGCGTGCTGCAGTTTATGGGGTCACAAAGAGTTGGACACGATTTATAGACTGAACAGCAAACAACAATTTTTGAGACTGGCTTTTTTTTCACTCAGCCTAATTCACTACAATGTATCCATGATGTCATGTGTATCAACAGTTCAGTCCTCTTAACTGCAGAGTAATATTTCGTGGTATTGGTGTACCACAGTTTGTTTAATCTGTCACTTGTTGAAGGGCATTTGGGTTGTTTCCTGTTTGGGGCTATCACAAAAGTAAAGCTTTATGAACATTTGCATACAAGTTATTTTTTGTGTGGATCTGGAATAAATGCCCCAAGGTACAACTGCTGGGTCACAGGATAAGCAAGCTCAGTTTACAAGAAACTGCCATAGTCTGGTCCAGAATGACTGTACCTTTTTTCCCATCTTCAGTGTGTGGGTGATCCAGTTTGTCTTCATCCTCACCCACATCTGACATATTGCTACATTTTGTTTTAGCTATCCTGATAGGCATAAAGTGATACCTCATTGTGGTTTAAATTTGTATTTTGCTAATTGCTAGTTTTTCCTCTTTCTTGTTTTTTTAAAAATTTTATTTTATATAGGATTAACAATGTTGTGTGAGTTTCAGGAGGACAGCAGAGTAAAGTGCTCAATTCTCTGTGATAACCTCCATAGGAAAAGAATTTGAAAAAGAATAGATACATGTGTATGTATAACTGCTAATTATTTTTGAACAGCTTTTTATTTGTTTATTTGCCATCTGTAAATCCTTCCCAGTAGCATGTATATCCATGTCCTTTTCTTCTCTTTAATATTTACTTTATTTATTTGGCTGTGTTGGGTATTCTTTGTAGCATGGTCATGAGAGATCTTTTTTACAGCATGCAGGATCCAGTTCCCTGACCAGGAATTGAACCCAGCCTCCCTGCATTGGGAGCAAGGAGTTCTAGCCACTGGACCACTGGACCCCCTTTGCCATTTTTCTGATTGGACTGCTTTTTCTTTTTAAAACTGATGAGTTCTGAGAGTTCTTTATGTATTCCAGAAACAAGTCCTTTGTCAGATACAAGGTTTGCAATTATATTCTCAGTGTATAGTTTGTCTTTTTATTCTCTTCGCAAGATCTTTCCAAGAGCAAAAGTTTTTAATTTTGAAGTTCAATGAATAATTTTTTCATTTTATGAATTATACTTTTGGTGTCAAATAAACATTCTTTGCTTATCCCTGTGTCCCAAAGATTTTTTGCCAAGTTTTTCTTTTTTTTAAAGTTTTAGATGACCTGTTTAACATTTAAGTCCAAGATCCATTTTGAGGCAATTTTTGTAAAAAATATTTGACTTAGATTGAGATTCACTTGTGTTTGGCCTAAGAATGCCCAGTAACTCCAGGTATATTTGCTGAACAGGCTATTCTTCCTCCTTTGATTTTTTCCTAAACCTTTGCTAAAAATCACTTGGGCATATTTGTGAGTCTATTTCTGTTCTCTATTTGTATTTCACTGAACTATCAGTCTATCCCTATGCCAGTATCATACAGTCTTGGTTACTGTAGCTATATATTTAGACTTAGCATAGTTTGTTTTCAAAATTATTTTAACTAATCTAGGTGCAGCACTTTTACATATAAATTTTGTAGCAAGCTTGTCTATGTTATACCGTGCTGAGATTTTGATCAGAAGCACACTAAATCTATAGTAATCAATTTGGAAAGTATTCATATCTTTACTGAGTAATCATACATTACACAAACACAGTGTGTTTATCATCGTACAAACACAGCAAAAATACATACAAATATATCATACAAACACAGTACGTTTATCCATTTGTTTAGGTAGCTATTCAGTTCAGTTCAGTTCAGTTGCTCAATCTTGTCCGACTCTTTGAGACCCCATGAATTGGAGCACGCCAGGCCTCCCTGTCCATCACCAACTCCCGGAGTTCTCTCAAACTCATGTCCATCGAGTCAGTGGTGCCATCCAGCCATCTCATCCTCTGTTCTCCTCTTCTCCTCTTGCCCCCAATCGCTCCCAGCATCAGGGTCTTTTCCAATGAGTCAACCCTTCACACGAGGTGGCCAAAGTATTGGAGTTTCAGCTTCAGCATCCGTCCTTCCAATGAACACCCAGAACTGATCTCCTTTAGGATGGACTGGTTGGATCTCCTTGCAGTCCCAGGGACTCTCAAGAGTCTTCTCCAACACCACAGTTCAAAAGCATCAATTCTTCAGCACTCAGCTGTCTTCACAGTTCAACTTTCACATCCATACATGACCACAGGAAAAACCATAGCCTTGACTAGACAGACCTTTGCTGGCAAAGTAATATCTCTGCTTTTTAATATGCTGTCTAGGTTGGACATAACTTTTCTTTCAGGGAGTAAGTGTCTTTTAATTTCATGGCTGCAGTCACCATCTGCAGTGATTTTGGAGCCCCCCAAAATAAAGTCTGACACTGTTTCCACTGTTTCCCCATCTATTTCCCATGAAGTGATGGGACCAGATGCCATGATCTTCGTTTTCTGAATGTTGAGCTTTAAGCCAACTTTTTCACTCTCCTCTTTCACTTTTATCAAGAGGCTTTTAGTTCCTCTTCACTTTCTGCCATAAGAGTGGTGTCATCTGCATGTCTGAGGTTATTGATATTTCTCCCAGCAATCTTGATTCCAGCTTGTCCTTCTTCCAGCCCAGCGTTTCTCATGATGTACTCTGCATAGAAGTTAAATAAGCAGGGTGACAATATACAGCCTTGACGTACTCCTTTTCCTATTTGGAAGCAGCCTGTTGGTCCATGTCCAGTTCTAACTGTTGCTTCCTGACCAGCATATAGGTTTCTCAAGAGGCGGGTTAGGTAACTATAGGGCTATTCAAATGATCTGTTTAGGAAATTCCCTTGCTGTTCAGTTGTTAGGACTCTGAGCTTTCACAGCTGAGTGTGGGTTCAGTCCCTAATTGGGGAACCAAGATTCCACATGCCAGGAAGTCAAAAACGAAAAAGAGAGAGAGAGAAACATAAAACAGAATGATCTATTTCACACTGCGCAAGTTGTGCTAGTCTGTGTGTTTTGAGGTTTGTTTCATCTAAGTTGTTAAATTTATATGTATAGAGAGTAACATTTCCTTATTATCTTTTTTGAGGGGGCCACACAGCATAGCATTTGGAATCTTAGTTCCCTGACCTGGAATTGAACCCACGTCACTTGCAGCAGAAGCTCAGAGTCTTAACTTCTGGACCACCAGGGAAGTCCTCTTACTATCTTTTTAATATCTGCAGAGTCTTTAGTGATATTCAGTTTCATTCCTGATACTGTAATTAGTGTCTTCTTTTATTCCTTGTCAATTTTATTGGAGGTTTGTTAATTTTCCTTTATGATTTTCTCTATTGTTTTCCTATTTTTGATTTTATTCATATCTGCTTTTGTATTTATTATTTTCTTCTTCCTACTTGCTTTCAGTTTATCTTGCACTTCTTTTCCTGGTTTCTTGAGGTAAGACCTTTTTTTAACCCTGTATTATTTAGAAGTGTGTTGTTTAGTTTCTGAGTTTTTGGAGATTTCCTCTTATCTTACTGTTATTCATTTTTAGTTCAATTCCACTGTGTTTGGATAGCATACTAGATATGATTTCAATTCTTTTAAATTTATTGAGAATTATTTTATGGCCCAGGATATGCTCTATCTTGATAAATATTTCGTGGACATTTCATAAAAATGCATATTTTGCTATTATTGAGTTCAGTTCAGTTTAGTTCAGTCGCTCAGTTGTGTCCAACTCTTTGCAACCGCATGAATCGCAGCAGGTTGGGTATCTATAAATGTTGATCAGATTCTGCTAGTTGTCAGTAATTTGCTAGTTGTAAGTTCTTTCATATCTTTGCTTACTTTCTATCTAGTTGTTTTACTAACTATTGAAAGAAGGTTGCTGAAGTCTCCAGCTATTAATGTGAATTTGTCTGTTCCTCCTAGTTCTATCAGTTTTTGTGTCACATAATTTGTAACCCTGTTGTCTGGTGCAGGCGTATTTTGAACTGCTGTGTCTTCTTAGTGGATTGATCTTGTTATTACGATATAATGCCCATCTCTACCTCCAGTAGTTTTCTTTGCTCTGAAGTCATCTTTATATGATATCAATATAGCTACTCTTACTTTCTTTCAATTAATATTTGTATGATAGGTCTTTTAAAATACTTTTATATTCAGCCTGTCTATACGATTATATTTGAAATTAGCTTATTGTAGATATCATATAAGTTAGGTCCTGGTTTTTAATCCACTTTGCCAATCTTGTCTTTTAACTGGTATATTTAGACCATTTATATTTAATGTAACTAATGATATGTCAGAGCTTCAGTTCAGTTCAGTTCAGTTCAGCTGCTCAGTCGTGTCCGACTCTCTGCGACCCCATGAACTGCAGCACGCCAGGCCTCCCTATCCATCACCAACTCCCGGAGTTCACTCAAACTCACGTCCATTGAGTTGGTGATGCCATCCTGCCATCTCATCCTCTGTAGTCCCCTCCTCCTCCTGCCCCCAATCCCTCCTAGCATCAGGGTCTTTTCCAATGGGTCAACTCTTCGCATGAGGTGGCCAAAGTACTGGAGTTTCATCTTTAGCATCATTCCTTCCAAAGAACACCCAGGACTGATCTCCTTTAGAATGGACTGGTTGGATCTTCTTGCAGTCCAAGGGACTCTCAAGAGTCTTCTCCAACACCACAGCTCAAAAGCATCAGTTCTTCGATGCTCAGCTTTCTTCACAGTCCAACTCTCACATCCATACATGACTACTGGAAAAACCATAGCCTTGACTAGACGGACCTTTGTTGGCAAAGTAATGTTTCTGCTTTTGAATATGCTGTCTAGGTCGGTCTTAACTTTCCTTCCAAGGAGTAAGCGTCAAGTTTGCCATTTTATGTTTTGATTTCTGTGTCTTTGGTTTTCTATTTCCCTAGTTTCTTTTTTCCAGCCATACAGTGGATTACTTGAACACTTTTAAAGAATTCCATTTTGACTTATCTACAGTATTTTTCCCCAGCTTTACTGAAATATAACTGACATATATAACATTGTGCAACTTAAGAGGTGCAACATACTGATCTGATACATTTATATATTGCAAAATTATTACCACTGCTATCTTTTTAAAATTAATTATTTTAATTATTTGTGTTTAAGATTTTGGCAAAATATACACTAACATAAAGTTTACCATATTTAATCATTTTAAGTATGCAATTGAATACATTCACCATGTTGTATAGCCATCATCTCTATCCATTGAGAACTTTTTCATCATTTCAAACAGAAACTCTGTACCCCTTAAACAATAATTCTTCCTTTTCCCCTTATCAATAGTACTTTTAATTTTACTCTTTGCATATATTTTTTAGTCATCACTCTAGGTATTACATTATACATACCTATTAAATTCTTGTTTGTTGTTTAGTTGCTAACATGTGTCTGACTCTTTTTGTGACCCCATGGATGGCAGTCCACTAGGCTCCTCTGTCCATGAGATTTTCCAAGCAAGAATACTAGACTGAGTTTCCATTTCCTTCTCCATATCACAGTTTACTTGCATCATTTTATCAATTCTACTTAAGTGTAGAAACCTCACCTCCCTTCATGTCTTTGTCCTCCCTGTTAATACGATTGTCTTAAATATTTACTCCACTTACATTTAGAATCACATCAAACAGTGTTATAATTTTTGCTTTCAGTGCCAATTTAGAAATTTAGAAAACTCAAGAGAAGGGAAGTCTATTGCACATACCAACATTTTTGCTTATTATATTCTTTCTTCCGTATGTTCCAATTTTTTTTTGGTTTGGAAAATATTATGTATGTCTGTGGGTGATTTTCAATGGACATAGAATTCCGGATTGACAACTTTTAGTACTTGAAAAATGTGCCACTTCCTTCTGAACTTCGTGGTTCAGATGAGCAATCTGCTGTAATTTGTATTGGTTTTCCTCTGTACAAAATGGTGTCATTTCTTTTTGGCTGTTTTCAAGATATTCTCCTTATTTTTCAGAAGTTTAATTGTCACGTGTCTTGAAGTGGAATTCTTTGGGTTTATCATACAGTCTTTGGTATTTGCTCAACATCTTGAAATTATAGGCTTATATCTTTGCCAAATTAGAGAAGTTTTCAGCTATTATTCCTTTGAATACATTTTCAGTCTTACTCTCATTCTCCTTTCCTTCTGTGACTACAATGATAGGATTGTTACTTAAAAAATAATATCCCACAGTCCCTGAGACACTGTTTATTTTCATTCCAGACTATTTTCTGTTGTTGAGGTTCAATAAGTTCTATTGGTCTGTTCCTTAAGTTCACTGATCCTAACCTCTGTTATCGTCACTCTGTTTTTGAGCCCAAACAGCAAGTTTTTAATTTTACTTATGTATTTTTCAGCCTATAATTTGTTTCATTCTTTTAATAATCTCTATATCTTTGCTGAATTGTCTTTGTTTCAAGAAACTTTGTCAGTGATTGCTCAAGTATTATCATAGCTTTAATGTAATTATCATGGGCTTACCCAGGTGGCGCTAGTGATAGAGAACATGCCTGCCAATGCAGGAGATGTAAGAAATCCAGGTTTGATATCTGGGTTGTGAAGACCCTTTGGAGAAGGAAATGGCAAGCCACTCCAGTATTCTTGACTGGAGACTCCTATGGACAGAGGAACCTGGCAGGACAGGGTTGCAAAGAGTCGGACATGACTGAAGCAATGCAGCATTAATGTAATTATCAGATAATTCCAACATTTGATTCATTTCGTTGGCATCTATTGATTGTCTTTTCTCATTCATATTGTGATTTTTCTAGTTGTTGGATGAGTAATTAAAAAAAAATCACATCGTGCATATTCTGGATAGTATATATATTAACAGTGCTCTGGATCCCATTTAATCTTCTTTTTCCTTTAGAGCAGGCAGTCCCCTATTGAGATTTAACACATGGGCTGCTGGGTATGCATGTTTAGCTTCCAAGCCCTACCAACACACTTTGGCAAAAGCGGAGCCCTGACTCATACTGCCTTGTTGCAAAGAGGTGGGGTGGAAGTTCAGCATTCCCCTTGCTCCCAGTGGAAGGGTAGGGGGTGACAACTCCCACTGTCTTGTTGCCTCTTAACCAGGGGTATAAACTCAGCTCCCTGCTCAATCTGTTGGTACCACCTGCTGGGGGAACTGGAGCACCACCTGCTTTTGCCAGGCAGGAGACGGAAGGTCAGCTCTGTACTCTGACTTGCCAAAACCATCCTGCAGAGGAACTGGAGCGCTGCCTCCAGGTCCCTGGATTAAGGGGGGTTGAGTGGAAAATTATGTCCCTGCTTAGCTCTGCTGATACCATGCTAGGGGGAAAGGATGCAGTTTTTTGTGTTTGGCTGGAATTGGATGGATATTGCCAACAAAGGTTTCAGTGTTAGGCCATCCCTTTTCCCATGCTTTGGTTAGAGAAAATAGGCTTTCTTGGAGCCTTTATTGTGTGTGCCTGTTTGTGGTGCTGAGTGGGAGTCTTTTGCAGTACCCCATCTGAGATATGGGGGCTTCCCTGATAGCTCAGTGGTAAGAACTCACCTGCCTATGGAGGAGATGCAGGTTTGATTCTTGGGTGGGGAAGATCCCCTGGAGAAGGGAATGGCAACCCACTCCAGTATTCTTGCATGGAGAAATCCCATGGACAGAGGAGCCTGACAGGCTACAGTCCATGGGGTTGCAGAAGAGTCAGACACGACTTAGCAACTGAACAACAACGACAACAACTGAGATATTGGAGAAAACCTGTGAATTAACCACCAGGTCATTTTTCAAGTCCTAAGATCCCTGTACTGCCCAACTTGTTTCTACCTTTCAAAATATTCCTGTTTGTGTTCTGTGCTACGTCCAGGGTTTTTTTGTTTTTTTGTTTTTTTGTTTTTTTTAGAAACAACCTGGAGGAATGGGATTAGTTTGTGTTTGTGGAACTGGAAGTCTCAAAAGGCCACGTTTTAAGCACTTGCTTAGTTTACTATCTGGAGTTTTCCCCAGGTTGTCAAAGTCATGAATCTTGTACGTCAGCAATTTACAGCCTAGACTCTGCCCTGCATAGATGTGGTAGGAAAAGGCAACCCACTCCAGTATTCTCGCCTGGAAAATTCCATGCAGAGAGGAGCCTGGTGGGCTACAGTCCATGGAGTGGCAAATAGTCGGACATGGCTGAGCATGCACACATGCACACAAGATACATAAACAGATGCATCAAATACATACGTAAGAGGAAATAACAGCACTCTGGATTTTTATAGGGCTTCATGGTTTATAGAGAACTTTCTGTGAATCTATACATATATATTCTTATACATTTGCTAATTACATGTATACATTTACCATATAAAACACATTTAAATTACTTTAGAAATAAATATATATAACTCAGTGATGTTGCAAGGTAGGTGGAGTAGAAATTGTTATTAAAAAAAAATAAGACTGTTAGGTTAAGATTGTTGCCAAAGGTATAAAAGCTGGCAAGTAGAAGTGTTACAATTTCTGTGAATTTTAGCCCTAGACGCCTATTACCTAACCACATTACTTAGAGTAAATGATCCTTTGTGTTATTAGGAACCACATGCTTAACAAGTAATTATGTAGCATAATTTTGCTTTTCGGAGGTAGAGTGCTAATGGGTTTTGGAGTCAGACAGATTTTAATTCAAATTCCAGCTCCACTGTGTATTAGCTGTCTGATCTTGCAGAAATCCCTCTCAGCTTCAGTTTATTCCTTTGTAAAACAGAGATAAAATAATATTTACTTCCAAAGTTGCTTCTGATAATCACATATTTAAAGCAAAGTGCCTGGCATACTGTAAGCACTCGATAAAAGGTAGGTATTATTATTACTGGAATAAATAAACAAAGCCAAAGGGGGGAAAAACACCCATTACATTTTTGCAATGAGGAAGTAGTGATTCAGCATCAAAATTTTCAAAAGCAAGGAGGGGGAATTCCCTGGTGGTCCAGTGGTTAGGACCCCAGCTTCCACTGTAGGGTACACGGGTTTGATACCTGGTCTGGGAACGAAGACCTCACAAGCCACAGGGTGTGCCCCCCGACCCCAGAAAAAAAGCAAGGAGGGTGTATCTATCTATTCCTGCTTGGTTGTGTAGCGCCTCACATGTTGTCTAATAAACACTGGCATCTCTGTAACTTTAGAACTGGAAGGGACTTAAAGGTCATCTATTTCAAGCTTCTTATTTTATAAACAAGGAAACTGAGGCCGGGCGGGGCTGAGTGAATTACTTCAGAATTACAGTGCTATCACCCTTCCTGCTATACCTTAAACCACACAAAAGGGTGAGCAGCAAACAAAGTAAAGAAAGACACCCAGATTCCAGAAAGGGTCACAAAGGAGTCAGACACAACTCTGAGACGAAACAACAACAAAACCAGGAGGCAGCCAATGAGAAGTGCCCTGGCTTCCAGAAGGGGTGAAGACCACTTTGGGGATGGCTTTGCTGTTGAGAGAGGCTGTCTTAAACAATCTTTAGTGGTGCTGAAAGAAGGTGGTAGTGGATACAGAAGAAAAGGCATTATTGTCAACACTGCCTACCAGTAGGTCATAATGGCAGGCAAGGTATAATCCAGCCAGCCAGCAAACAGGCATGTAAGTGGCAATATGCCCCAAACCACACAGGAGATATAAAAGAACTGAAAAACATTCTGATCAATACTTTTGCTGGTAGTTATGCTTTCACCCATTTCTTAAATTAGTCTTAGCAGCAATTTCCAGAAATGTCTCATGTGGAGATTTCTTTTTATTTTTTGTAATGGCTTGAGAATGATGAAAATTGATTTTTAAATAAATGATGAAAAGGAGTGTTATTTTCAAAATTTGATATTTCATAATAACACATTTTGTCAATTTAACCTTACTTTTTTGTATTGGCTGTCAGCTAGAACAGTTAGGAAATTAGCAAGGTCTCTTTCACAAAGTTAGTTTTTTTTTTTTACAATTATAAACATAGTCTTTCTTACTCATATCTGAAAGTGCATTTTGCATAAAAAGCATATTTTAAACGTTTTATTTATAGATTCTCAAATTTGAAAGATGAAATTTTTACTTTTTCTATTGGTGTCTGTCTACTTTCAAGCATCTAAGAGCAAGTCAAAATGAAAAAAAAATATGTATAAGATCTACTGAATAAGGGTGAATGCTAAGCTATAGTTATGTATAACAGTTACTAAACATTTCGAAAAGATGTCACGAGCAGTTCTGAAAACTTTTGTTAGAGAAATGTGTGTGCTTAGTCACTCAGTCGTGTCTGACTCTTTGTGACTCCTTGGACTGTAGCCCACCAGGTTCCTCTGTCTGTGGGATTCTCCAGGCAGGAATACTGGAGTGGGGTAGCCATTTCTTTCTCCAGGGGATCTTCCTGACCCAGGGATTGAACCCAGGTCTCCTGTATTGCAGATAGAGTCTTTACTGTCTAAGCCACCAGGGAAGCCCCAAAGAAATGTTGAAGACAATAAAAACAGTCTACAAAATAATTCTAAATAATGAGGAACATCCTTCACCTATGGGCTTATCTGTATATTCAAGAAAAAGTCTGGAAATTCATCCCAAGTGTTAAATCTAATTTTTTTTTTCTGGGTCTTGGGATTTCACTGGATGATTATTTCTGTTAACCTATTTGTATTTTCTAATTTTCTAACAAAGAAGATGTATTTTGCTCATAAAACAAAAAGGGTTTTTTCTTCCTTTCTTTGGATTGTTTTCTTAAATGTTACAGAGAATGGAGTTTGGGGTGGAGGGGAGGACCAATGCAAAGTCTAGAATGATTGCAAATGAAATGGTCCCTAGATTGAACAAATTATGGGGGCAGGAGCTCAGTTGATACTGGATGGGGGTTTTGTTTGTTGGTTGGTGTTTGTGTGGGTGAATTATTTTTTGCTGTGTGGTAAAAATGTAGTCATAGAAAAATAATTTGCAGTTGTTCTGAAAATGGAATTTTTCTGCTGTTACTTCTAGAGACTTTTCTCTGAGAAATCACGGTTTAGGCTGAAAGCAATTATGCACTAGGTAGGAAGGGCCAATACAAAGGAAGAAGGTAACAAAGATCTCTGCCCTTACAAGTACTATTTTTCTTTCCCTGGTTAAATTTGCATTCTCTTCTCCTCTTGTTGGGCTTCCCAGGTGCCACTAGTGGTAAAGAACCTACCTGCTAATACAGGAGTTTGATCACTGGGTCAGGAAGATGCCCTGGAGGAGAGCAGGGCAACCCACTCCAATATTCTTGCCTGGAGAATCCCATGAGCAGAGAAGCCTGGTGGGCCACATAGGGTCGCAGAGTCGGAGAGGACTGAAGCAACTTAGCACGTACACACTCCTCTTGTTTATCTTCTTTCCTTTAACAAGTACCTAGGGCACTTTTTCTGCGCTGATTAAATCATGGGAGAGAAAAAGAAAACTCATCTATGACCTAGGAGCTAACTAGTTAGAAAAGAAGGTACATTTTGGAAAAGTTAACTAAAAATATGAGGGCAGTATGCACTTAAGCATTAAATGGCTTAACAGAGAAGTCCTCCAGCAGTTAAAAGAGCGGCTGGTAACCCTTAGGGTCATGGTCTAGATCAGAACTGTTCAACTGAACTTTCCACAGTAAAAAAAAAATGTTCTGTGCTGATTAACACAGTAGCCACTAGCATCTGTAGTTACTGTGCAGCTGAAATGTGGCTGGTACAACTGAGAAAATGAATTTTAAAAATTTAATTTAAATAGCTACATAGGGGGACTTCCCTGGTGATCCAATGGCTAAGACTCTGCATTCCCAATTCAGGGAGACCGGGTTTGACCCCTGGTCAGGGACCTAGATTCTGCATGCCACAACTAAGACCTAGTATAGCCAAATACATAAATAAATATTTAAAAATATAGCTACATATCGCTGATGATTACCATATTGAGGAGTGGCAGACCAAGATCTAGGAGGTATTAATAGCAAAAGAGATTAATAGTAATAGGATTTGTCTTATTACTTGAAGAAAGGGAAGGATTTGAGTAGCTGAGGATAAAGAAAAGCATTCTAGGAGAAGAAAAAGCATGACGAAGCTGTGCTTAATTCACCCTCAAAGTGTGAAAGTGCCCAGTGTTTGGATGGGGGATTGTGATGTTCTGCTATGCTGGGCAGACCACACAGCTAAGATTCAGGATTTGAAGCTGCAGGTAATGGGAAGTCTTGACTATTTCTCATTGAAATTGAAGTCGCTCAGTTGTGTCCGACTCTTTGCGACCCGTGGACTGTAGCCCACCAAGCTCCTCCATCCATGGGATTCTCCAGGCAAGAATACTGGAGTGGGTTGCCATTTCCTTCTCCTTTCTCATTCAGTTCAGTTCAGTTCAGTTGCTCAGTCGTCTCCGACTCTTTGCGACCCCATGAATCGCAGCACGCCAGGCCTCCCTCTTCATCACCATCTCCCAGAGTTCACTCAGACTCACGTCCATTGAGTTCGTGATGCCATCCAGCCATCTCATCCTCTGTCGCCCCCTTCTCCTCCTGCCCCCAATCCCTCCCAGCATCAGAGTCTTTTCCAATGAGTCAACTCTTCGCATGAGGTGGCCAAAGTACTGGAGTTTCAGCTTCAGCATCATTCCTTCCAAAGAAATCCCAGGGCTGATCTCCTTCAGAATGGACTGGTTGGATCTCCTTGCAGTCCAAGGGACTCTCAAGAGTCTTCTCCAACACCGCAGTTCAAAAGCATCAATTCTTCGGCGCTCAGCCTTCTTCACAGTCCAACTCTCACATCCATACATGACCACTGGAAAAACCATAGCCTTGACTAGACGGACCTTAGTTGGCAAAGGAATGTCTCTGCTTTTGAATATGCTATCTAGGTTGGTCATAACTTTTCTTCCAAGGAGTAAGCATCTTTTAATTTCATGGCTGCAATCACCATCTGCAGTGATTCTGGAGCCCAAAAAAATAAAGTCTGACACTGTTTCCACTGTTTCCCCATCTATTTGCCAGGAAGTGATGGGACCAGATGCCATGATCTTCGTTTTCCGAATGTTGAGCTTTAGGCCAACTTTTTCGCTCTCCTCTTTCACTTTCATCAAGAGGCTTTTTAGTTCCTTTTCACTTTCTGCCATAAGAGTGGTGTCATCTGCATATCTGAGGTTATTGATATTTCTCTCGGCAATTTTGATTCCAGCTTGTGTTTCTTCCAGCCCAGCGTTTCTCATGATGTACTCTGCATAGAAGTTAAATAAGCAGAGTGACAATATACAGCCTTGACATACTCCTTTTCCTATTTGGAACCAGTCTGTTGTTCCATGTCCAGTTCTAACTGTTGCTTCCTGACCTGCATACAGATTTCTCAAGAGGCAGGTCAGGTGGTCTGTATTCCCATCTCTTTCAGAATTTTCCACAGTTTATTGTGATCCACACAGTCAAAGGCTTTGGCATAGTCAATAAACCAGAAATAGATGTTTTTCTGGAACTCTCTTGCTTTTTCCATGATCCAGCGGATGTTGGCAATTTGATCTCTGGTTCCTCTGCCTTTTCTAAAACCAGCTTGAACGTCAGGGAGTTCACCGTTCACGTATTGCTGAAGCCTGGCTTGGAGAATTTTGAGCATTCCTTTACTAGCATGTGAGATGAGTGCAATTGTGTGGTAGTTTGAGCATTCTTTGGCATTGCCTTTCTTTGGGATTGGAATGAAAACTGACCTTTTCCAGTCCTGTGGCCACTGCTGAGTTTTCCAAATTTGCTGGCATATTGAGTGCAGCACTTTCACAGCATCATCTTTTGGGATTTGAAACAGCTCAATTGGAATTCCATCACCTCCACTAGCTTTGTTCGCAGTGATGCTTTCTAAGGCCCACTTGACTTCACATTCCAAGATGTCTGGTTCTAGATTAGTGGGTAATAATAGCTCTTATCATATACCCAGCATTATATTGAGTGCCTTACATGGACTGTCTGATATAATTCTTATAACAACTTTTTCAGGAGAATAAAGATTATTATTTTTTTTAAATATTCATTTGATGGCACTGTAGAGGTAAGAGAAGTGATTATAATCTTGGAAGGATGACAACAGTACTTATGAAGGGACTTCTCTGGTGATCCAGTGGTTAAGAATCTGCCTGCCAATTCAAAGGACATGGGTTCGATCCCTGGTCCATGAACTAACATCCCACCTACCATGGGGCTACTAAGCTCATGAGCCACAGCTCCTGAAGTCCACACACCATGGAGTCTGAGTTCCAGAACAAGAGATGCCACCTCAGGGAGAAGCCCATGGACCACAACTATAAAGTCTGCTTGTAGCAACAAAGACCCAGCACAGAAAAAAAAAAAAAAAAAAGTACTAATGAACGTGAGGCTCAGATGGTTAAGAATCTGCCTGCAATGCAGGAGACCTGGGTTCAATCCTTGGGTTGCAAAGATCTCCTAAAGAAGGGAATGGCCACCCACTCAGGTTTTCCTGAGGTTCCTGGTGACTCAGACAGTAAAGAATCTGCCTGCAATGCAGGAGACCTGCATTCGATCCCTGGGTTGGGAAGATCCCCTGGAGGGCACAGCAACCCACTCCAGTATTCTTGACTGAAGAATCTCCATGGACAGAGGAGCCTCGTGGGCTATAGTCCATGGAGTCAAAGAGTCAGACATGACTGAGCGACCAAGCACAGTGAAGGTGAAGGAAGTAGAAACTGAAAAGCCTCATTTAAGACATTAGGAAGTTAGACTCAATACAGAACATGCGGAGAAAATGTGGAGGGTGGATGGAAAAGGGAGTGAGACAATCTGTATCCCTAGGGAAACTGATGAGGACATCTGGAAAGTACCAATAATTCTGGGGTGACTGAAGGCAGGTTACTTAGTGAAGGGATCTTGAGAAGGATACAGGTGGCAATGGAAACAGGTCAATGGAGTCAAGGAATCTGATGAGGGAAAGGTTTTCAAGAACCCTAGAGATAAGTTAAGGGCTTCCCAGGTGGTGCAGTGTAAAGTATCTGCCTGCCAACGCAGGAGATGCAAGAGACATAGGTTCAATCCCTGGTCAGGAAGATCCCTGGGGGAGGTAATGGCAACTCACTTCAGTATTCTTGCCTGGGAAATCCCCATGGACTGAAGAGCCTGGTGGGTTGCAGTCCATGGGGTCGCAAGGAGTTGGACACAACTGGGCAATTGGGCACACACACACGCGCATACACACACACAGAGGTAAGTTAAAGATGAAGATGGTGAGGTGGCATAGGAACATGGGAAAATTAAGATAATGCTGACAAAAAATGAAGAGTCAAGAGGAGGAGAGTCAGTTTTGGAAGGGAAATATGGATTGTTTTTGACATGTTCATTGGAGGTAACAAGTTCTCTGGATGATGATGTCTTGCTGCTGCTGCTGCTGCTGCTAAGTCGCTTCAGTCGTGTCCAACTCTGTGCGACCCCATAGACGGCAGCCCACCAGACTCCCCCGTTCCTGGGATTCTCCCGGCAAGAACATTGGAGTGGGTTGCATCTTGCTAGTTGGGGGAAATGTGAAGCTAGTTTGTGAGAACAGATCAGGACAATTTTAATTTTAATGTGCTCTCACAGGACAGCAGGTAGAGAGAAAACAAGGTTGAGAATAGAACCTGGGGCAAACGCCCATCCATATAGGTGACTAACTGAGAAAGAAGAGCCAGTAAGAGAGAAGGGGTGACTGAACCATACCATGGCAATGCCCTGGAGGTCATGGAAGGACTTTAAATGGGATGGTGATTTGTAATTTTCACGTGTTGCAGTGAGATCAAGGGAAACAAGAGCGAGAAAAGGGTGACTGAGCTTATCAAGGTGATCCTTGGAGAAACAGGAGAAACACATGTAGAGGCTCTGTTTGGGTAGTTTGGCCTTGAAAGAACTGAGGAAAAGGGAAACAGATTGAGAAGGGTTAAATGAAGGTTCCACCTACATGATCAGGTCAGGTAGCAGCTTAGGAAGGGAGAAGGGACTCTTCTTCCTTCTGGCACTTGACAACAGTTCACCAAATGGATGGTATCAATAGACATATTTTGAGGAGAGGATTCTCAGGGAAGCAGGACTCAGGGTCACCTGCCAAGAAAGAAGGGAAAATGGGCAAGGGAGGGAAGAGAAAGGAGGTATGTAACAGCCACATTTGGGGCTGCCCTTGAGAATCACCAAGAAATAAAGGATTGGGTGCAAGATCAACATGATTCCCTGACTAAACTGCCATCTCAGATTTATTCCTGGGAACTGACATCAATAGTAACAACCACCACCACCATTCATCATGTGGTTATCATGTGCTGCTTTCGGGGTGTTTTCATAAGTTACCTCACTTAACTTTCCTAACAATGGAGTTCAGTATTATTAATCCTAATTACTTCCGAATTATAAAAAAAGGAAATTGAGGCTCAATGAGATTTTACCTAAATTTAAAAAGTATACCATGTATAGCATACTATGTCTCCAGGCAGTGTTTCCTGCACAGAAAACACAGGCAAGGGGGCTGCCTTATTGGAAATCTATAGAAAAGCAAACGAATAAAACTAGGAAAAGGTCTTTTTTGTTTCATTACCCATTCTTTACTTGAGAACCAATGGGATATAAATTATTCCCCATCAGCACTAAAAATAAAAGCATGCTGTGAGAGTGTTTTCCCTTCTACAACTGGAACAATTCCGGGAATCGGTTAGTTGCTTGTCTGAGTTAATAGTTTCCAACTCTTAAAGAGTTTAATTTTCAGATTAAAGAAATCATTGTCACCTAATCTGCGGAATAACATTTTAAGTTGTTAAAATGATAATATACTAAATAAAAGTGAAAAAGAATAAGCCATTGAATACGAATAAAGGCTCACCTATGTAAAAAAAAATTGAATCAGATCATTTCAGATTTTAATAATGGTGTGCAAAGAATAAAACTGATGATACAATTGGTATAATAAATGACATAGCAATGGAGGAGGGAGTGCGGTCTTGGGAGGACCCTCAGTGGGACAAGGGAGCTCATTTTAGGACGAGAAGGTAGAGAGTTTTCCAGGTCAAAGAAAATGCAAGTACAGAGGCCCCGAGGCAAGCAGCAGCGTGGCTCCTCCTCAGCTGCAACTCAAGGCGCAAGTAGGTTTAGGCCAAGGTTGGAGGCACCATCGTCAAGTCAGGGAAGGATTTACGCAAAAGGGTAATTCCAACCTACTGAATGGAATAAGGCGCCGCAGAGGCGGGGGCCAGACTGCCCCAATCTCCGACTAGAGTTTCCTGTCCGCGAAGCTGCCCGTCTTACACGCGGGGTGAAGCAACCGGTCAGGAGAGGCTCCAGGCCCAGGGGCCAAAGGGCCAAGGCCTGCGGGGGTGGTGTGTGTGTGTGTGTGTGTGTGTATGTGTGTGTGTGTGAGGCGTGTGACCTCCTAGTGTCGCCAGAGTCGAGGGAGCACCGTAGGCTACGCCCGGCCACCCCCTTCTGCAGCCCCACAACCACCCCCGCCTTTCATGCTTGTTAGAGACCCTAGCCCGTAGCACCTCCCACCCCGTCCGGCCCAGCTGGATTTCCGCCCCCCCCCTCCCCGGGCGGCGAATCCGTTTTCCAAAACTTCGGAACGACCGTACCCCCTTGAGTGATAGGGAGAGGAAATAATACAAGGCTAGGGCGAAGTCCTACAGGAAATAGACCTCTTTATTTCTGCCTTGTTTTTCCTTATGGTTTCCCCAAAACGCCTAGCTTCCCGAGATGCTCTTCAAGTCACCCCCTCCAACAACGAGTCTATTGGTTTGGCCCTTAGTCCCGGATTGGCTTAAGGGTTACGCCTCGGCCTGGGATTGGAGAACGTTGGGTCCTTACGTGTTCCCGGCGCCCATTGGCTCGTTTTCCCCGTTTCTGGGCGGAGTCGCTAGGGCCGGTTTCCACCCACTTGTTTACGGAGCGCGTAGTTGTAGCGCTCTCGGAGCTCTGGGGCTGTCTCTAAAGTTCCCAATTTAGCTCTTTGGACCAATTGGGCGCTGGCTCCCCCCTCTCCCGCTCCCTCGCACGCCTCCCGCGTGGTACGGCCCACACCTTTAGAGCGGCGGCGCGAGCGGCTGTGTTCCTCCGCCCGCGCTCGCCTGGTTGACCCCCCTCGACGGTGCGCTTGGTACGACCCGCGCCGCCTCCTTCTCTAGCTGGGGTGGTTGCCCCCCTCGGGTCGGCGGCGCTTGGTGCCGCCCGGGAGAACCAGGTCATCGGTCGGTTCCCTTGAAAACAAAAACAATCGGCGGCGCCGCGGCGGGCAGCCGAACGCGGCGAGCGGGGAAGCCGGGGCGCGGGGCCGAGTCTGACCAACTAGCGAGAGCAGCGGCTACGCGCCGGGGCCGGGGCGCCATGGGGCAGGCGGGCGCGGGCTTCGCGAGGCTCCCCTGGCGTCGGGGCTAGCGCCTCCGCCGCCTCGGCCTCTCGCGCCGCCCGCCTGGGGGACGAGGAGCAGGACGCGGCCTCGGCCGGGCCCGGGCCGAACGGCTGCGGACACTCGGGAGCCGAGGAGCAAAACACCGCCACCGCCGCCTCCGGGATGGATCAGTGCGTGACGGTGGAGCGCGAGCTGGAGAAGGTGCTGCACAAGTTCTCGGGCTATGGGCAACTGTGCGAGCGCGGCCTGGAGGAGCTCATCGACTACACGGGTGGCCTCAAGCACGAGATCCTGCAGAGCCACGGTAAGGCGGCCCGGATGGTCGCGTGGGACCGGGCCCACCCACCCCGACCCCTCGGGCCCAGGCGGGCCAGGAGGGTGCCTCCGAGAGGCCAAACCCGGCCTTCCCCGGGGCGCTGAGATCCCCAGGCCCCTGTGACTTTTCCTTCTCTTCTCCCCCCGATCTGTCTTGAACCTACCCCGACCTTGTTGTTAATTAAAAGAGAGCGGGAATCCATCCGGAAGCCAATTCTGGAGCCACGGGTTCCATCCAGGGTTAAACCCGGGCGCGGGGCCGGCTCGTCGCACCTGCAGATTTCCTCCCTCGCGGGGTGGGCGTCCCTAGTTAATTGCCTTGGGCCGGAGGATCCGGGCGAAGAGAGGGTCAGTGCAGAGAGCCCCACCCCTCCTCCTCCTCCTCGCCCCAAACATTTAGCCAGGGACTGACTTTGCTCGTCTTTCTTCATTTTTTTTTTAAAATTAGAAACTCGCATGTTATTCTTAGCTGTGGGTTAACAAAACAGCCGCTGCTTCACCTCCATAATTTGACTCTCTGTAGAAGAAGCCTTTCTTTCAACTCCGCAGCGGCACTAATGTGATTCCTAAGAAACTAGCTAAATCAAACTTAAGCTCTCCCAGATGCATTCTGCGATGAGACGGGAGGCAGCCTCCCCAGAAACACCTTGTGGAGCAAGTTGTTAGTTACATGCGTTACCTGGTCAAGTTTTTACTTGTTTTCCTTTCAGAAAGCAGGTTTTCAATGGAAGGTGTTTCTTCTCTATTATTATAGCCCTAGGCCCTGGGGGAAGATACTTGGCTGCAGTTAACTTGTGGAAGCTGGGTGGGATTCTTTGGGTTTGGGTTCTTTAAATAACATGAAAAGTCTGGTATTCTTTAGGTTAAAATGTCTGTAGTGATGATTCTTTCTGAGCAAGAAGTAATGGACTTCATGGAATGGATTTGTTGAGTTTGGGGCCCTGCTCAACTCAGAGGTTGAACAGAAATCTTTGATAAGGAAGGTTTGGTAGCTGGGGTCACATGTGGACACTGGAGCAAGTGTGGTTGAGGACAGTGGCACTGGCTGAACTTCTCTCCACCTCTGTTCCTTCCTGTACACTTTCCTTTCCCAGGCTGTTTTCAGTTGAGAGTTAGTGCTCATCCATGGTGCCTGTGTGCGTGGCTCAGTCCTGTCTGACTGCGTCTCCATGGACTGTAGCCCACCAGACTCCTTTGTCCATGCAGTTTTCCAGGCAAGAGTAATGGAGTTGGTTACCATTTCCTCCTCTAGGGAATCTTTCCGACCTAGGGATCGAACTCACGTCTCCTGCACTGGAAGGTGGATTCTTTACCACTGAACCACCTAGGAAGCCCCATCCATGGTGAAAGAGTCTTATAACAGCATCTCATCCTGGACATGGCAGTCACTTGTGAACTCCGAGAAAGAAGGAAACCCAGTGACCACAGTGGGGTTAGGACTTGAAGTATGAATATGGAAAAATGACCAGACCTAGACGGCTGCCTGCAAGGGGGAAGTAGATGTGGGGTAGGATGGGTCTCCTGGGAATGCTCTGGTGAACTTGGTTTGGGACAAGTGAGAAACTGACGGACTAATGAAGATAGTCAAGGGCATCATGCTTCCTAGTCAAGGGCATCATGTTTCCTATTGGCTGAAGATGCATAGATGGAGTGTGGGAGCAAAGAAAGGTTTAAGATGGTGTCCTGGTGTCCTTCTACAAAGGAGAGTGAAGATCATTACATTACACAGAGGAAAGACAGTAGGGTCTAACCACAGCCTTGAACTCCCCTTGAAGAGTGGAGGTCCTGGAGGTGCCAACAGAAACAGAACGGGCAGGCTTAGAGAGGTTGGTCAGCTGGTGTTTGGCTATTGGGAGTCATAGCCTCTTTGCAAGCAGTTTCATAGAATTGTTAAACTAGATCACTAGGAGTTAAGAAAAATAATAGATTGAGGTGAGAGAGGCTGCTTAAGTAAGGGAGCTGAAGGTGTGCCCCTTCCGCCCCTCATCTGGAGAGGCAATCTTTTTGTATCGTTAAAGACTGAAAAGGGACTTCCCAGGTGGTGCTAGTGGCTTCTGCCTGCCAATGCAGAAGACAGAAGAGCTGCAAGTTAGATCCCCGAGCCAGGAAGATCCCCTGGAGGAGGCTATGGCAACCCACTCCAGTATTCTTGACTGGAGAATCCAAGGAGCTTGGTGGGCTACAGTCCGTAGGGTCCCAAGGGTTGGGCCTGCTTCACATGCAAAGACTGAAAAAGGTAGGAGTAGGTGAAGGGTGTAGACTTGGAGAGGTGGAAGGAAGGATTTCATTTTTAAGGAACAGGTTGAATATTGAGGGCTTGTAGAGTTTGAGAGAGAGAGAAGACAGAAACTATTTAAAAATCCCTTTATTCCATGAGAGAGAAGATAGAAGCTATTTAAAAATCCCTTTCTTCCATGAGAGAGAGAGAGAATATTAATTGAAGGTGAATGATTTGAGTATCGTTTTAGGGGATTTGGGGCCCATCCCAGATGGATAAAATAATTTTGAGAACTTGCTGAAGCAGAAATGTGTTTTAGACCTCTTTCCTTGGGACTTTTCGAGGAACTTACGGTCAGAGGGATATTAGTCACAGAGTTTGCTGTGTTGTTCAAACAGTCTGATGTGAATTGTGGCGTTCTGCCTATTTTTTACCTTCCTATCTAACAAATTGCAGTTTTATATTGATAATCTCTTTGATTTTCTTTAATTCTTTAAGAATAGGATTAAGAGACTAAGGAATTCTCCAGGCAAGAATACTGGAGTGCATTGCCATACCCCTCTCCAGAGGATCTTCTCAACCCAGGGATCGAACCCTGGTCTCCTGCATTGCAGGCAGATTCTTTACTGTCTGAGCCACCAAGAAAGCCCCTAGAGACTAAAGGCAGCAATAAAACATGAAAGAAAATAAATACCACAAGCGCTAGGTCTAGTTTTCAAAATAAAATCTTCTTTCTTCTTATGATGTTCTGTTGTATGAAGACAACAGATATCATGCCTTGGTGTCTGGAAGATGGTATTTTTCAAAGCAGATGATTTCCAAAGTTCTCTGCAGACAATGTGGGTATTACATTGAGTCTTAAGTATACCCTTCTTAAAGCTGTATGCACTGAAATCTGATTTTGGAACTCCATTTTCAAGTCTAAAGGAAGTTTTCAAAGCTCTGAATATGCCTGTCTGGGCAAGTGATCTGGTGGTTTCTCATGACCTGATGGAGGGGCTCCAGTTGGCACCCTCTGTAATTAGGCTTATTATAATGAGCTCATTCTTTGGGTTCATTTGTGATGATATTCTTGTAAGAATGTGATATTAATAAAGTAGAATCATGGGGACTCTATAGATCCCCCAACATTGCATCACAGTGTTGGTGAGTGACTGCCTGATTCAGTAGTGTTCTTTAGTGAGGGCCAGGGGGTCAGGTTAGTTTTTGAGGTTGAATTATATTTTCTTTACATTTAAATTTCTCTTTTCTAAAGTTGTGAGCAGACAGCTATACTACGTGAGGATGGTTAGGATGGCTTGTGGTAGAAACTGATCAACCATCAAAGGAAACCCATTGACAACTGTGGTCCACTCACACCACCCTTGTTGCAGATCGTTACGTGACCTCTGCCCAAAGGGGGCTTGCCTGATCTCCCCTAAGATCCTCTCATCTGCTCTGAATTGCCCCACATGACATTTCCCTAACTCTGAGGGAAGAGGAGAGCACTCTTGTCATTTAGTGTATCCTCCTTTCAGTGAGAGTTTCCCTATGAGCGTGAAGTTTGCTGTAAGGTTTAATACAGTCGATGCTGTTGGTGATTGTTCTCACTCTGCCCTTGATCTCATTTGGATGATGCCCTGGTTCTTCTCAAACTTCACTTACACATGCACGCACACTCATTTTTCAGGTAGATTCACAGTTTCACTTCAGTAGATTTATCCTCATTCTGGGCAATAATTGTGAAGTCATAGATTTGGTATGTTAGGTATAATCAACCTTATATTACCTATGTTAAAATACTTCACATACAGCTAAAGTCACCATTTACATCATTGGTAGGGGAACCACACTTTGGACAGCCCTTGATTAACAGATAAGTGGTATTAGATACATTTTGGTGATTTGCCTTGTGGGTTTTTATTGTTAACTTTTGGGGGAGGGCAAGTGTATGTATATTTTGTTAATCATTAGCACTTCTGTGGTATGGAAAGGAGAACATAAAAGAACCATAAATGGTGTATTGCTAATATTCTAAATTCATGTTTGGTGATAGAATATTAGGCTGGAACAACTGGGTAACTGTTTTATTACGTGTATATAGTATACTTGAGAAAAAATTACAATGTTTATGAGTGTAAAGGATGTACAATATTTAATGAAATTGTTACTTTGGAGCTGTTATTAAAGGGAGTTCGAATATGGTTTCCGAAAGTGATTGTCAAGGAATTTTCTAAATTTAAAATTGTATTTCTTTTGAGTGGATAATACATTTAAATGGTATAAATTCACATGATAAGAAGGATGTCCAGTAAAAAAAAAAAAAAATCTCCCTCCCAGTCATTGTTATTCTTGGACCACCTAGTTGTCTATCTTGCAGCGAAAGATTTGGCTGTTTGCAGAAAAAATTTAAGAAGATTCAGGGAAATGATAATTTATCACTTTATTTTTTTTCTAAGGCATTGGATGTGTAGTTCTCCATACTGTGATTTAGGCTTAGTATTATCACAATTTGCAAGTTGGTAGAGATTGTTTCATTTGTGGGTGCAGCCAATATATATTATCAGCTAAAACTCCGTGTGTTTCTGTGTGGTCTAACACTTAGAGTATGATCTTCTACCTTTATCTCTTTGGTGAATCAAAGAGAATTTAATGACTAATTGCAGAATTTCTTCTTTTTTTGTTTTTTTAACTTGAGAGTGATGAGAAGTAAGCAATTAAACATGAAAGAAAAAGCAAAGTAGATGGTCACGTTTTAAACTAATTTTTGTGATATAGTATTGGGTCAGTAGACAGAAAAACCAGAGGTCCAGGGTTACATGTTAGGTATAACTAACTTTACATTCTAGAATTTGAATTGTATATATTACATATATATATTGGAAAATATGTTTATTTATATATGCAGATTCTCTGCTTTTCACCGTCTACCAGTGTTGAGTGTCTGTGTTGAACTAATTGTAAAAGGATCAGGGTTTGGTGGACTAGTGGTATGTCTTACTTCAGTTCAGTTCAGTCACTCAGTCATGTCCGACTCTTTGCGACCCCATGAATCGCAGCACGCCAGGCCTCCCTGTCCATCACCAACTCCTAGAGTTCACTCAGATTCACATCCATCGAGTCAGTGATGCCGTGCGGCCATCTCATCCTCTGTTGTCCCCTTCTCCTCCTGCCCCCAATCCCTCCCAGCATCAAAGTCTTAGTTATCCTTATTCTTTGGCATACTTTGAGTAGGCTGCATAGCTTGGTCCCTCATTTGTTAACTAAACATTTTGCTAAGTACAAGACACTCTTGAAAGAATTAATGCCGTTCAAGTTTTAAGTAAAATTTGGTATCTCCATTTAGCATTTAATCTGGAAAGTAGCAAGTAGGTCAAAAAAGTTTGTGTGAATTAGCCATTATTCAAAAACTCGAAGAAGAGAGTAGACCAGTCACCAATCTACTTGGGCTGTTTTATAGATGGTGAGAATCATAATAATAATAGGCTAGCGTTGGTGTTTCCAGTTGGGTTTAGAAGCAGATTTAACTTTGTCAGCTATTCCTTTCCAGGCTCATTTAGGAGGTAACTCTTGTCATCTGGCACCTTACTCATTCAGACTGCTGTATCACTCAGGATCCTTTTGGTTGCAGGTGGCAAAATGGTTTTAATTAAAATGGAATTTGTTGACTCATAACTAAAAAGGCTGAGGATAGGCCAGCGGCTCCTGGGGCACAGAGGGTGTCATGAGGACTGGTTTTGTTCTCTTCCTCTCTTGGCTGCGCTTTCCTCCATGGTTGGCTTCATCCTCAGCAGAGCTTTTTCCACATGGAAGCAAAGATGGCCCATGGACTCATGTCATTCTTGTGCTGCTTGTAATCCCAGAGACAGGGACATGCCTGTTTTCTGTATTTCCAACAGAATTACTGGGGAATATTTCATTGTCCTAGTTCAGATCAGTAGCAGGGGCTGCTGGGTGGAGTCCATCAGCCACCTTGGGCTGTGCTTCCCAAGTGCCAGATGATTCATGACCCTGTGGCGGGCTGTTGCTCAAATAAAGGAGAGAGTTCTAGAAGGAAAGCTTGCGCCAGACAGAAATGATAGATGCCCATTGTAGTTGAGCCAGCTGTAAGTTACATTGGTAACAGCATTCTTTGAGATGGTTTCTTGATTAGCCCAATCTTTACTTCTCAGCTTTCGCCTTGACTTCTAACTGTAGTGTTCAGATAGTTCAAGCCCTGAGTTGCTGGTATGACTTCATGTGTAGACTCTGAGACTACAGCTTGATTCATGTTACCTTTGGGAACTTACTTGAAATTACTTTAATGCTTGGTGTAATAAAATCATTTTCCTAAGGTTATCTTATCTCCTGAGTAGTTTCTAATTCTGGATAATAACTTCGGTAAGGGGGAAACTTGCCAACACTTCTGTGATACTGTCTTGCTAGAGTTAATAGAGAAATTTCTGTTGTTTTCATGTTGCGGTCACTTAGTAGCTAGCAGAGTGAAAGTGGTGTTTTAGGCAGACTGCTATTCACTTGGGATATTGAAACTTACTTGTTTTTATTTGGGGCCCTGCTTCTTACTGTAAAATCTTTGAAAATGACCCCAAGAGGCAGTTGTGGGGAGACCTGGGGAGTCCTGGCCAGAAGCTATGTACTTGGAGGCCTGTGGTACTCCTGTGTTACTCCTCAAAGTTGAATACTGGGGAGGTGATAACTCTCAACCAAGCATTTCTTCTGGCCTTCTTAGATTACATGCTAGTCTAACGGCTCAGAGAACAAGAGACTAGAATCTCTGGCAGCACTTGAGGCTTTTAGAAATAAGCTTCCATTCTGCCTTGGTTTAGTGATCGTATGGCTGAGCTCAAAGTGGTTCTTTGGGAATATTGTTTGGGAAATCCATATGTCTTCTTTTGCCGAGTCTTTCTCCACCTAAGAGGCCTGGGTGCAGTATGTGCTGTATCTGTACAATCCATATAGATTTAATGTCTTATTATTGGTCTGCGAAGACGTTTGGGAGGACATAAAGGGAGACTTTTAAAAAGAGAAGCATGGTGTGCATGGCCTCAGTCCTCCAGGAAGGTAGAGGCTAGTTGAGGAGACAAGATGTGGCTGTGTTTGTGGAGAAGAACATAAAGTTTTGCCCTTGAGCTCAAGAGATCTGGATTTGAGTCCTTGTTCTATCACTTCATTGCGTCTCCGTATGTGTGTGTGTGTGCTCACACACGTCTGTGCGCAGTTGCGTCCAACTCTTTGCCACCCCATGGACTGCAGCCCATCAGGCTCCTCTGTCCATGGGATTCTGTAGCCAAGAGTACTGAGTGAGTTGCTGTTTCTTCCTCCAGGGATCTTGCCAACCCAGGGATGGAACCCGCATCTCTTGTGTCTCCTGCGTTGGCCAGTGGATTCTTTACCACCAGCACCACTGGGGAAGCCCTCCCTGCTTCTACAGTCTCACTTAACCTCTTTGCTCCTCAGTAGACTGATAGCTTATGTCATGGGTTGTGGAAATTAGATGGTATGAACTGGCTTTGAACTCTGTAAAACAAGGTTTACTTGTTGTTTTTAAGGTCTGTACCTTTAAGCAGTGTCTTAATTGAGACCCTGGGTTTAGATATCTTTATTACTGGTGTATGTTAACTGCCATTGTGTCCAGTGGTCTGCTTAACACTCTTAGGAATATTCAAAAAGTATAACACAACAGTCTTCAAGGAACTTTATTTGGATAATGAGGCCAGAGTTTTACAATTGAGAGGGGAAAAACCATGGCTGTGGAACAGTACACAGCATAATACTAAGGGCTTCCCTGGTGGCTCAGACAGTAAAGAATCTTCCTGCAGTGCGGGAGACCTGGGTTTGATCCCTGAGTTTGGAAGATCCCCTGGAAGAGGGTATGGCAACCCACTCCAGTATTCTTGCCTGGAGAATCCTCACGGACAGGAGCCTGGGGTTGCAAAGAGTCGGACATGACTGAACGACTAAGCACACAGCACACTTACTGTTATGAGATAATAGTGCTTCTGGTTGGTGTAAATACTATCAGTTTAGAAAAATGGGAAGAGAAGGAGCCCTTAGAACGAACTGCTTAGAGGTGGGCTGTTTCAGTTGCACTGTAGAGCACTTGGTCAGTAGTTACTAATCCCCAGTTCTGTGTGAAACTGGGCTAAATCTCGTGGGAGTTACAGAGGATGAGCAGTCATCCTCATGCTCCAAGCACATTCTGAGTAGTTGGGGAGGTGAGCCCAGTATGTTTTTACAGTGCGAGGCCATGTGTATCTGGTAAATGCTGATTGAAGGATACCAACAGCAGGGTGGGATTTGAGACAGGGACAGGCTCCTCCAACCTGTGGGCAGTTTCAGGAACAGAGACTGAGTGAGGAGAGGAGAGAGATAGGATGAGGTGCTGGGAGAGGAGCTGGCAGGAACAAAGATGCAGAGGAGTGAGAGTACAGGAGGCATCCTGGGAACAGTGAAGCATCAGAGTGGGAAGGCAGGAGATAGAAGAACGAAAAGTAAGCTGGACTCAGGTTCTGTATAGTCAGGGCTGTCAGGGAAGGTGGTAAACTGAGAAGATACTGAGAGACTTGGGTTGGAGGCGGTGAACAGGGAAGGACAGGGACGTGATCTGAGACCAGTTAGCATTTTGGGTGGTTGGAGTGGAAGTGAAGTTTGACTAGAGGCAAGAAGATTAGTTAGGGTTCCTTGTCAACGTGCAACTGATGAAATAGGGGCCTGTTCTGGAGTAGTGGTAGAGATGTAGAGACCCAGGCATGGAGTCTCCTGCGGGAAGAAATTACCAGGACATGGTGCAGAATAGGAGAGAAGGCCCCCAAAAATCAAAGGTTCATCTAGGGTTCTGAGCATGAATGACACACAATTACAGAACCAGGAGGGATATGGGAAGTTCAGGAGAGGGGAAGGTAGAAATTTGGGTTTGATTTTTAAATAAGAAACCCACATTCAAATGCTATAAGAAGCCCTATCTGGTTCATCCATTCATTTCAGAGATAAGTAGATGTCTCGATTAATTCTCTGTATTTCGAATTTGAAGGGAGTGAACAGGCTCTCTCAAAATACCTTGTTGATTAGTCACTAAGTCTTGTCTGACTCTTGCAACCCCATGGACTGTAGTCCACCAGGCTCCTCTGTCCGTGGGATTCTCCAGGCAGGAATACTGCCATTTTCTTCTCCAGGGGATCTTTCCAACCCAGGGATCGAACCCGGGTCTCCTGCATTGGCAGGCAGGTTCTTTACCACTGAGCCACCTGGGAAGCCCCTGAAAATATCTAGCAGACATTTAAAAACTTGTTCCCACGTCTTCCTTCTCCTCTTCTTCTCTGGCCATTTCTTGCCTCACAGACTACTGTAGAGCCCTGCTTTCTTCCCCATGCCCGTCACACTGGTCTGGCTCTCTGCTCCAGGAGGACTGTTAGTCTGTGCCATGTCACTTAGCTCTTAAAGATAAACTGAGGTGATTTGTTTTCTCTTGTGTTTGGACTTGCACCCCCCTCGGCTGTGACTTGGTGCCGTGGATCTGAATACCCATCTGTGACTCTGCCATTGGGGTGGACGAACAAATGCTATACTTTCCTTTACTGTGTACATTTGCCAGCTGTTAATTTACCAAAAGTTTATTTTGTTTTCAGGTTGTACTGCCTCTAGGGGGGAAAAAAAGAGTGTTTTCTATTTGTGCCTTTTCCTGCTTCCTCTGAGTATATCTCAGTTGAGTGGTCACTGTGTCCTAAGTGCCAAGGTAGCTCATGAGAAGCCCAAAACCTCAGTAGGCCATAGTTTGGCTTGCTACTCGGGTTTCCCTGGTGGCTCAGACAGTAAAGAATCTGCCTGCAGTGCAGGAGACTCAGATTCGATCGCTGGGTTGTGAAGATCCCTTGGAGAAGGGAATGGCTACCTACTTCAGTATTCTTGCCTGGAGAATTCCATGGACAGAGGAGCCTGTTGGGCTGCAGTCCTTGAGGCTGCAAAGAGTCAGACACAACTGAGTGACTGACACTATGGTTTGCTACATACAGTGTGAAATAGCCCTTTATTATTATTTTTAATACCAACCTTTTCAGAGTTTCAAGTTTTTCTGTTTTAATATCTTGCAAGCATATCCATGTTCACCTTGTCAATGACTTTTAAAAAAATTTTTAATGGGAGGATAATTGCTTTACAGTGTTGTGTTGGTTTCTGCCATACCTTAACACGAACCAGCCATGAGTATACATATATCCCATCCCTCTTGAACCTACCTTCCAACCCTGCCCTCCATCCTGCTCTAGGTCATGACAGAGCCAGAGTACCAGGCTGAGCTCCCTGTATTATACAGCAGCTTCCAGTTAGCTACCTATTTTACACGTTGTCGATGACTTCTTTAGAGTCAGTCTTATCCTTGAAATTGAGACGGTGTAGTACACAATCTGTTATTTTTCTATTCATTCAGTAAATAGTTATTGAATGCCTAATATGTGCTGGTTTCCATGCTAAACATGGGAAATTAAATACTTATGTTTTCTACCTTCAAGTAATTTCATGGGAGTGATAAATAAAATATTTACAGTGTAGTGTGGAACCCTGGTAGAGAAGCTATGCAAGCAAATATTTTTCTAGTTTACTGTTTCCAGGTAACTAATGGACATAAGTCCTGAAATGGATAGGCAGTGAAGCTAAGAGCAGAGCTTGAAGTCTTAAGTGGTTTCTATAAAAACAGCTTAATGTTGTATGCTTAGTTGCTCAGTCGTGTCTGACTCTTTGTGACCCCATGGACTGTAGCCTGCCAGATTCCTCTGTCCATGGGATTCTCCAGGCAAGAATACTGGAGTGGGTTGTCATTTCCTTCTCCAAGTAATCTTCCTGACCCAGGGATCAAACCCGTGTCTTCTGCATTGCAGGCAGATTCTTTACCACTGTACCACCTGGGAAGCAAGGTAATATGAATTTAGGAGTTAGCTCACATATGTGTAATTTAGTTTGACAGATGTCTGATTTTGGAGGAGACTATGCCTATTCTAATTTCTGAGACTATCATGCTTAAATTTTTGTTTATAAAAGATACTATTCTATTGCACTAAAAGGAAAAGTATCTTTAACTTAGACCAACTGTGTATGTTGATTCTTTGCTTGGATTTAAGATTGATTATTGCCATACTAATTGTTTTGCTTGTTGACTCAAGTCAAATAGTAAAAGTGACCTTAAAAATAGTACTTTTGTGTTACAGCCACTTTGAAAGATGGTTTGGTGTTTTCTTACAAAACTAGACATTATTCTTACAATAAAAGGCAACAGTCAGTGTTCCTTGGTATTTACCCAAAGGAGTTGAAACTTAGCTCCACACAAAAACCTGCGCCTGGATGTTTATGGCAGGTTTATTCATAATTGCCAAAACTTGAAGACAGCCAAGATGTCCTTCAGTAGATGAATGGCTAAAGTGTGGTTATACCCAGACAATGGACTAAATAAAAAGAAAAGAACTTGCAGGCTGTACATGTGTGGAGGCGGGGTATACTGGGAAATCTCACTGCCTCCCTCTCAATTTTGTTGTAAGTATAAAACTGATCTTGAAAAATAATCTTTGGAAAAAAAGTATTTGTGGTGACAGTAAAAGGTGAGTGATTTCTTTTCATACTTGTGTACGGGTCCTGAGTCCAGGGAGGTTATTGCATTGCCAGACACACTCGGCACAGGACTTCATCCTGGGTAAAAAGTGACCACTCTCCTAGTGGCCAGCATGGCTCCCAGCGTTCACCTTCCGCTCTGGTTGTTATGGTAAAGGTGGCTGTCACAGGAACTGCCCAGTTTTACTTCTAGGAACTGAATCCGATGAGTTTTCTTTCATAGAGAAGCAGATTTCTGTTTCTCTTAGAAGCAGGTTTTGTTTTCAGACAAGTAAATGGAAAGAACATTAGGCCTCTCCCTTTAGGACTTAGAAGTTTGGTCTCAGTCCGTTTGGTGATTACAGTGATTTCCAAACCTGTTTTTACCTTTGGCTGCTTTCCACCAAATCCATTTGAAAATGCATTAGTGGAATCCTTTTCTCTGAACAGGGCTTTCCTGGGGTTCTCTTTCAGATTATGCCATTATACTTTTCTTGTGCTTCCAGATAGTTTGTAGAAATTATTCTCCTTGGGGCATACTGAAAACTGTGTTAATTAATTGACCTTATATTCCTCACATCTATGATTTATAAACATAGCAAACTGAGTCACTAAAATTCGAAAATGTCAATGGATTTTGAGGTTGGGGCATAGAGATTCAACTGGCAAATCCCAAATGACCTCTCTCCAGCTTGAGCTTTGCTTTTGTGTTCCTTAACCTTTTGTTTGTTGTCTCCTAATTGTAGAAATAAACATGTCCAGCTGTTAGGGTTTGCATTTTTAGGCTTTTTAAAAAATTAAGTTAAAGTTCACATACCACAAAATCACCCTTTGAAAGTGTCAAATTCACTAGCTTTTAGTACATTCAAAGTTGTGTAGCCATAACCATTATCTAATTTGAGAACATTTTCTTCACTCCAGGAAGAAACCTCCTCTTATTCACAGTCATTCTCCATTCCACACTTCTCCAGCTCTGGCAACTATGAATCTTCTTGCCTGTTCTGGACATTTCATATAAGTAGAGTCAAACAGTCTGTGGCCTTTTGTGTGGCATATTTCAGCTTAATGTTTCCAGGGTTCATCCATGTTGTAGCATAGATTAGTGCTTCCTTCCTTTTTACAGCTGAATAATACTATGTTGCATGGATTTGCCACATTTTGTTTATCCATTCATCATTTGGGTATTTGAATTGTTTCTATTTTGAGGCTATTAAAATGCTGCTATGAACATGTACAAGTTTGTGTATGGATGTATGTTTTCATTTCTCTTGGGCCTGGCGTGCGGCGATTCAGGGGCTCGCAAAGAGTCAGACAGGACTGAGCAACTAAACTGATGTACCTACATGTGGAATTGTTGGCTCATATGGTAACTTTGTTTAACTTTCTGAGGAATGTTTTCAACAGCTTTTGCACCATCCCTCAGCAATATATGTGGGTCTCAATTCTCCACATTCTTGCCAACACTTATTATTGTCGTCCATCTTTTTTCATTATAGCTATCCCAGTGGGTGTGAAGTAGTTTCTGACTGTAGTTTTGGTTTGCATTTCCCTATTGATTAATGATGCTGACTACCTTTTCCTGTGCTTATTGGTTACTTTTGTATCTTTTGTTTTGACCATGCCACACGACTTGTGGAATCTTAGTTCCATGATCAGGAATTGAGCCTGGCCGTGGCAGTGAAAGCACCAAGACCTAACCATTGGACCACCAAGGAATTCCCACTCTATCCTATTTGGAAAAAAGTCTATTCAAATTCTTTGCCTATTTTTAATTGGATTGTTCATCATAGAACAACAGACTGGTTCCAAATAGGAAAAGGAGTACATCAAGGCTGTGTATTGTCACCCTGCTTATTTAACTTATATGCAGAGTACATCATGAGAAACACTGGGCTGGAGGAAGCACAAGCAGGAATCAAGATTGCTGGGAGAAATATCAATAGCCTCAGATGACACCACCCTTATGGCAGAAAGTGAAGAAGAACTAAAGAGCCTCTTGATGAAAGTGAAAGAGGAGACCTGACCTGCCTCTAGAGAAACCTATATGCAGGTCAGGAAGCAATAGTTAGAACTGGACCTGGAACAACAGACTGGTTCCAAATAGGGAAAGGAGTACGTCAAGGCTGTATATTGTCACCCTGCTTGTTTAACTTATATGCAGAGTATATCATGAGAAACACTGGGCTGGAAGAAGCACAAGCTGGAATCAAGATCGTGGGAGAAATATCAATAACCTCAGATATGCAGATGACACCACCCTTATGGCAGAAAGTTAAGAGGAACTAAAAAGCCTCTTGATGAAAGTGAAAGAGGAGAGCGAAAAAGTTGGCTTAAAGTCCAACATTCAGAAAACGAAGATCATGGCATCTGGTCCCATCACTTCCTGGCAAATAGATGGGGAAACAGAAGAAACAGTGTCAGACTTTATTTTGGGGGGGCTCCAAAATCACTGCAGATGGTGATTGCAGCCATGAAATTAAAAGATGCTTACTCCTTGGAAGGAAAGTTATGACCAACCTAGATTGCATATTAAAAAGCAGAGACATTACTTTGCCAACAAAGGTCCATCTAGTCAAGGCTATGGTTTTTCCAGTAGTCATGTATGGATGTGAGAGTTGGACTATGAAGAAAGCTGAGCACTGAAGAACTGATGCTTTTGAACTGTGGTGTTGGAGAAGACTCTTGAGAGTCCCTTGGACTGCAAGGGGATCCAACCAGTCCATTCTGAAGGAGATCAACCCTGGGATTTCTTTGGAAGGAATGATGCTGAAGCTGAAACTCAAGTACCTTGGCCACCTGATGCAAAGAGCTGACTCACTGGAAAAGACTCTGATACTGGGAAAGATTGAGGGCAGGAGGAGAAGGGGACGACAGAGGATGAGATGGTTGGATGGCATCACTGACTCAGTCGACATGGGTTTGGGTGGACTCTGGGAATTGGTGATGGACAGGGAGCCTGGAGTGCTGCGGTTCATGGGATCACAAAGAGTCAGAAATGACTGAGTGACTGAATTGAACATCCTGGTATTGATGCATTCTTTTTGTATACTAGATACTAGATCCTTATCTGATGCATGATTTGCATATTTTTCTCCCATTCTGTGGGTTCTCTTTTCACTTTCTTGGTAGTGGTAGTGTTTGAAGCACAAAAGTTTTAAGTTTTGATGAAGCGAAAATCACTCCGTCGTGTCCAGCTCTTAACGACCCCATGGACTGTATAGTTCATGGAATTCTCCAGGCAAGAATACCAGAGTGGGTAGCCTTTCCCTTCTCCAGGGGATCTTCCCAACCCAGGGATTGAAGCCAGGTCTCCCACATTGCAGGCAGATTCTTTACCAGCTGAGCCACAAGGGAAGCCCTTGTTTTGATCAAGTCCAATTTAATTATGTTTTTGTCTGGTTGCTTTTGGTGTCATATCTAAGAAACCATCACCCAATCCAAGGTCATGAATAAACCCATTTTCTTCCAAGAGTTTGATAGTTTCAGCTTTTAATTTCTGTCTTCATTCCATTTTGAGTTAATTTCTATGATATGATTTTTTTTGCAAATGAGTAGCTAGTTATTCCAGCACCATTTTTTGAGTATGACTTTCTTTTTAACTGTTTTCTCCCCCTTACTTTATTTATCATCAATCTGTATACTTATATTAATAGCACCTGCAAATATGTAGGGTATATAAGACTGTGGAGGATACAGTTTAAGAACTTGTCTTCCCTTTGGTTCTTCCATCTAGTTGAGGCTGATGATGGTGTATATATCTGAAGTTGTTAACTGGTGTTTGATTCTGTGCCAGAGGAGTGGTAGAGAAAACAGAATTCATTAGGAATTGAGAAGACTGAGTAAGTCTGTGGGCATAGAAGTTCAAAGAGAAGATAAAGCCATTGAGGTTAGATAAGGGTTAGATACAGAAAGAGCAGAAATGGCCAGAACAGAGCTTACTGAAGCAATTAGGTTCTTTGGCCCAAAGTATGTATAGGACATGTTTTAGACAGATTTAAATTTTTTTCCTGGATTATCCGGTCTTTCCTTCGCCTAACCTGCATCAGTAGAAATTGGAAGCACCTGATACATACTTTGTGCAGTTGTATTTAGAAATAAGGGCAATTTCTGTTTTGGCCACCCCATATTGAATTGGGTACCTTATGGATACATTCTTCTGCTTACTTCTCAGTGGTTGTCATAAATGCTGGAATGCTTTCCTCTGTAGGGAAGGAAAAGTAATTTTACATCTACCCTTGCAAGTTCTTGGCTGAGAGACTCCTATAATAAAAAACAGACTGACTAGGGAAAAGCAGTTTGTTTACACGTATACCTCATGTGCATGTGGGAGGTGCACTCAGTATTCCAGGGAGTAGTGAGTAACTCAAAGAGGTGGCTTAGAACTCAGGCTTACAGACCAACTTCAGCTAAAGACAAAAGAAAGGTAGGTGTGTGTAGGCCAGTAATGGAGAGGTTAGCAGGAAAAGCACAGTAAACAGGGGTTAGGTTTTTTATGTAAATCTAAGTCTGAGCTTTCATAAAAATTTCTTGTGATTTACGAGAAGGTAATGGCAACCCAGGGGTGATCTTCTTTAGAATGGACTGGTTGGATCTCCTTGCAGTCCAAGGGACTCTCAAGAGTCTTCTCCAACACCACAGTTCAAAAGCATCAATTCTTTGGTGCTCAGCCTTCTTTATAGTCCAACTCTCGCGTCCATACATGACCACTAGAAAAACCATAGCCTTGACTAGACAGACCTTTGTTGGCAAAGTAATGTATCTGCTTTTGAATATGCTATCTAGGTTGGTCATAACTTTGCTTCCAAGGAGTAAGCGTCTTTTAATTTCATGGCTGCAGTCACCATCTACAGTGATTTTGGAGCCCAAAAAAATAAAGTCTGACATTGTTTCCACTGTTTCCCCATCTATTTGCCAGGAAGTGGTGGGACCAGATGCCATGATCTTCAGTTTCTGAATGTTGAGCTTTATGCCAACTTTTTCACTCTCCCCTTTCACTTTCATCAAGATCGGCCCTGGGTGTTCTTTGGAAGGACTGATGCTAAAGCTGAAACTCCTGTACTTTGGCCACCTCATGCGAAGAGTTGACTCATTGGAAAAGACTCTGATGCTGGGAGGGATTGGGGGCAGGAGGAAAAGGGGACGACAGAGGATGAGATGGCTGGATGGCATCATCAACTCGATGGACGTGAGTTTGAGTGAACTCCAGGAGTTGGTGATGGACTGGAAGGCCTGGTGTGCTGCAATTCATGGGGTTGCAAAGAGTCAGACACGACTGAGCGATTGAGCTGAATAGCAACCCACTCCAGTTTTCTTGCCTGGAGAATCCCAGGCTCCTAGAGGAGCCTGGTGGGTTGCCATCTGTGGGGTCGCACAGAGTCGGACGTGACTGAAGCAGCAGTCATTCTTCTCTCCCTCATATAGAGATGCCCTTAAAATGGAGGTTTATTTTATACATTTAAATTTCCTTTATAAAAGGGTCACTTCTACTCTGCTTTCAGAGCTTCTCTTGTGTTTGTTGTTTTTCAGAAATAATCAGCTCAAGATCATCCTTATGCCAAAAGGCTATTTGGGGGTGACATATTCTGCTACCCTTCTCCCCCTTCTTTCAAGTTTTTGCCCAGGTGTCACTTCCTCAGTGAGGCTTACCATGTCCACCTGTTTAAGATTACAGTGGCTCAACCCACAAACACTCTCCATTTGTTTTACTCTGGTCCCCCACCCCTGCCAGGAGCACGTATCCTCTTTTGCAGTATTGTGTAATTGACTGACTTTGTATTTATCTTGCTCACCAGAAGTTATGGTTTGCTGGGACTTTTGCCTGGACACAGCTGTACCTGTCACATAATTGAATGCTCAATAAATAGCTGTTTGATGAATGAAGCTCCTAAGACTGCTTTTACTTTGGGGCTATTCTCTTTCAAATTCTTGGGCCCTATCCCAGACCTCTTGAATCAGAAACTCTGGGGGTGTGGATCTATCTACTTTGTCTTAACTAGACCTCCAGATCACTCTGATGTAAATTTATCTTTTAAGAACCACTCAGTAAGATTTCAGGAGCTCGGTCTGTTGCTTACAGGTGTGGATGTGTAGGTCTATGCTTGAGGTAACTGACAAGTATTACTGAATACAAATTCAGAGATAAAGAATACAAATAAAGAGAGCAATCTCTTTTTTTTGAGGAGATGGCACAAGGAAAGGATATCAGCTGTAGTAACTTTCCGTTAATCTATCGAGGAAAAAGTGTCCCCACAACTACCTTGTTGTTTAGTCCCTAAGTCGTGTCCGACTCTTTGTGACCCCCATGGACTTCTGCACACCCCACTTCTCTGTCCTTCACCATCTCCCAGAGCTTGCTTAAACTCATGTCCATTGAGTCAGTGATGCCATCCAACCATCTCATCCTCTGTTGCCCCCTTCTCCCGGCCTCAGTCTTTCTCAGTATCAGGGTCTTTTCCAATGAGTTGGCTCTTTGCATCAGTTGGCCGAAGTATTGGAGCTTCAGCTTCAGCATCAGTCCTTCCAATGAATATTCAGGGTTGATTTCCTTTAGGATGGACTGGTTGGATCTCCTTGCAGTGCAAGACTACTGTAGATTCCACTAATACAGGAGGAGGCACTGGACTCAACAGGTAGTCACACTCATACTCATGGCTAACATTCGTTACAGCAAAAAGGTGCAAGACAAACAGCAAGGGAAAAAAGCACACAGGGCATTGTCTAGAGGAAACCAAGAGAAAGCTGCAAAGAGTCCTCTCCCAGTGGAGTCACACAGGGCAGCATACTTAATTCCTCTAGCATCAAACACTAACAAGTATGAAGTGTTACGGTATTCCCCTGGAGACTCAGTGGTACAGAATCCAGCTGCTAATACAGAAGACACAAGTTCGATCCCAGGGTCAGGAAGATCCCCTGGAGAAGGAAGTGGCAACCCACTCCAGTATTCTTGCCTGGGACATCCCACAGCCTGGCCAGATACAGCCCATGCAGTTGCAAAGAGTCGGATACAGTGACTAAACAACAACAACGTGAAGTGTTTATCTCCGAGGGAAGCTCATTTGGAGACACAGTCTTCTGGTGTTTACTGGGTACTGTCATGTAGGCAGGCACCCTCTGTCTAGCAGATACCAAAATTCCAGACTCCCAGAAGAAAAGCAGTTCAGCACAAACCACATTTTACAAACAGTTTAGGCACAACAAGCCATTCTTAACCTGTTAGAGTAGTAGGAACCCTCCTGAAATCCAAATTCCCAGATGCCCACCAGAGACCAACCTTGCAAGCCAGTCTGAGATTGCTAATCCTTACAAAGACCTGCTTGCAGGGTGGGCTCTTGGCCGGCACCTGGGAACTAGAAGTTCTAGAGAGTTCCTCCCACCCTAACTGGTAGGGATGGCTCACTTGAGGCTTACAGGTGGGGATATGTAAACTCTTTTCTGCTATATTCACTGTTTCTCCATGTTATCCAAAAAAGTTTGTTTTTTCTTCTTTATGTAGAACATAAAGCAATTAGACTTCTCTCTTCTTAGGAAACTTAGTAATAAAATGTTGCGAGAGTGACTTGGACAGTTTAAGTGGATTGAATAAGTGAGTTTATTCACTTAGACATATTTTCTTAAAAATGCCTTGGCAGTATTATGCAGTATTATTCAATTTAGTAATTACATAAGTGATTTATGTCATAGTAAAATTTTTAAATATTCCAAATGATGCAAAAATTAAAATAGCTTTCTTACTGTTCCTTTGAAAAATATCGCCTATGGCTGTTACCATCTGTTTCAAAGTGGACAGCTGATTTTTCTTCACATCTACCTTTTCATCTTCCGGAGGGCCAATGTGATAACTTGCCATCTTTGGGTTTACTTTTTTGAATAGCCAGTCGTCTTTCTTTCTTTTTTTATAGGTCAAGATGCTGAATTATCAGGGACACTTTCACTTGTCTTGACACAGTGCTGTAAGAGAATAAAGGATACTGTTCAGAAGTTGGCCTCTGACCACAAAGACATCCACAGCAGCGTTTCTCGGGTTGGAAAAGCCATTGATAAGGTATGGTGTTGTCGGGAGTGTTCGGTGTGTTCTAGCATCAGCCACCATTTTCCCATGACCGCTTTCGCCACAGTAGCCTTCTCATTATTTATACTATTTCTTTCATCCTTACTTTCAGTAATATGGTTTTACTATGGTACTCTTAAAGTCCCGTGTTGCTGTTATTTTAAAAAAAAAACAAGAATAAAAGCAAACCAAAAACCTCTTTTTATAGCCCTTTTTTTTTTAACCCATTTTCTTGTATGATGACCACTCCTAATGTCAAGGTGAGTCAGTTTCCAATTTCTAACTTCCTCTGAGGGAGTTTGTTTGTAGAAGGAACTTCTCCTACTTGCTGAGTAATTCCCGGGGTGTGACTCGGCCTCTGTTACAGGATGACTGGGGTAACGAAGCTTGCGTCTGTCTGCCCTGCATCATCCTAGTCTCCTTGTCCTCCTATGAGCTTGCTGGTCACTTTGTTGTTTGCTGTGTGAGCGGGTTGGTTGCTAGCCAGCAGAGCCGGTCACTTGAGTGATTTTCTTGTGACATCTCTTAAATCTTTGACTTGGAGGTTTGCTTATAAGCAGTTACTGTTTTTAGCACTGGGCCAGTTTTGCCCTTGGAGTTCTTGTTCTTAGTAGAGCCCAAGAGAAGTGGCTTAAGGTTACTGTGTGATGCCTCGGAATGTTACCTCTGTTAGGGAGTGTGTGGCTGGTTGTGGACATTATTGTTCACACATTGTAAACTTTTGGGAGAGTAGGAAGAAATTTTGGGGAGAGCTTTTTGTAGCAAAACATGTCTTATGAGCTGCTCCATCTGTGTGCATGAGGACAGTAGCTGTAACATGGAAACTCGTGGAATCCAGAGAACGGCTCTTAACTCATGTGCAAGCCTAACTGTCAGAAATAATCTGACAGAGTGGTAATGTTGGCCGTCTAGACTCAGGGCAGCCCGAGTGAGAACTGTAACACGGGTGCTTTTAAGGAGGTCTTGCCGTCGTGTAGGTACGGTATGACAGGACTGAACGGCTGGGGCCCTGCAGATCGTTTGGGTAGCTGGGCCTTCAGAAGTGTTAGTGACCTTTGGGAGAGCTCTCACCACTCCCAGTGTGCTGAGGGCTTTGACTTGGGGAGAGAGGCCAGAGAAGTGCTGGCTGCAGCGGCCCCACTTTTGGGTCTGTGATGGCAGTTGCCAGCAGAGGCTGGAAGTGTTCTCTGAAATAGCTCTGAGGGTGGGGCGGGGTGGGGGGCCTGTCTGTTAACTCTGAGGATGGAAACAGAGCTTTGGAAGTGGCTTTGGCCTCAGACTTTTTGGAGACTGTGGTGTCGTATGTCTTCAGTTGGTGCCTGAAGTGATTATTGGTGTGTACTGATTCAAGGACCTTCTGGAAGAGTGGGGTTGGGGGTGCTATAGAGATGATCTTAAATCACTGTGAGTGAGGAACCCTCTTTAGGGTTCTTTAGGGTGAAGTAACTACTGGTGATGTTTAGGAAGCTTCAGATATTGGCGGCTGCCAGTGACCAAGGTATTCTAGTGAAGGTTCAGACCCCAAGAGGTTCCTGGCAGTGGCCATTGGGCTACCCGCAGTTATGATGGTGTGGGAACAGGTGGGACCAGAAGATGCCAGGACAGCAAGAGTAGCTGAAGCCTCCGAAGCAGCCAGTCAGAGACAGATCCCAGATTCCAGAATAGGTGGGGGTGGTCTCGCAGTCATACCTCGTGGGTGTTCTCCTGGCTACCAAGATCTGGGATACAGGGCTTTGCATGGTGCCGCTGGTAGGGGGCCATGTGTCCTCATTTCCTAGCTTATGTCTTGTCTGATCCTAATTACCATCGGTGTTAGTCCCTCCATCTTGTCTGACTCTTTGCAACCCCATGGACTGTAGCCCGCCAGGCTCCTCTGTCTGTGGAATTCTCCAGGCAGGAATACTGGTGTGAGTTTCCATCCCCTTCTCCAGGGGATCTTCCTGACCCAGAGATTGAACCCAGGTCTCCTGCATTGCAGGTGGATTCTTTACCGTCTGAGCCACCAGAGAAGCCAGTTATCATCAGAGCCCTCTTTTACTCTTGTCCCCCAGCTACTGGTGACTTGCTAAACATGTCTTCTTCCAGATGTGGCAGGTCTTTATACATATTCGTAAGGGTTGTCATGTTTTGGCTATTTTTTGAGACAAAAGCATTTAAATGTGTTTGGCACTAGAAATGGAAGTATCTTTTTGAAAGTGGACGACAAGGGATCTACATAGTGAGTAACCTACATTCTGACCTTTTTAGTGGGGAGGGATTTGAGGTGAATATTGCTGATTAAATATTTTAATTTATTCATTTCCCTTTGGGTATATTTTTCATGTTCTTGGAAGTTATAAGGACTTTTACAGGTTTTTTGGGGGGAGGGCGTAGTTTTATGTGTTCCTGTGAAAGTAGTTTAGTTTCTAGGTGACCTGGCTTCTAGATTCTTCTGATCTATCATGAAATGACACCATTAAGTTGATGCTGGGGTAATTTGTTGAATTATAGTTCTGAGGCACAGCCGAAAGCTTGGATGTCTTAGCGGAGTTCTATAACATTTTTCAGTGTATTCTCTTCCCTTTTGTGGGGGTTAAGGGGCGGCATCTACTTAGCCTTAGCTGTAAAGGAAGCTGTTACCCCACTGGAACTACCTAGACCTGGTACATGAGCTGCTCGCGCACCTGAGGAATTCTGTGTTGACTGTTGTCCAAGATTCCATTGGTTTGTAAAGTCTTCCTGCCCTTCTAGCTTGCACCTCATAAATTTGTGCAAGCTTCCGGGGCCACCTGCCATAAAGGCTGGGTGGACTCGTGGGTTGGCGAACAAACAGGATGACGCTGAAGCCACTGTGGCTTAAGCCTTTAAGTATCACAGTAAACAGCCTTGAGTAATAAACTGGAATGTCGTCCGGCAGCCTGTGAGCACCATGTTATGGGGACGTGTTCCCACCCTGCTGAGAGGAGGGCAGTAAGGAAGCTGGTGACTCGTATATGAGCAGGCTGGTGGTTGAGTGAGGAACTTGAGTAAATTTTTGACATGCTTAAAAAATTTATTTTTTCCTTTAATGTTTCAGTGCTTCCTTTAAACTTTTTGGTCATCACTTCCCTGCAAACGTATGCAGAAAAGTTTATGATGTTAGGCAGGACACTTTCTGGCTTTTAATTATTGCCAGCATGAAAATTATTGAAGATTTTTGCTTTAATGTGTTGACAGTTTTCAGATGCCTGTAGTATAATCACAGTTTAAAATAAATATCAACCGCTGGGTTCTGTAGCCAAAAAAATGTTTTTTGTTTGTTTTTTTTTAGTAAAAACAAATATGTTTTTTATTTCCTTCTCTATTTTTAAGAAAATCTAGAATTCTCTCCTATTTAGGATATTTTATTTAGTGTTTTACTTAGTCTTTTGACTTTTTTTAAGTTTAATTCCTAGGTAAGAAAAGTCAGTAAAAATAGTTACTGCTTTAGGCTTCTGTGTGTGGGTGGATGAAACAATGCTAAGATTTAAGTATCTAACATTTGCTGTGGGACAATTGAAAGCGAAAAACATAGTACATGTGTTTTAGACAATTGTGGCGTAGTTTATTCGTTTAAAAGGGTGCTTTTTGTACATGTCAAAGAACTGGAAAGATTCTGAGACAACATAAAGTAAGTTTGCTTAGGACAGATTCTGCTTACTAATAAAAAGTAAAGAGATGATCACTGAGTTCTTGATTAAGGTTGTAGAGTTGATATTTTATTTATTCATTCATTTATTTTGGCTGCTCTGGGTCTTCGTTGCTGTGAGTGGCTTTCTGTAGTCGCAGCAAGTGGGGGCTGCTCTTCGTTGTGGTGTGAGGACGTCTCACTGTGGTGGGTTCTCTGGTTTCAGAGCACGGCCTCTCGGCACACGGGCTTCGGTGGGTGCAGCCTGCAGGCTCAGTAGTTGTGGCACGTGGGCTTAGTTGCTCTGAGGCATATGGAATCTTCCCAGACCAGGGATTGAACCTGTGTCTCCTGCATTGGCAAGGCAGATTCCCATCCACTGTGCCACCAGGAAAGTTCCATTTCGTTGCTTTTAATTTTTTTAAAATTTTTTATTTTTTTGGCCACCCCACAAGGCATATGGGATCTTAGTTCCCTGACCAAGGATTGAACCTTTGCCCCCCTGCATTGGAAGGCAGGGTCTTAACCACTGGACCACTGGGGAATTCCCTGGAGTGGATGTTTTTACATTTGACTTGTGAGAGTGGGTAAGATTTAGTGCAGCAGAGCAGTGAGTTGTGGTCTTCTGTGGGGTCAGGCAAGGAACTGAACAGTTGAGAAAATGCTTGACTCCTGTTAAAGACTGTCAGGGACTGACTTGACGGGAGTGGCTACCCCTGTCAGGCAAGGTCAGGCTGGGGAAAAGGCAGTGATGGAAGGCGTAAAGATTTGATCCAAGGAGATTAGGGGAAAAAGGGAGGGAATGATAAAAAACATTTGAGGATTTGCCTACCTCCTTAAATAGGATGAAATTAGACTGAGGAAAAGGGAGAAAATATAGCTGTCACTTACGGAGTATTGACCATGTTTCACATGCTGAGCTGAGAACGTTACATACATTTAGAGGGCTTCCCAGATGACGCTAGTGTTAAGAGAATCCACCTGCCAATGCAGAAGACAGAAGAAACTCCAGTTCCATCCCTGGATCGGGAAGATCCCCTGGAGGAAGGCATGGCAACCCACTCCAGTATTCTTGCCTGGGAAGTCTCATGGACAGGGGAGCCTGATGGGCTGTTGGCCACAGGGTCGCCAGGAGTCAGACATGGCTGAAGCGGCTTAGCAGCACATACACACATAGCCTGTGATGTGTGTTAGTCGCTCAGAGTGTCGGGCTCTTTCCAACCACGTGGACTAGTCTGCCAGGCTCCTCTGTCCATGGAATTCTCCAGGCAAGAATACTGGAGTGGGTTGCCATTTCCTTCTCCAATAGCCCATGATACAAGCCCATGATACTCCCTTTTCACATGTGAGGAAACTAAGATTCAGAAATATAAAGTAACATACCTTAAGGTATGCAAGTGGTAGATCAAGGTTTGGGAAAAGGTTTCACTCAAGAGTTTGTTCTTAAACATTGTGCTGTACTAGGAAATCAGGCCATTGCAGGACTGGTAATGTTTTAAGGGGGCAAATAATGGTTAAAAAAAACCCCTTTTTGTAAACCACTTTTCCTAAACTGATCTTCTGCCACTAGATGGAGCATATGCATTGGTGAGGCAAAATGATGACTGTGTTAAAATGGTATAAGGCTATAAAAAATGAAATAGAGAACATTGTAAAATAGTTCTGAGTGAGCCTTTTATTTAGGTCTTGCGGGGGTGTAAGAGGAGAAAAAAGTAATGGCAGGAGAAAATTTTTTGCATTTAGCCTTAAACAATAGTTAGAATGGGTGAGGTCAGCTAACTCTGAAGTACTACTATTATATAATGGATAAATCCTTATGTAGTAGAGAGATGTTACTGTTCATCAAGGAGGGAAATGAAAAAGGCTAGAAAACTTATTCTGAGCAAGGCGAAAAAGAACTGAGTTCTGAAATATAGGCAGATAATTTGATACATGTATTGGGTAGAATTTTCAGAATTACTGAAAAGAAATGGCTAACAAAGCTGTAAAAAGATCACAGTGATTGAAAGCTAGGAACGAATTCCCTAAAAATAAAACATCAGACTAACCATACCCCCTAAAAAAGTTACTAGTAAGACATTTAGTAAAAATCTCATATTTTCTCCCATTCTATGGGTTGTCCCTTTGTTTTTGGTTTCCTTTGCTCTGCAAAAGCTTTTGCGTTTAATTAAGTCCCATTTTCATTACTTTAGGCAGTAGATTGAAAAACATCTTTCTGTGATTTATGTCGAGTGTTTTGCCTATGTTTTCCTCTTTACTGTAAGTTTTATAGTATCTGGCCTTGTTGCATTCAGGTCTTCAATCCATTTTGAGTTTATTTTTATGTATGATGTTAGAGAGTGTTCTAATTTCATTCTTTCACTTGTCGCTGTCCAGTGTTTGCATAGTATCTTTTTTTTGTTGTGTATGAAGTAGTAGATAACTTTTCCCAGGCTGCATGGAGCCAGAGCCCAGGTCGTCGTCTTCTCAGTTAAATGTTCTCTGCAGTAACCCTTTCATTTCTGCTAAGTAAATCAGATTAACTAGGTGCTTGGATGGGAAATTGATTCCTGGTAGGTGCAACAAGAGCACATTGTTAGGGTCACATGCCAGTTTTTCTACCAAAGTCAATGGAGAAGTTTTTAAAAAATTAGCAGTATTTAAGAATTGGCAGGGACTTCCCTGGTGGTCTAGTGGGTAAGACTCCTTGCTCCTAATGCAAGGGGCCCAGGTTCCATCCCTGGTCAGGGAACTGGATCCCACATGCCACAACTTAATAGTTCTCATGCTGCAACTAAGATGCAGCCATATAAATAAATATTAAATGAAAAAAGAATTGACACTTAGGCGTTAAATCAAATACTGTGTTTTATCATGTACTTCTTTTGTCAGTACTTACTCAATAATTATAATTTCATAAAATGTATTTCAGAAAGGGATTGATTTTGGATGGTGAGCAGTGAAAGCCGGTCCTTAAGTCTAATCAGTTCATAAGCATGTTTAAGCAAACAGGTAGGGTGGTTTGTTTAGATTTCATAGTCTTGTAAGTAAGGATGTCTAAGTTATTTACTTCTCCTCTGCCTAGCCTCCAGGCTTTAAAACCTTTAATCCGTTAAAAATGTGAAGGATACTAAAAGTACATGAGATGGTATACAGATTTGTGTGTCCTGGATTTCTCTTTTTAAGCTGTAATATCTTCTCTAGACAGATACACCCTTGAATATGTGCTTTTTATCTTTTGAGAATGTGCCTTCACTTTTAAGAACATCCATCCATTCTTTTTCTTTTTTTTTCCTTTATAAAAGGAAAAATGGAGTAAAACAGAAGTGCTAATAAACAGGTGTTTATCTTCACTATCTACTTCTTGGCTGGTTTGCGATGCTGCTGATTGCCTGGGCAGCCATGCAGATGAGTTTGGTCACCTAGCAACAGGGCCTGGAACTGATCCTTGCTCTGATGCAATAGTAAGAACGTGCACTTATAACAAAAGGAGTTCTCATACTATATTGCATTTCCTCGACCTCTTTTTACAATTTAAGCTTTAATTTTTCCTACATGTGAGCAGAAAATAAGCTATGAAAAAAATTTACTCATCCACTTTAGTGGTTTAAGCTGTAAGATCTAAATGATAGAAGGGAGCTCAGAAGTTTTCATCTAATGCTTTGCTTAGTCATGCTTAGTTGTGTTTTCCAAGACTAGCAAATAAGTTCTAGAACTTGAATGTCGTACAGATGTCTTGAGTGTAAGGGTTTTTGATTTTTCTTACCACCAGTATAGTAGTGAAATAAAATTATATGAAGAGCATCCTTGTAAAAGAAAGTGTTTAGATTTGTTTCAATGTTAGACTGGTTTAAATTTTTCTAGATGATCAAAATTTACTTTTGGTTTAAGTATATGAAGGAAAGATTTGGAGGAATTGTTTTGTTTTGAGTTTTCATATGGTCTGTCCTTTGGAGTTGACCATGTGTCTTCTTTCCTGCTGAATAATAGACACCTAATTTGTTGGAGGTTGATGCGTGGGAATAATCAGTAAATGAATCATTAGAAATCTGAAGGTTGTGTTTGGATTGAATGAGGTTGATAGATCAGTGAGAAATCTTAGTCTCAATGATTCTTGCCTATAGAGTGCATGCAGACATTTAGAGAGTTATAGACAGATTCTTGAGTTGGTAATAAATTCTGTCATCCTCTGATACCATTCCTTTATTCATTTGATTAGCCTTTTATCTAGGGGAATACAATATGGGAGAAATCTGTGACATTGTTACTGAACCCAGCTCTGACTGTGTCCCAATAAAGAGGTTGATGAGAAGGAAAGTTTGGTTTATTTTAGATGCTGGCAGTGGGAGGTGGGGAATGCTTGTCCAAAGGCTGACTCCCCACCCCCAATCAGGGGCAAGAGCTTTTATAGACAGAGGTAGGGGCTCCATGCAGAAACAGCACAATCAGCTCTGACAGTCATCTTGGTCATCGGTGGTCTAATCAGCGTCATCTTCATTGTTTTAGGAAAAGTCAGTCTTCCATTCCAGGATTGGTTGGTTCCCGTCTTCTTGAGGCCAGTTCTTGGAATTGTGCAGCTGTGTCGTGGTTAGTCTGGTCATCATGTAGTTAACCTCTCTACCTGCTGGTGGTTTCAGTATCTACAAGGACAGCTCACAGGATGTGGCTCAGAATATTATCTATAGCCTTTGAGAAGAAACTAGCAGTCCCTGACTGTGCTTAATGACTGAACTATTACATTCGGTCTCCTTTGACTGTTTTCCTCCATTTCTGCATTTTCTCGCTTCTCTGATGAAACTTAATTCTTTGGCTAAAGTTTTTCCATGGGCAAAAGGCAGGCTGAGGACATGGGGGGCGAAGCCCTTGGGTCCTGCTCCGTTTCACCATCAGTCACCCTAGTAAGGCCTGTATCCCACCCAGTCCAGAGGAGGAACAAGGTAGCAGCATCTTTACTTCTGGTGTTCTGATTGTCATAGACAGCATAAAGATGTAATAATTAGCTTAAAGCTATTGATAAACTGCTATAAAGTCATCTCTCAACAGGCAGACTCTGGTAAGCAGATTGGATGAGGAAAGTAGAGAGTCACAACCAAGCAATCCTGATTTTTTTCAGGGCTAGATACAGTCTCTTCAGTATGGGCATGGACACTATTGCCTTAGCATCTAGGTACTCTGTATTATTTCATTCTTTAGATTAAGTACCAGGCCAAGAAAGAGGTCTATAAAAAGAAAAGGAATAAAAATTTTAAGATTCTGAGAGTAATTTTCCTTTTTTGTTTTTTGTGTTGAGTAATTCCAAATGTTAAATGTGTATATTTAGTTTTAGGCTACTGGCTTGACATCTAAGAATAGAGAGATCTTTAAAGAAAAGTGGGCTGAGTTTTGAAGAGGAGAGCTGTCCTGTGTTGTGATGATTGCAAATAGCATGTGGTTTGGAGTTCTGTTGCAGGATTGCTTACCACCTGTTCTTATGTGCGCTGTAAAATAACCCTGTGTTGCTTGTACCATGCTTAAGCAATGATTAAGGATTGAATTAATAATTTCAGTTTAATCTAAACATTAATTAAATTTATGTGCTTAAAAAACAATTCAAGACGCTTATCAGGTTAACATAGGTTAACACCTATGAAAGATAAGGGAGTGGAAGTGAAATTGGGCACAGAAAGCTTTCAGAGGTAGATTGGCCAATTTCTTTACTCTTGATGTTTCGAGTTGCCTTCTACTGGGGTGATTTCCCCTTTGTCAGAAGAACTTTAGCAGTTCTTTTAGAGCAGGTCTTCTTTCAACAAATTCAGCTTCCCTTCATCTGAGAATGTCTTTATTTCATCTTCATTCCTGAAGGGTATTTTCACTTGATATAAAATTCTGGGATGTCAGTTCTTTTCTTTTAGTACTTGAAAAATGTGTCACTTCTTTCTGGTCTCTGCATGGCTTCTGTTGAGAAATCTGTAGTCCTTTTTTCTTTTTTAAAAATATGAAAGTATGATAACACATTTACAGGAGACTTGGAAAATACAGAACAAAGTTGCATATGGTTCCTCTATATATTACAATTATTTTGAAAGTATGTAAATTAAGATTTTTAGTTGAGAAATCTGTAGTTATTTGAATTGTAGTTTCCCTATAAGCAATGTATCACTTTTTCCTAGTTACTTTCAAAATTTTTCTTAGTCTTTAATTTTTAGCAGTTTGATCCTGAGATGTCTGAGTTTGGATTTCTTTGAACTTATCCTTTTAGGAGTTTGCTGAGCTTCTTGAATCTGTAGATTTCTGTCTTTTGACAAAGTTGGGAAATGTTAAAAAAATTTTTTTTATCCTACACTACACTCTTGTCCCTCTAGCAATCCATTGACTTAATGTAAGATTTTCCTACAGGTCCCTGAGATCCTATTCTTTTTTTTTTTTTTTCAATTTTTATTTGGTTGATCAGATTAGATCATTTCTGTGGATCTCCACTGACTTTTGTGCTGTTCACCTCTATTCTGCTGTTAATTACATCCTGTGAGGTTTTTTTTTTGTTTTTTTGTTTTTTTTTTTAAATATTTATTTATTTGGCTGTGCTGTGTTTTAGTTGCAGCATGGGAGACCTTAGCTCCCTAGCCAGGGATTGTACCCGGGCCCCTTGCACTGGGAGCAAGGAGTCGTAGCCACTGGACCACCAGGGAAGTCCCCATCCACTGAGTTTGTTTTTTAAGTTTTGTTTTAGTGGTCGCTACCTTGTTGGACTCAGGCTACAAGTTCTGACCAGTCTTCTCTGAGTTGTAGTTTCAATGTCAGCTTATTTCCAAAGCCATTACAGAGTTGTTCAGATATGTCTTGTTAGTGTGCAAACCAGTGGCCATTCTAGGACCTGGAAGCTAGGTCTGACCCCTAGTTCCTCTTTCAAAGTCTGTGCTGTGCTGCCGAGGGTCAGACCCATGCCTGTGCCACTTGAGGGCAAGCCCGGGGTTCATAACCAATCTGAGTTTCTTCCCCTCTCTCTGATCTCCCTGCTACTTTAGAGTTCTCTGGAGCTTCCTGTTTAGTCATCCAGCCAGAGAACTGATCCACTCAGTCGTGTTCGACTCTTTGTGACCTCATGGACTGCAGCACGCCAGGCTTCCCTGTCCATCACCAGCTCCCGGATCTTAACTCAAACTCACGTCCATTGAGTTGGTGATGCCATCCAACCATCTCATCCTCTGTCGTCCCCTTCTCCTGCCTTCAATCTTTCCCGAAAGCATCAGGGTCTTTTCCAATGAGTCAGTTCTTTGCGTCAGGTGATGTATCCTCATCCCCTGTATTTTATCATAATTCTGCCTGTATCTGGGGCTACAAGGTAGAGGGACAGAGAGAAAAGATGCGAGAGGAGTTTTGGCCCCTCCTTCTTGGGACCATCGCTCCTCTGATTGGAGAGAAAAGATCCCTTCCCTCAGAGTTTTAACTTGCCTGCTGTGGTGGATTTCCCAGGTGGTGCTAGTGGTAAAGAATCCACCTGCAAGTGCAGAAGACGTGAGAGAAGTGTGTTCGATCCCTGCATCGGGAAGACCCACTGGAGGAGGGCATGGCAGCTCCAGTATCCTTGCCTGGAGAATCCCCATGGACAGAAAAGCCTGGTGGGCTACTGTCCATGGGATTGCAAAGAGTTGGACATGATTGACTTAACACGTGCAGAGTTCTGAAGATCTGCCGAGTCGTTTCCTGCTTATTCAGTCAAACATAATCTTGGTACTGCTGTGAAAATTACGACACCATTTCTTTTTTTAATGACACCATTTCTGTTGGGAAAAAAACAAAAGCTTACAAATGCTTCTTATTCACATCAGAAGCTTAACTGCAGACTGCCTTGTGCTAGGGGTGCAAGAAAATGGAGGGAAAAAAGCATGTGATTTCTTTCCACCCCCTTCTACATGATAGGAAAACCCACTCCTGTTCCTCATGCCAGCCCTGGAGGGCTTCTCCTGGAGGTGCCTGCCCTGTTGTGGGTTTTGGTTGTACTATCTCCAGACTGAGAGATAGATGTTGGAGGGAGGAAAGTAGTAAGCTCACCTTCGGTTCTTTGCCTTCCTCCCCAATCCACTTACTGCTGTTCAGAGTTGCCTCGAGTAGCCACTCCGTTCGGTCCTGATCTGGAACTGCATTCAGAGAGACAGGGTGGGGTGTACTTGCTTGATCTTACCCAGAACCAGAACCTTCAACACTCTCTCTTTTTGTAATAGATTTTGATGAAATCCTTTAGCTTGCTATAAAAGGAATGTTTGCTCTTTGTGTAAGAGTGGTTATCTCCAGTGATAATCTCTGCTAGTACTTTATATATTCTTTTCACATTTGTTCTGTGAGCATTTGTAAACTTTTTTTTAAACAGAAATGGTGTCATTAAAAAATAGAAACGGTGTCATAATTTTTGTAGAAGTTGCTTTTTTTTTTTTTCACTTAAGGATAAGAACATTTTTCCATGTTAGTAGATACAGAGCAATGAACCTTTACTTCTTAATTGTGAATAGTAATACTAACAGAGTAGTAACTACCATTTCATTGCACTAATAAGGGAGCATATTAATTTCCAAGAGCTGCTCTGACAAAGTTCCACAGACTGGGTGGCTTACACAGACATTCTTTTCCCCACTGTTTTGGAAACTGTAAGTTCCTGATCAAGGTGTGGCAGGCAGGGTTGGTTTCTTCTGGGGCCTTTTTCCCTGATTTGTAGATAGCCATCTTTTCTTCATGTCATCATGTGGTGTCTTTATCTGCTTGGGCTGCCAGGACAAAATTCCAAAATTCCATTTAAACAACAAAAGTTTATCTTCTGGTTGTAGAGACTGGGAAATCCAAGATCAAGGTGCTGGGCAATTCACTCCCTGTTGAGGGCAGGCAGCCTTCTTCCTGGCTGGCAGATGAGCACCTTCTCTCATGTGGTGGAGAGAGAACAAGCGAGCCCTGGTGTTTGTTCCTTGCCTCATAAGAACACTGGCCCTACTGGATGAGGGCCCCACCCTTATGACTTCATTTAACCTTTATTACCTTCTCCCAGACTCTGTCTCCAGACAGTCACACTGGTTTCTAGGGCTTTGATGTAGGAATTTGGGAGGGACACAGACATCCGGTCTAGAACAGGTGGTCTTCCTTCTGCACCTGTCTCTGTCCTGCGTGCATGCGTGCTCAGTCGCTTCAGTCATATTCGACTCTTTGCAGCCCTGTGAACTGTAGCCTGCCTGTCCATGGGATTCTCCAGGCAAAGATACTGGAGCGAGTTTTCCATTTTCTCCTCCGGGGGATCTTCCCAACCCAGGGATCAAACCTGTGTCTCTGAGTCTCTTGCATTGGCAGGCAGGTTCTTTACCCACTGGCGCCACCTGAGACGTCATTCGTATTGGATTAGGGCTCAAAATGGTCTATTTTAACTTTATAAGGTGCTGGGAGTTAGGACTTGAACACCGGAATTGTGAGAGGATACAGTTAAGTCCATAAAAGTATTTTCTCTACTTAAGCTGAGGCTCAAATATCTTGAGTGATTTGGCCAAGATTACACAGCTAGTTAGATGGAACGAGGATCCAGACCCTGGTGGATTGGCTCCAGAGCCTGCTCTCTGAGCCATCTGTCCAGTCTCTTTTTCCCCAACACCCACCTTGGCACTGCAGTTGTTGGGATGGGCCAAGGATTATTGAATAATCCTGTGTTGGATATAATGGCTCTTCTTTTTTTTCCTATTAGACGACTCTGCATTGAACATGCTTTTACAATTATCACTGCACACCTGTGAAAATATTGCTGTCATATAATGCCTAGAAATCAGTTTATTTACAGAATCATTATAAAGTTTATTTTTCCAAAATACCCTCAAAAATGAAAACATTTACCCTTGCAGCAATAATGAATGAGAGTGGGGGTTTCAGAAAAGAACAGTGGAAAAGACTGCTTCCTGTCATAGGCTGCAGACAAATTGGAATTGGGGACTTATTGGAGGTGTCACAGAGTTTAAACAAAGATGGTGGTTTCTGTTAAGATAGGCGGGGTGAAAATATATCAAGTGATGCATCCTGGTCAGTTCATGACTCGCTATCTTGCCTTTCAGAATTTTGATTCCGACATCAGCAGTGTGGGGATAGACGGCTGCTGGCAGGCAGACAGCCAGAGGCTTCTCAATGAGGTGATGGTGGAGCACTTCTTCAGACAAGGAATGCTAGATGTTGCTGAGGAGCTCTGCCAGGTGAGGATGAAATGAAAACAAGGGAGATCCTTGTGGTTTTTAAGTCTTCTAGCTGTAGGTAGGTTGTTACATTTTAATCACCAGTGCTGACCTCAGTTTACTAGGAAGTCTCTTTCTTTTTTTTTAAACTTGGTTCAAAATTATAGTCCTAGAACTTCCTATTCAAATTATTTCCTTATTCTTGCCCAGAATGTTGGTCCCAGGTCATCAGTCAAGGGTCAGAAGTGGTGCTACTTTTCCAAATATCTCCTCTTTTGTTTTTTGGGAGGGAGCCAGTGCATTTTACTTAATTTTTTAAATCAGTTTTTTTTTTTTGTACAGTTGATTTACAGTGTTGTGTTAGCTTCTGCTGTACAGCAAAGTAAATCAGCTATATGTATATCTCCACTGTTTTCTAGGCTCCATTTCCATATAGGTCATTACAGAGCACCAAATAGAGTTCCTTGTGGTGTGCAGTTACTTGTTACCTCTTACAGATAGTACTGTGTATGCTCAGTCATTTTAGTCACGTCTGACTCTTTCCGACCCTGTGGACTGTAGCCCACCAGGCTCCTCTGTCCATGGGGATTCTCCAGGCATACTGGAGTGGGTTACCATTTCTTCCTCCAGAGGATCTTCCCGACCCAGGGGACTGAATCCTTTTCTCTTATGTCTCCTGCATTGGTCGGGGGGGTTTTCACCACTAGAGCCACTTTGATAGGAAGGTTAGTATAGCAGAGAAGAGGACAAAGAGGATTATATTTGCTCTAATCTGGCCCAGCTTAAAGAACTTTATCAAATGAATTTCAAGCTAAAATTTAAGTGGGCAGCTTTTGTCTTTTATTCCTATTAGACATGAACTTAGAACAGTTTACCAATACCGCATAGTCATAATATCAGCAATACGTATTAAGTATTTACTGCCAGCCAAGCCCTTATTGCAACCCTGTGAAGAAGAAATTATTTCCCCCATTCTACAGATGAGGAATCTGAGGTCTAGAGAAATAACCTGCCCAAGGCCATACAGGTTCTTTGTGGAGGATCTTGGATTCAGTTCCAGTTCATGTGTCTTCAGACTCTCGTCTGTGGCTTACACTTTGTGCTGTTGTATTTTTCATTTAGAAGAATGAAGGACCATAAGGTTTAAATAATTCAAAGCTAGTCTGTAAACCAGACCTCTGATCTAAGACTTTGCTATTTTAAACAATTTAGATAAGTATTAACTCAAAAGTCTTTCTCTATACATTACAGGATTCTGTGTCCGTATAAATTTCCTAAAATAAATTGTGTCATTTAAGATTGTTTGTTTACAAGTATCAGAGACCCAAAATGCCAATGGCTTAAACAAAAATGAAGTTTATTTCTCTTACACAAGAATAGGAGATAGTAAGCCATCCGTGACATAGATGGTAGCCATACACCATGAAACTCTTAAGGGATCTCAGCTCCTTTTAGCTCTGCTGTTTCTAAGGTGACCCCTGTCCTCATGGTCCAGGGTAGCCAGAACCCCAGCTTGACCTCTTTGTATTCCAGGAAGGGACAAAGACATATGTTTGTGTTTCATTGGCCAGAACTTACATTTTGCAAAGCCCAGCTTTATTCCATATGCTTACGAGCCCAGCTAAAATATGGGGTTTACTACTATCATAGGAGGAGGAAGAGGGATACTGGGGCTTAGTCCTCAGTTTCTGCCAGAGAATTATATGTTAAAAAGAAACTATCTTTAATGATTTACCTCACATTTTATAATGTAGAATATGCTTTTACCATATCTCTTTACTCTGACTTTTGCTAACAAAAGTTCTTTTGATATTTTTCAGGAATCTGGTCTTTCTGTAGACCCAAGCCAGAAAGAACCATTTGTGGAGTTAAATCGAATACTAGAAGCGTTAAAAGTCCGAGTTCTGAGACCTGCTCTGGAGTGAGTTACTGAGTTTGTTTTCCTTTTAATACTTTGCAAGAACTCTGTAAGAAAACGGAATTAGCAAACACAGTGAAGGTTTTGAGATCTTTCTCTTAATCTCATGTGGGGTAGAATTCAGAGTAATCAAGGGAGAATTTTATTTCTTTTAGTCAAGTGAATTTGGGGGATATGCAATTTGAGAAAATGGTTAACACTCATTTCACTTATCAGTTGGTCTGAATTCCCATGAGAGAAGAGGGTTTCTTGTAGCCAGACTAGCTTTATAACTGAAGTACTGTTGTTCAGGGCATTTGAATTTGATATTTGAACTTGCGTAATGTGTGGGGTTTGGTGTACATGAAGAGAACAAATGTTGCGGAGTTTTACTCTAATTACCATCATAAAATAGTTCACTGTGAACTTGTCATTGATGTGAATTCTATGAAATTACTAGGTTAGCTCTCTTAAGTATTATCCTAGAACAGGGTCAAAGGAAGTTTTTCATAAAGAGCCAGAGAAATATTTTAGGCTTTGCAAGCCATGTGTGGTCTCTGTTGCATGTTTTTCTTTATTTCATTTTATAACCTTTTAAAAACATTAAAACAACAACAACAACAAAACCCACCTTGGCCATGTGGTATATGAAATAGACAGCAAGTCCTATTTGGCCTGTGGCCATGGTTTGCTGACCCCTGTCCTAGAATTTTTTAATGTGATGATAATCATGTTATTTGTTTTAAAAAGGAAGAAAGGAAAGTTACAAAGTAAAAGAAAAAAATCTGGGTAAAAGCAGTGATATTGTTGTGAGGGCACAGCCTTAGAATTGTAGTATTTTAAAACTGGAAATATGTGAGCGCATTGTTATCGGGGGGAGATGTAGTTGGGCAGATCCTTGATGAGTTTTATAAAATACACCTTTTTTCCTTCTACTAACCCATTTAAATCTTTATAGCTTAGTTTTTTCTGTTTCTCATCATTTCTCAGTTCTTAGGAAATTCAGAAAGTTCTAAAACCAGCCTAGATGAACAGGCAGAGATAGTAAAAGTCGCTCAGTTGTGTCTGACTCTTTGCGACCCCATGGACTATACAGTTCATGAAATTCTCCAGGCCAGAATACTGGAGTGGGTAGCCTTTCCCTTCTCCAGGGGATCTTCCCAACTCCCAGGGATGGAACCCAGGTCTCCTGCATTGCAGGCAGATTCTTTACCAGCTGAGCCGCAAGGAAAGCCCAAGAATACTGGAGTGGGTAGCGGATCCCTTCTCCAGCAGATCTTCCCGACCTAGGAATTGAACTGAGGTCTCCTGCATTGCAGGTGGATTCTTTATCAGCTTTCCCTGAGCTATCAGGGAAGCCCCGACAGAGATAGAGTCCTATGTAAATTTATAAGTTACAAATTTCTGTATAAATTATAAATATCAGGTAGCTCATTTATTTTAATTCTTTAAAGATATAAATGTCACGCAGCACCACTGTGTACTATGCATATTACTTTTCAGTTTATTTTTATAATTGATTTTTTAGCAGGTGTTATTGTGACACACCCTTATAGGATGAAATTTAATCAAATGCCTCAAACACCCTCTTAAATATGGCAGTCACTCTTGTCTGTACTTTCATATTCCACCTAAATGGTTAAAGTCTAAAGGAGAGTGAGGGAGCCTAAATATAAAAATATGATGGGTTTCTCAGTTGTTTTATAGTGATTTAGAAATGATATATAAGTTGTTAATTGAGGTAATATTCATTCATCCATTAATTTCTCAGATTTTTCATCAGACTTTTGTTGAGTGCTTATTACTATGTATCAGAGACTATACTAAGTATTTGGACTGCCTTAGCCCTCAAACTACCCAAGGTTTTTACCTTTTAGACGGAAGAAAATTCATAAGACTCTTTTAACTGTGTACTTTTTCTGTAAGATCTCAAGTTTCTTACTGATAACTATATTATATATATCAGTTATTTCTGTAAATGTCTTTCGTTATTTGTAGCCTTAAGCAGTGCCTCTCAGGCAAAGGAAGGACTCATTCCATCTGCTTGGCAGTAACAGTGGAAATTTCTCTGCAGTCGTCTCTTAGTATCCATGGGACATTGGTTCCAGAAGCCTCTGTGGATACCGAAACTCACAGATGCTCAAGTCTTTTATGTAAAATGGCTTGTTACTTTTGGCCCTTTGTATTTGAGGTTCTGCAGCAGTGGGTGCTGAGGGCCAACTGTACAATAAAAATGTTCCTGTTACATTTTTCTGGGAATAGTGCCACGTTAAATATCTGCACGTGGGATATAGTGATAATTACGGTTACCTCTCTTGGAGTGCTTATTATTAATATATGCCTCACGTTGTTCTAAGTGGTTTGTATGTATTAACTTATCAGTCCTCATAATAACCCTATGAAGTAAGTACTCAGTTTACAGAGGAGGAATTGAGCCTGGAAGATGCTCCATGGGAAAAAAAGGATGTGGAGTCAGAAGGTTAACTGAGGAAAGCTTCATGTGATAGTCTCTAGTACTCTCCTCTAAAAGATTCACTTTAGCATACTAGATGGGCCATCTGCAGTCCTACGATAAAGAAACGCATTTAACTCTGTGAAATCTGTGTTTCCCGTGCATATTTAACCAAGGAATCTTTCTCTCCTTTCACCCGCAATAACACCTACTACATAAAACTCACAAAATTGGAGATCTGTGGAACTATAGGGGTTTACTTAGTGGCTCAGATGGTAAAGAATCCACCTCCAAATGTGAGAGACCATAAATTTGGAAAGTGTTCATTTAACACAAATATCCGTTACAGAAACTCAAAATTTTCCAATTCTTGCCAGTTATTGGTGGATGCAAAGCAGACATTTACTCAGCATCTTTTATGGGCAGGGTTTGGACTTCCCAGGTGGCTCAGTGGTAAAGGATCAGCCTGCCAATGCAGGAGACGCATGAGATGCAGGTTCGATCCATGGGCCAAGAGGATCCCCTGGAGGAGGAAATGGCAACCCACTCCGGTATTCTTGCCTGGAAAACCTCATGGACAGAGGAGCCTGGTGGGTTACAGTCCATAGGACTGCAAAGAGTCAGACACAACTGAGCCTCTAAGCCCGTAGCACCCACGTGGGCAAGCACACATGTACTCAACTTGAATCAAAAATTTAAAAATGTGGGACATGAGTTTCCAGGATTCTGGTTCAGAAACACTGGAGAGAATCTTTCATATTTCACGTGTGGCATCTTCTCTTTGTACCTGGAAGCATCATGGAAGCACCCAGGAGAGGAAGAAGAAGGTGAGAGACTGCACCAGCTCCTTCAGGCAGCCTCGGCAGTTGAGGCAGAGGCCAGCCAGAAAGATTAACATGGCTGGAGTTGACTAGATGGGAGGACTAGATGAGGAGGAAGTCTGGTGAGCGTTGTTAGCTATTAATTGCAACCAGGAAAAGACAATGGAAAGAAGGTGGTACAGAAGGATGATACGGCAGAGAGAAGCGACAGAAGAACAGCCGGTTATACATACAGTCAGGATCCTGCGTACCCTTTTGTTCCTGCCCCTGTATTTCTGAGTTTGTGTGCAGATTTTTCTCCTCACTCAGATCACCCTATTTTTTGAGTTCCTCTTGGCACCTCGCAGAGTGCTTATTTCATTGTAGGCATTCAATAAATGATGGAATAATTTGAAGAAGAACTTTGAACACACATGCCCTCCTCCTTCATGTGGCAGATAGAAGCAAAGTCAAAAATAACTAGAGTGGATGGGAGAATAACAGTAACTTAATATGACGAGATGGAGAAAATTAGAAAAATAGAAACTGTCCTTGTAGACATGTACCAGTTGTTAACATTTTGAAAGTGCTATCTTAAGGGGAAGCCAGATGGTTGCCTTCCTAAAGAAGTTTCAGAAAGTAATACTGCCTTGGTAGATTTGCCATGGTCTAGAATATGACTTTCAACCTTGCATACTTGGAAACCCATTTTCTTTTTCCTCGAACACCCAGAGCAGGCCCAGGGGCCTCATAGCACTTGCTTAGAGGACTTTGAAGTTCTGTTTGCAAAGCTTCAGGGAATGCCATAAGGAAACAGAAAGTAACTGAATGATTATAATAGAGATGTTCTAGAATTTTTTTCACAGAAGAAAGAGTATTTCATTAGTCTAGACCACTGCAAAGTTTTAGATTGAACAGACCATGAACAGTACAGGCAAGCTTTGAAATATGAGAGGACTCCATCTCTAAGCCTAGCAATTAGGTGGAAACCACAGAGGGGTGTGAGGTGAGCTTGCCGTTGTGGTTTCTCGGCGGTGTGTGTGAACGGTGCTTTTGAAGTGAAGAAATTACTTTCTGGAATTAGGGAAATTGTGGTGTCAGTGACTAAAACACTGTTTATAAGCAGAGAAAAGTTTTAGAATATGGAGGTTTTAGAAAAGTTTTAGAAAAGCCAGCAAGGATGTCTGGTCATGGAGCCTTGACTACTAGAAAAGAGAGTGGCAGTGATTAAGCTGTTTCTGGTGTCAGTTCTGTTATTACTTTTGTCTTCCTGCAGGTGGCAGTCTTCCTGACTCAGGTACTTTTAATAGCCACATAGAACCGCAGATAAAGGCTCTGATAGGTGTTGCCTGTACCACTGGAGAAAAGGGATCAAGGTTTGAACAAGTTGGGTCTTTCTCCCCTCCGTTTGAGCGTTTTTGGTTTTGTTTTCTTCGTTTTTGGTTTTGTTCAGTAGTGTGTGCATGCTTAGTTGCTCAGTCACATCCGACTCTTTCCACTCTCATGGACTGCAGCCTGCCAGACTCCTCTGTCCATGGGTGTTCTCAGGCAGGAATACTAGAGTAGGTAGCCATTCCCTTCTCCAGGGGATCTTCTCAACCCAGAGACAGAACCCGGGCCTCCTGCATTGCAGGTGGATTCTTTATCGTCTGAGCGCTGGCTTTTTTTAATTCTGAATGGGCCAAAGAGGTAAGTTGAGGAATGGGATACAGTTTTAACTCACTGTGTCCATGCATTGAATCCAGTGGAAAAAGAGCAACTCTGTTAAAAAGAAGCTAATTGAAAGTGGAAAGAGGTACCCAGTGGAAAGAAGACGGAGAGAAGAAAGGTCAATGGAACGTAAAGGCCAAAAGGGGGAAAAAAATATCTGGTGTGAGGACATCATTTTCTGTTGTCTGGCCAAAGTTTGCATGAAGTTGTAAGGACAGTCAGTGCTTCTCAGGAGGAAGAGGAGACACAGCCATCTCTTATCTGGATCCATCGTCACCAAGGACTTGAGGATTATTGGAAACAAATGGGCAAACCATGACTACAGAGAGACTGAGAATCTTCTTTTTAAAAAAAGGGAAAATTGAAATAAATTATCCCAGAGAGGAAGTGTTTAAAAAGAACAAGGAGCTGAACTAGGCCAGGAGGGGAGCTAAGGGAGACTCTGGAATTTGTTCTTATAAAATGCTGATGTGTTATTAATTTAGGCTTATCAAACACTTGGTTTTGTGGTGGAAATTAGCATTAAATAAGGCAATGTCATATTTAAGTACTTTATTAAAAAATCACCAGTCTGTAGAACTGTACTGTCCAACATGCCGGCCACACATGACGTCTGTTAGGCGTGCCCGCCACACACTGCGTGACTAAGACCTCTTGTAAAAGTTAAGTGTGAACGTGGTGGTTTAAAGAGGTTCACATGTGAATCATTGCCCTTTGTGTGGTTTCTTAAATAGCATGTAAGAAGGACAGAGATTCACACCAGCTCTGAGATGAGTGAAATGTTAGTAGTTCCAGCGATGGATTCAGCTTATACCTGAGGAGCTACCATTTGCCAGTAACCTCAGAAATGAAATGTTTAGCTATCCTAAAGCAAAATGATAGGGTTCCTCACTGTTTGGGGCTGAACTTTGGTTTTTGCCAATCTCTGAATTTTTTAACCCCTTGATTTGGTCACCAATAACATTCACCCAAGTCTACCCCTGTGGAGTAAACGCCTGCCACTCATTTCCCTGACTTTCTGCTTTTACCCCCATGAAGATAGCCCCAAGATAGATAGAAAAAGAAGATATTTGTGAGCCTTTTAAAAAATGCTGTGAGACTTAGAGAATGAACTTATGGTTGCCGGAGGGGAGGGATAGTTAGGGAGTTGGGGATGGACGTGTACGCACTGCTATATTTAAAATGGATAACCAACAAGGACCTATTGTACGGCACATGGAGCTCTGCTCAATGTTATGTGGCAGTCTGGATGGGAGGAGATTTGGGGGAGAATGGATACATGTGTATGTACGGCTGAGACCCTTCACTGTTCACCTGAAACTATCACAGCATTGTTAATCAGCTCTCAGTTCAGTCGCTCAGTCGTGTCTGATTCTTTGTGACCCCATGAATCGCAGCACGCCAGGCCTCCCTGTCCATCACCATCTCCCGGAGTTCACTCAGACTCAAGTCCATTGAGTCCGTGATGCCATCCAGCCATCTCATCCTCGGTCGTCCCCTTCTCCTCCTGCCCCCAATCTCTCCCAGCATCAGAGTCTTTTCCAATGAGTCAGCTCTTCGCATGAGGTGGCCAGAGTACTGGAGCTTCAGCTTTAGCATCATTCCTTCCAAAGAAATCCCAGGGTTGACCTCCTTCAGAAGGGACTGGTTGGATCTCCTTGCAGTCCAAGGGACTCTCAAGAGTCTTCTCCAGCACCACAGTGCAAAAGCATCAGTTCTTTGACTTTCAGCCTTCTTCACAGTCCAACTCTCACATCCATACATGACCATAGGAAAAACCATAGCCTTGACTAGATGGACCTTAGTTGGCAAAGTAATGTCTCTGCTTTTGAATATACTATCTAGATTGGTCATAACTTTCCTTCCAAGGAGTAAGCGTCTTTTAATTTCATGGCTGCAGTCACCATCTGCAGTGATCCTGGAGCCCAAAAAAATAAAGTCTGACACTGTTTCCACTGTTTCCCTGTCTATTTCCCGTGAAGTGATGGGACCAGATGCCATGATCTTCGTTTTCTGAATGTTGAGCTTTAAGCCAACTTTTTCACTCTCCTCTTTCACTTTCATCAAGAGGCTTTTTAGCTCCTCTTCACTTTCTGCCATAAGGGTGGTATCATCTGCATATCTGAGATTACTGATATTTCTCCTGGCAATCTTAATTCCAGCTTGTGTTTCTTCCAACCCAGCGTTTCTCATGATGTACTCTGCATAGAAGTTAAATAAGCAGGGTGACAATATACAGCCTTGACGTACTCCTTTTCCTATTTGGAAGCAGTCTGTTGTTCCATGTCCAGTTCTAACTATTGCTTCCTGACCTGCATACAGATTTCTCAAGAGGCAGGTCAGGTGGTCTGGTATTCCCATCTCTTTCAGAATCTTCCACAGTTTATTGTGATCCACACAGTCAAAGGCTTTACCCCAGTACAAAATGAAAAGCTCAAAAGGAAAAAAAAATGCTGTGAAAGATCGTAGTGGAATGTGCCGTAGAAACTGGCAAGAGGCATTTTTCATTGGAAAAGACTCTGATGCTGGGAAAGATTGAGGGCAGGAGGATGAAGTAGTTGGGTGGCATCATTGGCTCAGTGGACATGAGTTTGAGCAAACTCAGGGAGATAGTGAAGGACAAGGAAGCCTGGCGTGCTGCAGTCCACGGAGTCCAAGAGTCAGACACGACTAAGCAGCTGAACAGCACCACCAGTCAGAAATAGAAACCAGCCCAGGCTGGCAGGATGGTGGGAGGAGAGAGGTAAGCAGACCAGTGCTGTCAGTTAGTCCTGGGAAAGAACAGCTAGCTTGAAGGTGGAATCTCGTTTTAATTATTTTGGATTAATAAGGAAATGCTAAACATGGAACGAGCAATGGGCCAACCCTTTGGAGGCCTGACAGTGAAGATAATGAATACTTCCCATTTCTGTGTGATAATTGTGTGGATGTGGGTTGCCTCTGACTCCATCGCCTGAGTGAGTGGTGGTGTTTTGGGGTCTTTTTATGCGCGAGGCCCAGAAGGTCTCCTTTGTAGCGCCACAGTGAACTGGAACTGTGACATGGGCGACCTTACTGGGTGTCATTGTGTTTGGTTTGCAGTGCTTCGCTAAACCCGGAACGGTTCCACAGCTGCCGGTGCTCTTGTGGTGAACACTGGGAGACTTGGGAGCAGACTTTTTTTTTTTTTAGAAACTGCAGTAAAGCTAATAATTTTCCTGAATGTTTACATTTAGCTTGCTGCTCACAGTGTGCGTGCGTGTGTGTGCTTGTGTGTTAATGTTAGTCGCTCAGTCGTGTCCGACTCTTTGTGACTCCATGAGCTGTAGCCTGCTGGCTCCTCTGTCCATAGAATTCTCCTGGAAAGAATACCGGAGTGGGTAGCCATTCCCTTTTCCCGGGGGTCTTCCTGACCCAGGGATCAAACCCCAGACTCCTGCGTTTCAGGCGGATTCTTTACCATCTGAGCCACCACGGAAGCCGGCTATAGTGGAGTGGGTGTTAGTGTTTTAAAAAATGAAAGATCAGAAATCTTCTGCCAGAAGTGCCATGAACCAGAATACAGCGCCCCGTTCCTTCATTAACTGTTCTGTTTTTTGTCTTCCGTCGTGTGTCTTCGGTGCTGTGTAGACAGGCAGTTTTTGGTGCCGATGTAGTTTTGTGCTTTTGTAGTTTCACGTGCTTCATTGTTTTTGGATTTGATGATTTTCAGGTTAATTAAGGTGGTAACTTTCTTCTACCCCTTACTCCTGCTCAATGAATCAAACACCCACATGTTCAGTGTGAGCTTCTAGCGAAGAAAACTTCAAAAATTTTTGAAGGGAGTTAGCTGGTACATGGAGAAGGCAATGGCAGCCCACTCCAGTACTCTTGCCTGGCAAATCCCATGGATGGAGGAGCCTGGTAGGCTGCAGTCCATGGGGTTGCTAGGAGTCGGACACGACTAAGCGACTTTACTTTTACTTTTCATGTTCATGCATTGGAGAAGGAAATGGCAACCCACTCCAGTGTTCTTGCCTGGAGAATCCCAAGGCTGGGGGAGCCTGGTGGGCTGCCGTCTCTGGGGTTGCACAGAGTTGGACACAACTGAAGCGACTTAGCAGGAGCAGCAGTAGCTGGTACATGCTGATTCCCAGAGAGTTGTTTTTAGAAAAATCAAAGTAACACTGAGTATTGTATGGAAGTGCCCAAGTAACTTTTAGATTGTCACTTTCTTATTAATGATTTTAGAGAATATTATGCTTATCTATTCAGTCAACACATATTAAGTAGCTGATTATTGTCGATTTGTGCCAGTCTCTGGGCTCACTGCTTTAACTGGCCCCCTCGTTTGATGCTCATAACACTATGAGTTGCCCCCATTTTATAGTAAGGAAACGGATGTGAGTGCATTAAGTAAAAGGTTGCCACGATTCACACCACAGAGCCAGCATTAAAATCCATGAATGTTTGGAGAAGGAAATGGCAACCCACTCCAATAGTCTTGCCTGGGAAATCCCATGGACAGAGGAGCCTGGCGGGCTGTAGTCCATGGGTCGCAAAGAGCCGGACATGACTTAGCGACTAACGACATTTGGCTCTACTGACCTGCTCTACCTTGTGCCCCTTGAAAGTAGGTGGGGTACCGAGCTGAGCAAGGCAGAACCCCCGCCTTAAGAGACCATCCTCCCAAGTGGACTGTGAGAGGTTCGAATAAAAAACATCTAGAGTTCAGTGGATGAAGAGATTATTAGGAAACTTACAGAAAATGTGGTAATTGAGCCTGGGCCTTGAATTTTTCAGTTCTGTTCTCAGCTACTCAGTTTTTCCATTGTACTTTTGTTAAAATACAACTGCCCCGTACACTGGGAGAAGGGACCATGGCTTCTCATTTCATGGAAGGAACAAGCATTCTCTCCACACCAGCTGTGTTTCACCTAGACGCATCGCTGTTGATGGGATGCGGGTTGCGAGTCAGGGTGTCTGAACATGTTTGCATGTTCTTCTTGGCGTGCACTTCTCTCTGCCTCCATTCTGTTCTCAGCAGCCCTCTTAATTTCCTCCTTTAATTCTTCACGCCACATCACACATGCCTCCAGCTCACCCTATTGGCCCGCCACTGGGTTCTCCTCCTTCCCTACGTTGCGTAACTTCCCCTCTGGGTTTTTCAGTCTCCCATCCTCTCAGAAAGAAGAATGGATGGGGCAGAGACCTCAGTGATGATAGACCCAGTTCCTCAAACTTCTTTCTTCATTGTACCACTCCGGGCCATCTTTGTCTTTATAAAGTAACCCCTTGCCTCTGAAATCCTTATCTTTTTTCTCTCCTGTTTCTTTTCTCTACCGAACCTATGGGCAGTTCTCACTGCACAACTCCCAGTATGCCCAAATTTCACCACAGTTTAGTGAGAGAACACCAATTCCCCAGCAACACAGTTCAGATTTCAGTCACCGAGGTATATTGCGAGTAGGTACATAAAGTACAGACTTCCCCGCCAGCTTTTCAGCCGTGGTCACAAAACAGATGAGAGCTGTGCAGCCCGGCCACCGCTCCTCAGTCTCGTGGTGCTGGGCCACAGCGTATCCGTTACTCAGTTCACCCTCAGACAGCAAGTGTGGGGCCCTGCTGCCTCCTCGCCTCCTGGTAATAAGCCCACGTGACATATTACAGAAAGGGATCACTGAGAGACAGGCTTGGACAATAAGGGTGAGTCACTAGACGTGAAATTGAATGCATTGAGGATGGTTTGAAATGATGACAGCAAGGGGAAGCTGGGACGAGAGCTGCTAGACTTACATGGAGCTGTGGTATGAGGCATATTGAAAAGTCCTATGGGGACTTCCCTGGTGGTGCAGTGGCTAAGATTCCATGCTTCCAGTGCCAGGAGCCTGGGTTCAATCCCTGGTCAGGGCACTTGATCCCACATCCAGCAACTAAAGATCCTGCATGCCACAACTAAGATCTGATACAGCCAAACAAATAAATAAATAAATAAATATTAAAAAAAAAAAAAAGTCCTATGAATGTAAAAACCAAGTTGAAGTTGCTTCAACACCTTTTAATGTAAATTGCACTAGGAACAGAAAGCTGCTTGTGGTTTAAATGATGGAGCATTTACTTCTACTTTGGGTTGAAGACTGTAAAAACAAACAAACAAAAACCCAGAAAACCTCGCCATTCTGGGGACTTCGCTGGTGGTCTAGTGGTTCAGAATCTCCTTGGTGTTACAATTGGACTGCATTAACCTTAGTGCCAGTTAAGGATCCAAGGCTTACTTAAATTTAAGTAAATATTTCCAAGATCCAAGTGATTTTTAAAAATCACTTTGATTTTGAGGTCAGAGGCACCTCATGATTAGACTCTGAGAAGCGGCTGCATCAGCAGATTGGTTAGAATATTGATATGTGGGTTTGCAGCCCTTTGGGGAAGGATGGGATCCAGTGAGGGCTTCCCTGGTGGCTCAGACGTAAAGAATCTGTCTGCGGTGCAGGAGACCTGGGTTCCATCCCTGGGTGGGGAGGATGCTCTGGAGAATGGGATGGCTACTCCCTCCCGTATTCTTACCTGGGAAATCCCATGGACAGAGGAGTCTGGAGGGCTACAGTCCAGTAGGTCGCAGAGAGTCGGACGTGACTGAGCAACAAGCACACATACAGGATCCAGTGAAAATGCCAGTCAACTGATTCATTACAAGTAACTTGAAACATTTTACTCTCGTATTAGGTTGACCCATAAGGTCATTTGAGACTTCCATAGCATCTTAATGGAAACACCCGAACAAACATATTGGCCAACTCAATAGTAGAGTAGCTCAGTTTAGATTCTGAGGGTCCTTAGTGAATTGGGTTAAATGGGGAATATTTAAATGGGGAATGTCTAACTGAAGATCAGATTAGAGAAGAATGTGATACTGGCATCTTCTACATATTAATATGTTTAGAGGAATAAAGCAGTGTTTCTTACCACTGGCTTGCAAATTTGATTTTAACAGCTGGCTGATAGACCTTTCTGCTTTAGTGCTCCCCTTTAACTGGTAGTCCCGGCTCAAGATAGTTATTCCAACTTTTGTACTACAGAGGCTGATGTCACTGAACTTTGGATCATTCAGACCTGCATATTGTTCTTTCTCTCGTTAGCACTGCTGGCACAGACCTTCCTGGCACTGTGACACACTACATGGTATTCTTATAGCTTTGTCTGCCTGATTAGATCAAAAGCATCTTGAGGGTGGATCCCTGTGTTTACTGTTTTCAATCTGAAAGCAAGTAGCACAAAATTTGGCAGCAGTGCAGTGCTGTGTTAGTTTCTGCTGTTCAGCAAAGTGACTCAGCTCTGTGTACACATATCCCCGCTTTCTTCATTGAAAATTTAAACATAGATGACTCTCTTTCAGAATCTTCTGATACATTTATAGACATAATAGTTGAACAGGACAAGTAGTGGATCTAGACAGCCAGTAGCGAATCTCATGAGTGACGTCGGCTTCAACGTGGGGCCTTGTACAGTTCCAAATTTGTCAAATCAATCTTGTCGTGATGTAAAGACCTTATTAAATAGTAATTGTCATCTAATTTAATGTTTTTCTTTATTTCACTGGCTGCAGAGCATCTTTTGGTATAGTTTGTTTATTTTCTTTACGAAGCCTCTGGTCCTAAGGGTTGATGTTACCACCAGCTTCCACAAGATGGCAGACTAAACCCATTTTTGTTGTTAGGTTTCAAACCACTTTTAACATACATGCCTGTGCTTTTTATTACTGTTAAATCTTTTTTTGCTTTTTCTTTAGATGGGCAGTATCAAACCGAGAAATGCTCATAGCCCAAAACAGCTCCTTGGAATTTAAGCTACACAGACTCTATTTTATTAGCTTGTTAATGGGTGGAACTACAAATCAGCGAGAGGCGTTGCAGTATGCTAAAAATTTTCAGCCATTTGCCCTAAATCATCAAAAAGGTGAGTTTAGAGTCTGAGGGCTTTAATAGTTGAAACAGGGCTAAAGCTGCCACTGGAATTTGTTTGTCTTAACTAGATGTAACATGTATTTGCTAAGAAACTGAAACAATTGTAGATGATGATTACTTAATTAAAAAGCTCTTGACTGGCTCTAAAGCCTCTTGATTGAGGGAATTCGCTGAAGGTCCAGTGGTTAGGACTCTGTGCTCTCACTGCCAAGGGCCCCAGGTTCAATCCTAGTTGGGAAACTAAGATTCTACAAGCCGTGCGGCAAGGCTTGAAAACAAAAAGACTCTTAATTGAAAAGCCAGAAAGAAACTTAACATTTTGGAGGATTCTGTTAAACTAAGAGGAAATAAAGTGTGTTCTTGCTCCCCCTCTCCCCCGCCACCCGCTGTGCCGCTGTTGTCACACAGCCAGACGTCTGAAGGCCCACCAGCGTGGCAGCACTTAGCCCCCGGGATCGGTGTAGGGGCTGGCTGGTTTCACAGCCAAAGATAGCAATGGCCCCAGTTTACGACACAGTGGTTACTCCTCCGGATGACGGTGATCACACTGTGCTGTAAGAATAAAATAATTATACGTTCAGTATTTAGTGCTTTCCTTTTCTTGTTTTCCTCTGTGCTGTTTCTTTAAAAGACAGCGAGCTTAAGGACCAGAATTTTAAAAAGACATTGTTAATCAGTTATTTTATGCCATGTCCACTGGGGAAATTCTTGCCTTTTTCAGTGTATAACTTGCAAACTCTTTGTTTCAAGTGTGAGCATTCATACCTCCAAATCGCTGCTGCTTCTGTTTAGACATTCAGGTCTTGATGGGGAGCCTCGTGTACCTGAGACAAGGGATTGAGAACTCACCGTATGTTCACCTGCTTGACGCAAACCAGTGGGCTGACATCTGTGACATCTTCACCCGAGATGCCTGTGCCCTCCTGGGGCTCTCCGTGGAGTCCCCGCTCAGTGTCAGGTATGGACACTGTCCTGTGTAGTTTTTTTGTTGTTGTTGTTGATTTTTGAGGGTTCCCTGTGCTCTATAGTTGGTTCCCATTTGTTGACTATTTTTACGTAGTAGCATGTATATGTTGATCCCGATCTCCCAGTCCATCCCATCCCCCATTCTCCCCTTGGTATCCGTAAGTTTGGTCTCTACACCTGTGACTCTTATTTCTACTTTGCAGATAAGCTCACCTCTACCATTTTTCTAGATTCCATATATATACATTATATACATAGTATATTTATATATAATTATGTATAATATATATTATGTTATATATAATATATATAAATTACATATAATGCATTATTTATATATATTATACAATATATATACCATATTTGTTTTTCTAACTTACTTAATTCACTCTGTGTGACAGTCTCTAGGTCCATCTGTGTCTCTGCAGATAGCACAAGTTTGTGCTTTTCAACAGCTGAGTAATACTCCATTGTGTATACATGTCCTGTCTGTTTTTGAAACATTCATCACATCAGTCAGTTCTGCTTAATTTGCGGTCTAGTTCCTGATGTTTAAAGCTGAGAGAACGTTTGTCTTTCTAAAGAAGAGTATAGTTGGTATTTCAGGAGATGGTCACACTTGGCAACAGTTTTAGAGGAGCAGTTAGCAGAGTGTGATCCTTTGGGGGTCTCCGGGAGCCTTTCCCACTGTGTTTACATGGTGGGTTAAATAAACTCCTCCAACCCTGGCACAGATGAGGGCAGTGGTCCCAAACGCCTCAAAGACTTGCTGTATTCCTCACCACTCACACTTGCAGATATTTTAGCTTTACTTAAGAATGTTCTTGACAAAACGTTAAAAATCATTCACTTTATTTGTGTGCCTGAATAGGAAGTTCAAATAAAGCTCTTCAGCTCATGCTGGGTCATGAGATAATATGATGATGTCTCAAGAAAAAGTATCTGTATGATGTTTGAGTTATGAGCTAAAGAACTAGTTGCTTTTTCCTAGAACACAGTTCTTACTCAAAAATCCACTGAAACACTACAGTTATTCACACTCAGGCTTTTGGCAGACATCTGTTCAGATGAATGAAGTGGGCCTCTCATGTCAGGGAAGGCGACTGATAGTGTCTTTTGCCACAGTGATGGAATTTTTAAGCTAAAATAGAAATTTGGGGAAACTTGAACCCACCACTGTGAGGTTGACAGCTTCCCAGTACTTAAAGACATTTCTGATGAAATTGGTGGTGAGGATAATTTTAATTTTTCCATATATAATAAAACATACTAGCTCTTAGAAGAGTAGTATGATCTTACAAAATCATGCATGAGTCAAGGATTCATTCAGAGTTCAAGACCATTGGGTTTTAGTAGAGCAGAGTAAAAAAAATACTCTCATAACAGCAAGGATTCAGATTCCACTTTGCAGCTAACCTTTTTAACAGACTGCTACTTTGTGGCATTTTAGTGAGGCATTAAAGAATATCCACAATTATATGAAAAGGCAGTTAAAGTGCTACATATCTGTGTGAGACTGGATTTTTTTTCCCACTTCAACAGAAAGAATACATTGCAACAGACAGTGCAGAGAGGGTGTAAGAATCCAGTTGTCTTCTGTTAAACCGGAGGTTAGAAAGATAGGTAAAAACAGAGAACAGTGCTGCTCTCGCAAGGTTATTTTTGGTTTGGAAAATATAGTTATTTTTTGTGAGAATCTTATCTATCTCATGTAATATATTTATTATTTTCAACATTTAAATTTTAAACATTTCTCAGTTTTACTTTCTAATACAATAAATAATGATGGAACTCACAAAACCAAACACCCTTTGAGATCCTTAATGTTTCAGCCTGTAAAGGGGCCCTGAGATCAAAAGGTTTAAGAACCTGTTTTAAGAACTGACTCTTGCAGCTCTTTGATTCCTTTGATTCCTCTAGTGTTTTGAATCCCTGCTCCATCCAGGCATCGTGTGGGACACAGAGATGAATCAGGTGCAGCCTGTGTTCACAGGGGTCAGAGTCCTACGTAGGAGACAGTGCAGCTCACTTTAATGTGCTGTGGGGCTGCAGGGTCAGGTTCCCTGGGACAGACTTGAAATGGGGGGAGACAGATGTGCAGGAGGTTTACTGGGATCACCCCCTGCAGGGAGCGAGAGCAGCAGGATCAGGCAGAGAGGAAGGCTGAACTCTGATGCAGTGTCACTAGAGGCCTCAGCCCATCCTTGTGGCACTCCGGAGCTGTGGTGGCTGGTGGGGTCATCCCAGTTGGGACAACTTTTGTGTCATCAGGTGGAGCTGTCTTAGAATGTGACCCTGGTCAGGTTGCTTCCTTCAGGTGAGGGCAGTCTTGAAGAGGGACTCAGCAGAAAGTTGACCGCGAGCACTTGCAGATCTGAGAAGTGTGTACTTCTGCCTTGGCTCTCCAGGGTGATCCAGGTCTGGAAGGGGCTGTGCAAGGAAACGTTTCAGAGTGTCATTAATGCTAAGAATTCTGTGGGGGGCCCACAGTTTCTGAGGCACTAACCTGCCGTTTCCCCTTTGCGTGGCAAAGAAATCTACTCTCCTTCTCCTACACTTGAAATGTGTACGCTACTTTAGCAAAACAGATGGCTTTATCGTACCTAGAATCCAGTGGGGCCCTCTGCACACAGCATGCAGGCTGGAGGAATTGGTGTTGCCCGGGACCAAGCTTTCTGCCACCTGGCCTGGCTTTAACATTTCCTCTTCTGCCCTCCAGTTTCTCAGCGGGTTGTGTGGCGCTGCCGGCTTTAATTAACATCAAAGCTGTGATCGAACAGAGGCAGTGCACTGGCGTTTGGAACCAGAAAGATGAATTACCTGTGAGTGCCATTTCCTGTTGGTTATTACCTCTCCCGTCAAGATAAGAACGTGGATGCGATGGATTTAAATGCTTATTTTGCCTTTTAATCAGGAAATACTACTGTAGCCATTTGACAGGGATTCTTTTATCTGTACGGAGACATGATTAAACAGTAAAAGCAGAGTAGGTGGTAGTGTTAGCCACTCAGTCGTGTCTGACTCTTTGTGACTCCACGGACTGTAGCCTGCCAAGCTCCTCTGTCTGGGGAATTCTCCAGGCAAGAATACTGGAGAGAGTTGTCATTCCCTTCTCTGAGGTATCTTCCCCACCCAGGGTTTGAACCCTAGTCTCCTGCATTGCAGGCAGATTCTTTACTATCTGAGCCATAGGTACATTTTGGAGGCACTGGAGTTTTCTTACCATTTTGACTTAGAGCAGCAGCGACAGCTAGTGAAGGAAAAGGTCAGAAGGGGGAAAGGTGGATATACTGAGGCACGAGCGGTGTTCTAAGTGCTGTCGACTTAAAAAAAAAAATGTATGAGAATTGTGAGTTAAGTTTTACTGGGGACAGAATGAGGACTGCAGCCTGGGAGACAGAACCTTAGATAGATATGAGAAGATGCAAGGACTGGGCTCATAAAATCAGTTTCTGAAAATATTTAACTATCTGAAGACCTGTTGCACCAGTTTTCCTGGAGCACAGAGTGCCTCACTCCTGTTCTCCACCCTGCACTACCCTTCAGAGTGTCTGGAAGGTCAGCATGTACTCTAGTCACTTGCTAGCTCTCTCTTCTCAGAGTGGTAGTTTGTTCATCTCTAAGATGGGGACCATCCTTCTCTTTATGTGGCTGTTAAAGGCTAGATAGAGATAACAGAGGAATGCTTAGAAAAATACGGGACACACAGTAGGTAGTCAGGTTTTGTTGCCATAGGAGTTATGACATGGAAGCATAACATAGGTCATCGTGTGTGTGGGTGTGTGTCTGTGGGGGTGTGTGTGTGTGTGTTTCTCCTAGGCCTCTGACAGTAGACACTGGATCTTTGACAGAAATTCTCATTCCTGCCTGACTCCTGCCACCTCTATGTGCAGGTTTATCTGCAGTTCCCTTGTAATTCCAGCTGATAACTGTCAGTTGGTTGCCCTAGCTTCTCAGAGATCAGTTCTAATGAAAGGCGCAGGTGCACACCCAGTCCTGAGTGTGGTCAGGACGCAAGCAGTGGCCCACGTGGCAGCTGCTCGTTGAAACAAGTGAGAAGAACTCGTGCCTTCCCTCTCTTTGCTGAGGCAGGTGCCTGCAAGAACTGGCAGTTTCCCAGCTGTGTTGTCAGTGTCTGACGCTTGCATCCTAGAACAGAGCACACTGAAGTCTGAATCCACCCAGCACCCGGGTGTCAGGGGAATAAAGCAGTTGGGGGTGGAGGGGAACGAGCTGGTTATTTTATCTCGGGATCATTGTTACACTCTGCCAACTTGTTTGGAAGAATCTGGGCAATACCGACTTTTCTGTTGATAGCCATTTGAGATTTAGGAGAAAAGAAAGCAGAAAGAACTGCTGTTTGTGAAGCCTGTCACATGCTAGCCACTACGCTACGGTGATTTCATAGCTTTTGTTTTGTTAACTGCAGAGAGAGAGAGCTGATAGAGTGCTGTGGGCGCAGATGGATGGGGTGTGAATTCTCCGGCTGAAATTTAGTTTGAAGCCCTTGTTTCAGGTGGTTTCTCTGGACAGTTGCATACAAAACACCGGAAACCCAGATCTAAAGCCCACACAGCAATAAAGAATATTTAGTCTGCCTTTAATGAATTAGCACCCTGAATTGTATCGGTGTGTTGTGAAAACCATCAGCATTTCTGGTGAGTTTATTTATTTGGCCATGCCATGCCGCATGTGGGATCTTAGTTCACTGACCAAGGATCGAACCCCTGCCCTAGCAGTGGAGGCACGAGCTCTAAGCACTGGACTGCCAGGGAAGTCCCTTGGTGGGTTTACTCTTTCATATATCTTGATGAGTCTTTAAGAGTGTTTGACTTCCAGAGTATTGCCTTGCCTTTGACCTTTGCTTTCAGGCATTAGAATTTGGTTTGCTATATCGTGTTATAAATAATTTTGAAGGTTGATTTAGAATGATGAGGTAATACTTTGAGTCCCTAAGACTGTCCATCTTTGAGTTAGTTTAGAAGAGTGCTGTAAAAAGTTACCTTTGTATGAGCAGGTTTGATAAATCTTCTTTGCTGCAGAGTACATACTGGCATGTGGATGGTTTCCTGAAATATAACGTGAGTCCTTTACCTTTTTAAAAACAGATTGAAGTGGACCTTGGTAAAAAGTGCTGGTATCACTCGATATTTGCCTGTCCTATTCTTCGTCAGCAAACAACAGATAACAATCCACCCATGAAATTGGTCTGTGGTCATATTATATCAAGAGATGCCCTGAATAAAATGTTTAATGGTAGCAAGTAAGTGTCTTAAATTTTTAAATGTTAGTAATATATATGTGGAACTTGTTGGGACAATAAATAATAAGGATAAATAAACATAGCTAGAGTTTAGAAATATATATATTTACTTATTTAGTGGGTGGTATGTGATCTTTTCTCAATCTCAAGACTGAGAAATTTGTTCAAGAATTTATTAATTAGATTTTGAAAAACAGTTTCAAAACCCTAGCATAGGCAGCTAAAGAATTTCTCATTGGAGCTCATTTCAGACCCATTACAGTGAAGTCTTTTCTTTGAAGAAAAGGCCCTGAAGCTGTGTGTGCCCTTCTCAGCAGCTGAATGCAGGTGGATGACAATTTGGTTCAGACCATGCTGGTTTCTGATGCCACCGCAGCATGTCGTGTGCCACCGTGGGCATGCAGGCCACTCTGGGTTGGCTGCGTGCTGTGTAGGCCTAGCAGCTGGCACCAGTTTTGCTGCACGTGTGTGGATTGTGACTCTAGTACATCTGAAAGTCATTCTGAGATGGTTGCAAGCTAAACCTTGGAGAAAAAAAAATTGAATTTGCTTCTGAAACCCCAGAAGCAGTTTTCAGAACAGTTGTCTTTGTTTTGTTTTCAAAATACTTTTCACTGATTGCCACTGGAAGAGCTGTGCAATTTAGGGTCTGGCTTGGACGGTGTTTATTTTTAACTCTTCATGGCTGTTCTATTAAGGGAAAGCACAGTTATAGATGTGCACAAGCAAGCATATCTGTGAGTGTAATTGTTACAAGATACTCTGTAACTAGACAAAAATTGAATGCTCAGTACTGATCCTGTTTCTTGATTCAATGTTTTCTTTCTTGTCTTTAGATTAAAGTGTCCATATTGTCCAATGGAACAAAGTCCAGGAGATGCCAAACAGATATTTTTCTGAAGAAATAACTTTAGTTTGCAATTTGTAAGTGAAACTGAATCGAGGGTGCATTTCAGAAGAGAACGTTCCATTTAATGCAGCTAACCAAGGACTCCCATGTTTCTATAAGCTAATGCTCCAGAAACTTTGCCAACATCTTAGTGTGTACGCACGGTGGGGAGTGCTCCAGTTGGATATTATCATAGGGCTTTATTATATTCTTGGTCTTCATTTCTGATCAAGTAAATACACCAGCAGTTGTCATTCAATGCAGGTTTTTGTACTTAATTATATGGTGATTTTTTTACTTTTTAAGAGCAGAAACAGAAATTTACCTTCCTGCCATGTGTTCAGTAGTGCTCCTGCTTTTACTTTTGCCATTCTCCCGATGACTGTAAGCCTTGAGAATGTTTGTGAAGAAGTTTTATTTCCTGTTATGTAACATAATTAAATGAAAATCCTTCAGAAAAAAAGTTTGATAAACTGAATTGTGGTTATGAAACTCATCTGCAGGGTTTTGTTTTTGTTTTGCTTAAGGAAGAAAGCTGTGATAAATTGCGAATTTGCTTTCTGATATTTTCCTCTGCTCCAGCTCTCACTGAGAAGTCAGCAGACCTGCGCCTGAGCTGTGCTGGTAGCCCCAGCAGGCTGCCTGTTGCAAAATTCCTTAATGAATTCACTAGCAGGTCGGCGTGACCAGTCTTCCACTAGAATAGAGTGGAAGCAGTACTTTTGTTTCTTTGCTTTTATTGCCAAGAGATGCTTGTTTTAAGAGTGTGTTCAATAAAACAACATTCTGATGTTAGAAGTGTTAAGTTGACATTCGCTCTCTTGGTCTTGGTAGCCCTCTTCTCTGAAATCTGCCTTCAGGACTTGGCTGTGTATATTGCATTTGTATATCATTGCAGACACAGTGTTGTGCATGTGTGTGTACATATATATATACATACATGTGCACCAGCATCAAACATTGTGTATCTGGAAGGGAAGAAGCATGTTCCAGTCCTCAGATGCAGTTGTCAGACTCATCACTTTCAGTCCTTAAAGTTAGAAGTTAGCAAATTTTCTGTAGCACAGAATGTTTATTGCTGTTTTTTTGTATTTGAATAGCATCCTGTTCAATGCCTCTCTTCTGCAAAACGTATCATCTCATTGACTGTGAATCTGTATATTATTCTGATGGATACAGATAATGATCGTTTCTCTTGTGAGGTATCGTCATTTAATGCACTGTCCGGAAATAGCCATGCGTGAGAATCTTTCTCTGTATGATGAACTGCAAGGAAAAGACGTCTGTGGACGCACTTCTGACTTAAACCCATGAAATTACTTCATTTTGAGGAGAATGTCATATGGAAATCACCAAATACTTTGCAACTCTATATCATCTGACTCAGAACTGACTATCAATATAGGAAAACTTCCATGAGAAAATGAAGAAAGGAGACGACACAGAAGCAAAGAGAAACGTGGCGCTTCACATTTTAAACTGCAGACTGACTTCGTTTGCACGGGCGGGGAGGAGGGTGATACCGGATTTGGTGCTCAGTTATTGGAAACTGGCAGCATTTGCTGTTATATACCAGCCGGATGGTTCGTCCTGAAATGTTTACCAGGGAGAGCTTGGATTTATTTGTAAATGAAGGGGATACTGCTTGGTTGCTGTGTGTGGTCAGGCTGACGGTGAGGGTTGTTACTGTATGCTGTGGGGCTGAGCCAGGATTTGATTGGCCGGCTCAGTGCTCGCTTTGCCTGACTTCCTGCTTTGGCCAACTTCCGGCTCAACTCCACAGCTCTCCTGTTGGAACCCACTGTCTGCTAAAGCAGTGAAGGAAGAGAGCAGAGAGTAGCTCCTCGGACTCCAGGAGAAGGTAGAGAACTCCAGGCAACACTTGGGCCGAGGATGTAAAAGTGATTTATCTTTTTTTCTTTCAGTTAAACCCAGAGTGTCTTTTTATTTTTATTTTTTTAATTTTTTTTACCTTTTGCTCACTAGGCCAGATTTAGTTTTAGTTACAACTTATTCTCACCTTTTCACCTCAAACACCCACACAATATTGAGGCTTTGTGTAAGGTTCCTACATTACTGACATTGCTCTGGAGGCTGGTGATAGGTGTTTTTGACAGCCAGACCCCACAGCAGCTGGCTTAGGCCCCTTTCAAGAAGAGAAGCCAGAAAAAGCTCCGCTTTGTCCCTCTCGCAGTGTTGGCAGCCCTGTTGACAGTTTTCTGTGCAGCTCGTGAAACTTTAGAAAGAATATGCTTTAATGGAAGCATCTGATTTTGCATTTGCCCATGCAGGGTCCTTGTGGTTCCCGCTGGGCAGGGTTAGGGCCAAAAATTTGAAACTGTTGATCTGATAATTTAACATGCAAATGATGTCTTGTGACCTTCTATAATGAAACATACAGACTTAAAATTCACTGGTGACTAAATGTGAAGGAAAGAGGTGGCTTTGAAGAGACCAGAGCTTAACCAAAGATACGGAAATGCAGCATGCTGCCCTTTCAGCTCCAGAAACCCCTTCCCCAGTGGTGTCAGGACCAGGTCGTCGCTGAGACTGTCAGTGCAGTCGTTGCACTCTGCTTTCTCTTGAAGAAGGTCGTGATAGAGCCAAGGTTTTTACAGTCAGATTAATGATAACAGTGCGCATTTAAAACAGAATCTGAGTGATTTCTTAAATCTCTTGGAATCTATTTCCATTTCCCAGGCTCCGACAGAGGCCATGGAACTATGCTAAACCAATAAAACCTTATCAGATCCTTACATTCTGATTTAGAGCCACTGCGCTTTCAAGTACACACTGAAGTGCAGCGGCAAAGGTTGTCTTTTGATCTTTTTTCTCCTTCGTGCAGTCATCACTGATGCCATTTCTGTCATTTTAGTGGTGATTTTATGATACTTCTAATACATAAATGAACGGGTATTGGTGCCTCTTGATTTTTAAAATTTTGAAGAGAAGAGCCACCTCATATTCATAGGGTGTATGAGTATCTTGTGAGTGTATGAGCATTTGATTGAACCTAAGAAAGTGATGAAGCAAATCTTACTGATTTTTCTGTAGCAGCTGATGTATACGGACACACTAAAACCCACGTCTCATTATGTGGGGAATGAAGATCCTTTTTTTTTCTCTCCCAAGTAGTCCCACAGGTTATGCAGTTTAAGTTCAGTATATTGTACGCTGTGAGTTATTTTCCACCTCTGTGATTTCACCCTCTGGGACAGTAGATTTTGCAAAAACCAAGAACTCTTGGTTTATCTGCACAAGACAAGCTGCTGGTAGACATTAACCCTCCAGTTTTCCAGCTCAATCTCTGATTAAGTGGATTGACAGGCTGGCCAGTCTGCTTAGTCAGCTGACTCAGGTTAATTTCAGGGAAGGCATGGAGGCATGTTTGGTTAACTTCATCGCTAGGGCTGTGTAAGGTGAAGACACAAACCAAATACCTTTCATTACTTATCTCTACTTGCATCATCTTTGGGAACACTAGAATGCTGTGGTCTTGAGGAAATGTTGTTGGCAAAGAACATGCAGAAGATTTGGTGCTTTGTAAGGCCGTCCAGCGATGGCAGGTGTTTTGTGGCACAGTGGTGTTTACCATAAACAGATACAAACTTCACAAACTGTGCTTATTGAAGGAGAATTGAATAGATACCAAAAATAGAATGACATGTATTTTAATTGCAGATGAGGCAGTTAGTTTTAGGGCAGGTTTTTCTGCTATTGATTTTACTTCAAGATGTAGGGAGAGAAAATGGTGTAGTTGTCAAGACATTTCCCCCTACAGTTTTAAACTGTAGTGAGCATATGCTTCATTTACTTCCAAAGAGGCAGAAACAGCTGGAATTGGCTTACAGCACATGCTTTGTTTGCTATTATGGGTGATGACCTACACTCTTATTTAGCAGTCACTTAATGTTCTCCAGCAAGGCAGATGTGGGGTTCACTAGGACTTAGTGCCTGATGTTTTTCTTTTGGGAAGGGGTGGGAGTGAATGTACCGGGGATGGGAGGGTAGCAGGAGAGGAAACGGGAGAATGAGTGAGTGTGCATGTGTCTGAAATTCACCATTTGCCCCCACCTGTGTCTCGCTGAACAGGTATTTAATGTATTTGGCTCCTGGCTGCAGTGTGCATGTATTTTTTTCCCCATCTCCATGTTTTCTAAACCTACACTTAAAAGGATTCATTGGATCATCTTTTTCAGATGGCTCAGGATTGCATTTCTTTTGCTTACCCTGTGCTCTTGGGTTCTATAGTATTTCTATAATTATGTAACAATAGTGTTGCACTGTAATCTATCATATAGAGCTATATGTATGGAAAATCTTGATCAGTTTTTTTTTTTTTTTTAAGAAATGTATTCTGTTTGCAAAGGCACAATAAAGTTGCATCTAATAGACTACAGGCAATAAAGCTAACAATAAACCTTATTTAACAAACCATATTCACATTCTCTGTTCATTTGATCTTGAGAAAAAGTCGAGCGTATCTGGTAGTTTCAGGGATCTCATTTTAACTTAAAAGGTTCTGATATATTTAATTTATAAAATTCAGACATATAATAGAGTTTTGGGAAAATATAAGAAATGCTTTGTTAATGTGTGTATTCCTATGTAAAACACATGGCTTCTCCTGTGTATATTTTTCAAAATTAAAGAAATGCACATTTGAAAAGTGTTTTGTGGAACCAGTCTGTATAAATGTGACAGGTGCCAGAGGCAGGCAGGAGGGAGGGAGGGAGCATGGAGATGAGAGAGCATTGCTTTCTGCCTCTGCTGAGGGTCTGCATGTAAAGAGTTTAAGAAAATATCTTTGTCACCATCTCATCCTTTTCCTGTTGCCACCAGCAGTGTGAGAGGAGGTGTTGGCTGGGCACCATCCCCAGCTTCTAAAGAAGGGGGATTGGGTTGATAATTACAGGTTCCTGCCCCTCATGCTTATCCTGTGGGTACCTGGGACCCCCTGACCAAGCAGACAGCTACTGGTGGAGGAGGGTGGCTACACCCAGCTTTGCCAAGGAGGAACAGAGGATGCATTGTCTTCTTCCATGACACCCTGAGGTGATAGAGACCCAGAATCTCTTTGTGCCGCTTCTGTATTTTCTGAGAGAGAAAGACTCATTCTCATCTGAGATTTTCTGTTGAATCCCACACCCAGTGGCATCTGGAGCTAGGATGTCCAGGAGGCACAGATGAAGCCTGGCATCGCCACCTATCCCTGCAGCATTTGGGGTTTCTCCAAATTCAAAGTGCAGCCTTCCCTGGTGGCTCAGCAGTAAAGAATGAGCCAGTGCAGGAGACGTGAGTTCAATCCCTGAGTCGGGAAGGTCCCCTGGAGGAGGAAGTGGCAACCACTCCCAGTTGTCTTGCCTGGGAAATCCCGTGGACAGAGGAGCCTGGCGGGCTACAGTCCATGGGGTGGCAAAGAGACACAATTTAGCAATTAAATAAGACTCAGCAGCAGCATCACCTGAGAGCGTTTAGAAATGCAGGATTTTAGGCCTCAGCCCAGACCTACTGAATCCGCATCTGTGTGCTCCTGAGAAAACTTTCTTCACGATGAGTTCCCTGGATGCTCCCTTATTTTGTCTCATTGACCTGGGGGCTTTTGCAGAAACTAACAAACTGGCCAGCAATTTGTTATGTAAGTGAATATTGAAATGTCTCCAGTGAATAACGTTTGGATAACAAAAGCAAGCCTAGGGAGATAATGATGGACAGAGAAGCCTGGTGTGCTGCAGTTCATGGGGTCACAAAGAGTCGGACATGACTGAGCAACTGAACAACCACCACCAAAGATGTATTACTGTGCCTCTGGTCACTAATGTGCTGTATGTGCGTGCATGCTAAGTTGTTTCAGTCATGCCCAGCTCTTTTTGACCCCAGAGACCAACCCGCCAGGCTTCTCTGTCCATGGGATTCTCCTGGCAAGATTACTTGACTGGGTTGCCGTGCCCTCATCCAGGGGATCTTCCGAACTCAGGGATCACAACTGTGTCTCTTACATCTCCTGCATTGGTAGGCGGGGTCTTTACTGCTAGTGCCACCTGGGAAGCCCGTTATAAAGTATTGATTGATTGTTAGTCGCTCAGTCTTCTGACTCTTCACAACCCCATAGATTGGGGCCCTCCAGGCTCCTTCGTCCATGGGGTTTTTCAGGCAAGAATACTGGCGTGGGTACCGGTTCCCTTCTCCAGGACATCTTCCCGACCCAGGGAGCAAACCTAGGTCTCCTGCGTTGCAGGCAGATTCTTCACCATCCGAGCCACCAGGGATATATATTACTAAATATCCTCCCTCTTAAATGTGGCAGATAAGGGTCACATGTACTGAACAAAATTTAGCCTTGATGACTAAGTTATGAGTCATGGAGAAAAGTGAAATTTAGTGTGCTTAGAACTCTCTTGGTACAGTTATCTTATAAATCAGTGTATTTCGTTAGGCATCCAGGTAACTGAGAGACTATTTGTTGTTTGTTGTTCAGTCACTAAGTTGTGTTGACTCTCTGTGACCCCATGCACTGCAGCACACTGGGCTTCCCTGTCCTTCACTATCTCCTGGAGCTTACTCAAACTCATGTCCGTTGAGTCAGTGATGCTATCTAACCATTTCATCTACCACCCCCTTCTCCTGCCTTCAGTCTTTCCCAACCTCAGGGTCTTTTCCAGTGAGTTGACTCTTCACATCAGGTGGCCAAAGTATTGGCGCTTCAGCTTCAGCATCAATCCTTCCAATGGATATTCAGGGTTGATTTCCTTTGGGATTGACTGGTTTGATCTTGCCGTCCAACAGACTCTTCAGGAGTCTTCTCCAGCACCACAGTTCCAAAGCATCAATTTTTTGGCACTCAGCCTTCTTTATGGTTTAACTCACATCTGTACATGACTACTGGAAATTTGCAGCATGGCGAAATGCATTTTCCACCCCTTTCCACCAAAACAGGGACGAAGGAGCACCAAAGATGTAAAATACTGGGGTTTTGTCATGGCAAAATAAAGACTGAAAAATGCACCCTCTAATGAACAGCTTGAAGCCCCTCACCCCCTACGCCCAGAGAAGCTTGAAGATAAACGGTATCCCAGCAAGCAAATGTCACTTCCCAGAGGACACTCTTTCGTACTTTTTTTCTGGCAACCAGTAAGAAATTAGTATAACGCTGTATACGTGTAAAATTTATAATTCTCAAAAGTCTTGCAAGAAACTACCTAGTGCTTATTATTTGGTTTATGCTTATCAAGACAAGTGATTTCATGACTCTAACGGGTCAGAATCCACTATTTTAAAAAGCCTTGCGTTGGGAATTCCTTGGCGGTTCAGTGGTTAGGAGTCTGCATTTTCATTGCCAAAGTCCCACAAGTCATGAGGCACAGCCAAGATAAAAAATGAAGCCTTGCACTAAGGGGTGATAATGCGATGATCCATTCACAAAGCTTTGTTGAAATTGCTGTTAATATGTGTGATAATATATTTTTCTTTTTCCTAAAACCTTTTTCTTGCAGTGGGATGTGCTGCTCCTGTGAGTCTAACATACTAGCAAATGTAAAATAGCTAAACATTAGAAGCACTGTCTTAAGCAAGGGCACTTGCATGTCAGGGAATTTCCTGTTTCCTTAGCTATGTTTTCCTCCAGCTCAGAAAAGCGCAAAGTGCTTCAGGCTAAATATCTGCTTGTGCAACAGAATCCATTAGTAACTTAGGCAGATGTGTGCCTGTGAAATGCAGAAAGTAACATAGTATGACAGCTTCAGTCATTCAACATAGAATTTTTTTTTCTTTTTCTTAAGTGCCAGGCATTAGGAAGAAGCAGAGTCCTGGGCCTCCAGGAGCTTATGGACTGCCAATAGGTGCAGAAAAGTAGAAGAGAACCAAGATCCTGTAGTGTGGTTAATGCCCACCAGTGACCTAACTATTGCAGGATGATGGGAGGGAAGAGAAAGGCGAGATGCAATGATGCGAGAGAGGGTGGCAGGGTGGGAATGAGTGCAAAATCGTAAGTTCCCCAACCAGGGATTGAATCAGTGACCTCAGCAGTGGGAGCTTGAAGTCCTAACCACCATCTGGAAATTTCCTGATTTGTGCTTTTTAACTTATTTTAATTGAAGTATACTTGCTTTACAATGTTGTGTTAGTTGCTGCTGTACAACAGTGTGAATCAGCTGTAGGTGTTCATATATCCTCTGCCTCTTGAGCCTCCTTCTCACCCCCTCCCCCATCCCACCCCTCTAGGTTGTCAGAGAGCGCCGAGCTGAGCTCCCCGTGCTCTATAGCAGATTCCCACTAGTTATTTATGTGTTTTTAAGGTCCACTCTGGCCGCAGTGGGATGAAAGGTGGCTGGGGAGAGGATGAGGTTAGACCCTGGGAGGGCCTGTTTGGTAGGTGATGAAGGCGAGTGTGAGTTTTTGTTGAGCACAGTAGGTCCTGGTGGGCAGCATGGTGGATAAGACAATCTTGGTGTCTCCCCTCAATGAGGGTAATCTGAGAGAAATTAAATGAAAATACAGCAAGATGATGTTTTTGTCACATACAATGCTCAGAAGTCTCTTTCAATATAGTGAAGCATTAAAGTGTTCTTGTCTTTCAAGTGCTGGGACTCCTTGCTCTGATTGTTCTAAAAATCATTCCCATTTCTTCCTATTGTCTTCACTTCTGGGTGGATTTCTAACTTCTCCGCACTCTCCTTACTTCATTGGTTCCTACACTATGTGACCTTAGTGACATTCTGCCAGTCTCCTGTAGGGACTCACCTTTTCACTCTGTTTGGAGACCACATTCAACCACCGAGCAAGTGCTGCTTTTCAAGTGAAGGACTTTGGTGTCATTTCCTGTCGGAAGCAAAGATGTACCTTAAAAAGAAGCGTGTTATTTGTTAGCATTCAAGACTGTTTTCGGAGCTTTCCCTTCTGAACAGATTAGAAATGACATACGTATACCACTGTGTAAAATAGATAACTAGTGGGAAGCTGCTATATAACACAGGGAGCTCAAATCAGAGCTCTGTGATGGGGGTGGAGGTGGAAGGCTCAAGAAGGAGGGGATATATATATATATATATATATATATATATATATCTGAATCATGTAGAGCAAAAACCAATACAAGATGATGAGATGGTTGGATGGCATCACTGACTCAATGGACATGAGTTTGAGCACATGCTGGGAGATAGTGAAGGTCAGGGAAGCCTGGCGTGCTGCAGTCCATGGAGTCACAGAGTCAGACATGACTTAGTGACTAAACAAAGCCCAATTAAAAAAAAATGCATTTCAGGTTTCCTGTCGTAGCACAAGACTGTGTTGCTTTTAGTTAATTTAGATCAGTGAGCACATCAGCCCCGCAGAGGAATTTCACAGGAAATTATTACATTGTCATGAAAGCTTTGAGAGGTGGTTCTGGAAATTTGGGCTGAGGGCCTGAGTCTGTGTTGGTGAGTATCAACAGCACACATGCAGTAGGCTGTCAGGTTTGTGTGGTGGCTTCATGCCACCAAGGGACCCACAGTCTTGCCGTGTGGCCTCAGTTTCACCTCTGATCATGTCTGTGTTCCAGGCAGCAAGGAGGAAGCAAGTGGGGAAAGAACAAGCTTCCACCTAGGTTAGCCCTTTTGAAGTCTTTCCTGGAAGCTCTACCCAGTGACTTACTAGCCACACTTGGCTGCAGGGAAGTCTGGGTAATGTAGTCTTTGAGCCGGGCACATTGCTGCCTATAATAAAAGGAAGGTTCTGTTAGGAAGGAAGAAGGGGTGAATGGTTGTTACAAAAGTAACTTGTGGTCTCTGCCACAAGATGCACTTAACTGTGCATCTCAGCCAGGTAACAGGTGAAATTTCATTCATAGAATGGAATTAAGTCATCAATTCAGCTCAGCTCAGTTGCTCAGTCGTGTCCGACTCTTTGCGACCCCATGTAGTCAATGCAACTTCTCACCTGTCCTGAGATGTGAGACAAATGAGTTTGCTATTACTAGAATATACATTTCTTGGCCTCTGGTGGTATTCATGGTAGAAGCAGGAACTTCACCCTAACTACAGACAGAAGCCCTATTCTGTACTTGTTCTAGAACATTCTTGCCATGTGTCAAATTTCAGAGCCAATGATGACCTTTGTTTTCTATCTTGGTATCTGCATAGGTAAAAAGTGTGCACCTTGGTTTTAAGATGCTTATAAAGCTTTAAAGCATTTTTAAATGCTTTATTGGAAGACCCTATTTTTTTTGTATTTTGCTTTATTGTGCTTCACAGATACAGTGCTTTTTTTAAAAAACAAAACAAAACAAATTGAATGTTTCTGGCAACCCTGCATCTAGCAAATTTACAGGTGCCATTTTTTCACGAGCATTTGCTCACCTTGTGTCTCTGTCACATTTTGGTAATTCTAGCAATATTTTAAACTTTTTCATTATTATATGTTATGTGATCTGTGATCAGTAGTCTTGGATGTTACTGCTGTGACTTGCTGAAGGTTCAGATGATGGTTAACATTTTTTAGCCACAGAGTTTTAAAAATTAAAGTATGTGCCTTTTTTTAGACATATAGTATACATTTAATAGACTATGGTATAGTATAAACATAACTTTTATATGTACTAGGAAATCAGAAAATTCTTGTGATTCTCTTTATTGTGGTATTCACTTTATTGCAGTGGTCTGGAACCAGATCTACAATATCTCAAGCATGCCTGTATTTGCCTAATTTAAAAATTAAAGACAGACTATAAAATAATCAATACAGCAGGATATTTAAGAGTTTGGCGTATGGAATTAGATCTGAGTTCAAATCCTGATTCCACCAAATTCCAGTTGTGTGGTCTTGGGCAAGTGATAGAAACTTCCATCCAACTTCCCTGGTGATCCAATGGTTAAGAATCTGCCTCCCATTGCAAAGGACACAGGTTCGATCCCTGGTCCAGAAAGATTCCACATGGCATGAGGCAACTAAGCCCATGAGTCACTGCTACTGAGCCCACACTCTAAAGTCCACTCACTACCAGTAGAGAAAGGCCTGCACAGCACCAAAGACCCAGCACAAACATAAATAAATAAAGTCTACGCCTTAAAAAAAAGAAAGAAAGAAACTTCCTATCTATGCCTTAGTTGACCCATCTGTAAAGAGGAATGATAGTTTCCACCTCATGGTTTTGCATGCGTGCTAAGTTGCTTCAGTCGTGTCCTACTGTTTGTGACCCTATGGACTGTAACCTGCCAGGCTCCTCTGTCCATGGGATTCTCCAGGCCAGAATCTTGGGCTGGGTTGCCATGCTCTCCCTCCTCCAGGGCATCTTCCCAGTCCAGGGATGGAACCTGCATCTCTTAGGTCTCCTGCATTTGCAGGCAGGTTCTTTGCCATTAACACCACCTGGGAAGCCCCACCTCATGGTTTTGAGGAGGCCTAAATGAGATACCTGGCCCATGGTGAATGCTGAATAGCCGGTAGGTAGGTTTTATTTCATTAAGCCAATAAAGCGTGGGACCCATGACATATGCAAATCATAGCCAGCTCAGAGAGAGCAGAAAAGGAGAACTGGTAGCTGGCGTCTCAGAGGTGAACTGGGCCCACTGGGACGGGGCCTTCAGTAGGTGCTGAGATGACCAACAGTAGAGCACAAGCTTTCCATACTGTTTCTGCTGTACAAGTTCACATCTGCCTTGCTGGAGAATATTAAGTGACTGCTAAAATGAGTGTAGGTCATCACATGAAACAAAGCATGTGCTATAAGCCAGCTGTATCTGCTTCTTTGGAAGTAAGTGAAGCATATGCTCACTACGGTTTATAACTAGAGGGAAATGTCTTGAAAACTATACTGTTTCAAGGATGGTAAGACTCACCACACAGACGGGGTGTGGTGCTCAGGATGCCAGGCTGAAGGGGGCTTCTCATCACGCAGTGCAGAGGCCGTGAGCATCTGAGACTGAGCTCTTGTGAGATGTGTATGACAGAGATCCCTGCGTATACATAGTACATGGACCCCTCAGGAATGACTGTTGTGTACCCCTTTTATGGATATAAGAGAAGTTAGAAGAATCAGACACGAGTGGCTGTGTTCAGAGTGTAACTGGTACAACAGTAATTTTGACAAGTTTAGTACATGTTCATTTTTTTCAGGATCCGTTTGTTCCTGGATTCCAGAAGCTGTTCTAGGCACTGAAAAAAATACATATATTCTTGCAAACAACGTTTTGAGATAGGGATTATTGTTACCCCCATTTTACAAGTGAGGAAACTGAGGTATCGAGGCATTGTCATTTGCTGGAGAATGCACAGTTAATTTCTAGCACAGCCAAGAAGCTGCTTTCAGTGCCTCTGCATTTAACCTGATCTCTGGTAACTGAGGCCTCCTGCAGTTCCCTGGAGAAGAAAGACTCAAGTCTGCTTTTAGGAATAGCTTGTAAAATCATTGTTATGCCCAGTGTCCAAGTCCCCAAAACTGAGAGAATAAGATGTCCACAGCAATGCAAAAGCATAAAGGGGTTTATTGCTAGCTCGAGCTAGGGCCCAAGTCTCATCCAGCACAGTGGAATCTTGACGAGAGCCCCAAGCTCTGAATCACAGCTGCTTATATACAGGTGGTCTTTTGTCTCAGCAATAGTGTAGTTGGCGTGTGGTGATTGACTCAACCTTGGGTCATCGTGGTGATTGATTTAACCTTGGCATCATCAGGGAGGACGTTCGTGTCATCGGGGACCTTGGTGGGGGTTCCTAGAATTATGACTCATGCTTACAAGAACCTGAGGCCTAGGCCCAGTGTGGCCTGTCGAGCCTGTCATGGCTCAGGTCAGGTCCCAACAATCATGGCTGTCGTAAAATTGGCTATTGCAAAATCATGTGCAGGAAAGATTTGCACACAGGCCCAGTGCAGAAGGGAGGGGCAGCTTCTTGCTGGTTAAAAAAAAAAGAGAGAGAGAGAGTTCTCTTTGACCCACTTGCTGAAGTGTCACAGGGGATTTCCGTAGGGTGGGCTCTCTTAAGGCAGTTTAAAAGCTGGGAAAAAGAAACAACCAATTTCTCTTTTTCTTCAACAATTAGGCTATGGTCTTGATAGAAGAATGCATCCTTACTAAATGTTGAAACTGGATTCTGGCCAGCTGAACCAAGCTTACTGCATAGTACAGTGATTTCTCTTAGTTCCTGTATTTTAGGATCCAAAAATGAGTTGTGGGCATCTTTCACACAAGAAAGTTGGTAAAAACCAGTGCTTTAGGCTACAGATTGGCAAGTTAAAAAAAAAAAAAAGACTGTTGGGACTGAGGCCTCCGGCTCTGAACTGTGGGTCCTCCTTCTGCACGGGTAGAACAAGCAGGCTGGAAGTCTGCGGTCTCCAGTGAGCCCTGAGCCTAGATTCACAGCCCACCCCTGGCGTGGCTTAGGCCTCCTGCTCCGTACACGGCTGCTCTATTTTCTTTCTCGAGGGCCAGTTCTAATGATTGCTTTTTCCTGTGTTAATATTTTTAATCTCCAAATTGTTGTCTTACCATTTTATTTGTGGTGAGTGAAGAAATCCTTTCATGTGTGTGTTAGTTGCTCAGTCGTGCTGACCTTTGCAATCCCAAGCACTGTAGCCTACCAGGCACAGATTCTTTACTGTCTGAGTCATCAGGGAAGCCCACCCCTTTCATGGGGGATATGAAAAAAAAATCAGGGAGTATTTAATCCTTTCTGGAGCCTCATGGCTCCTGGTTGCTCACACCTGAGCTGCAAGTTGGAGAAAAAACGTAGCAGAATGTAGCCCAGAAAGAATGTGGCCCTTTTACTGTCCCTCCCTTTGAGGAATGCTCCTCTTCACCTCTTTCAGGAAACACAGAGAAAGCCCAGAGCCTGCAACCCACTCCAAGCTAGGCCTCTATCCCTGGGTTGTGCCTCCTCCATCCCCATTCTGGTTAGCTTGATAGGTTTGGGAGGAGGGGTCAGAGCCAGATTTTGTCTTGAAGAAACCTTCCCAGTTTCTCTTCTGCTTTCCCACACTGATGATAGTTTTTCCTTTAGATTTTTGTTCTCTAAAAGTAGACTGCTTTTTAAAATTAAGGTGGTGGAAGTCCATTTCTAGAGGGCAGGGAAAGTTCTGTTTCTGATGTGGTGCCGGCTATGTGAGAGTTCACTGCATAATGACTTGGAATTGTACGCTTACAGTTGGTGCACTTTTCTGTATGTCTATTTCACCTGAAGGACAGAATGAAGATTTTGTTATTTATTATGAGAGGAGTAGCAATTTGTCTGTTACCAAGGAAGAACAAAATGAAGGAAGATGATACAAGAAGAGATGAATTGATTTTGATTGATGTGAAAATGGGGAGTCTGAGGTGAAAGTGGGCAGTGACCCAAGAATTTTAGGTATTTGTCCTCAAGATGTCTGCAACTTTAAGTAGTATTTGTTATTACAGTAGTGGAAGATTGGAAACAATGAAATATCAAGTCATGGTTAAATAATGGCACAACCAAAAATGAAATATGACTTTGCTATTAAGAAGTAAGCCATAAATGTTTGTTTATTAAAGCCACTTATAAAAACATAGTGCAATCCCATTTTAAAAAATTATATATTTTATATTGTAGGCACAGAAAATAATCAGGAAGAATATAGCCCATAATATTAACAATGGATTATCCCTGAGGTAAAGAATTACAGATGATTCTTACTGCCTTAGCTACATTTCTTCTTCCAGTGAGCATGCATTTTTTGCAGAACACAGTAAGAAAGGAAATGCCTTGTAGGGCTGCAGCTGGGCTCGTAGCCTCCTCACCAGAGTTTGTCTGCACATCCCCTCAGCTGCTAGCCTGGGGTGGCCAGGGCCTGTGCCAGCTGCTCAGTCACAATTCTCCCCTTACAAACTATAAAAATTCACCGATGACCCAGGAGCATGTTTGAATATGGAATCTCAATGTTTAGAGAAAGTTGAACTCCATTCAACTTTCGAAACATTCAAATCATGCTTGCAGAGGGTGGCCTCTCCTCTTTCATGGGTCCTTCTGCAACACAAGGGCTGGGAGAACCATCTTGGATCCAGGCTGGGATTTCCCAGAGATTTTCTTCAGAGGTCAGATTGCTCATTTTCCAGGGTTCAGTTCACTCCTTCCACTTCATTGGAAGAACTCCTATTATCTGTATAATTTCACGCTTGATTATAAAAATATAATCTGATCCTGTTCAGCAGTATCACAGAACTCTGTCAAGTTTTCTTGTCCTATTTCATTACCTCATAGAGGCTCTAGGTACAGTCATGGGTCTATCACAGGTGCTTCAGAAATAACTAGTTCTCTTGAGGCTTGAGATCCAGCTCTCCACGCTGAGACAGAGGCCTCTGGAAGAAAGACCTCAGTTGTGTGGAGCCCCGCTAGGACTCTGATCCAGCTGTTCCCCATCTCTGGGCCTCAGTGTCCTCCTTTGTAAACTGGGTGGAGGAGAGGTTGGGGCTGAGCGGGTGCCGAGGCCCCCACCAGTTCTCACAGCCAGGTTCTGAGAACAGAGCTTGCGGTAGCTCTGGCCTGCCCGCCCTCTACCTCAGTATGGGAGCACAACAGCATGATAACCCTTGTGGTATGCCTTAGACACGAGAGTCTTGTTTTGTAGGAGAGTCTTGTTTTGTATCAAAGTAAATAATAAAGAAAAAGTAACTCTTCCCACCCCACCCCCATGAAAAAGAATAATAATGAGAAGGAAGGAAGCATGGGAGAAATCGAAAGGGAAGGATTCTTGCTCCCCCTGTCAGGAGAGTTCTCAGGATGAAGTCTTGTAGTGGCTGTCACACGGGGCCCGTCGCCATGTCAGACATATTTATCTGAAAGGTTGGGCTTGCCTCCTTGTCGGACCACGGGCCTGAAAGAGAGGTGGGTGACTGTCAGTGCAGCGGGAGCCCCTGCAATTCGATGCAGCATCCACTCAAGTCTACCCACACACACCCCCACCAGCTTCCCAGCCTTCAGGGCGCTCTGAGGACTTGTCCCCAGGCCACCAGCATGGGACTAGGTGAAGGACCTCAGCAACCCTGCCAAGAAGTTTCCTTGTGCCATCCTGAAATGAGAGGCTGGAGAATGTGCCCAAGGTCACGTGGCTAGGACGGGCTAGAGCCAGCATCTGAAGCCAGTTAGTCTAGCTTCTTGGAGACTTTGTCAAGGTCCCCATGGAGGTGTGAGAAGCAAGCTGATAACCAAGCCATCATCTGAGTTGATTCTCGGCCCTTGAGAGGATCACAGCGATAGAGGAGGATGTGAATGAACCACCGTCTGTCAGTCAAGTAGAGCTATTTTACCTAAAAGTCCCTTTGATGACCCAAATTTGATGTGTTAATTCACTACTGGGCTAGCACCTTCTAAATGGGCTGATTCATCGTGAGTGCCATGTCTACACACACCATCCTCCAAAACCTCGGGGTTGAAGCTGAGCTGCCCTTGGTCATCACTGAGCTTATTAACTCAGGTGTGTGAATTGCTCATAGTTTTAATCTGCATGGTTTTGTATTTTGGGACAGAGTTTTATTCTCAGTTACTCATTTCAAAATTTCAGAAAAGATAGAGATAATGGATGGTTCTCCTCCAAAATCTTTCCAATACTGAAACTGCTAAAAAATCCTTCTCTGCTCTTAAAGGGTATCCATTGGTATATCACCTTTAGTATATGCATTGGAAATTCATTACATTTCCATTGTTAAAAAATAACAATGTATAAGACACTGAACTTGGGTTTCTGAAGAGAACCCATATCTAGGGTGAAATGCAAACCTCAGGTATAAAACTTGAAACATTTTCATCTACTGAAAGGAATCGGTGAATAGAGTTGGTTATCGTTAACCCCCTCTGCCCTGGCTCCCAACCACAGAGAGGAGCCTGGGCTTTGAACAGAAGTTGCAGCTCTCCTGCTTGCTAGCAGTATGGCCTCAAACAAGTCACTAAAGGTCCTAAGCCTCAGTTTCCTCATCTATAAAATGGTAACCACACTGACTACTTTAAAGGTTGTTATGAAACTTGAAACTTAAAAACTTTATATATATTCATATATATAAAGCACTGGTAAACTTTAAGGTTGTTATGATTGAGTTGGCCAGAAAGTTCATTTGGGTTTTGGGAAAAACTTAAATGAACTTTTTGGCCAACCCAATACTGTTGATGGGTGGCTCAGTGGTAAAGAATCCACCAGCCAAACAGCAGATGTGGGTTCAATTCCTGGATTGCGAAGATCCTTCAGAGAAGGAAAAGGCAACCCACTCCAGTATTCTTGCCTGGGAAATCCCATGGACAAAGGAGTCTGGTGGGCTATAGTCCATGGGGTCACAAAGAGTTGGACACGACTGAGCAACTAAATAACAGCATTATTGATAGCTAACGTGTAGGCGTGACTCTGCCACCTTGGCTAGATTTCCTGATCTCTGAGCCAGTGACCTGTGAGATGGCACTGTGGTGATCCCCTATTGGGTTGCTGTGAGCATAAGGAATTCCCTGGGTGTAACCCCCATCACTGTGCTGGGCTAGAGAGGGCACTTGCTAGATGTTAGGGCAGTGCTGCCTCAGACTAAGCTGGAAGGAGAAAGGAGACTGAGGCCTCTCTTTCAGACACCGTTTTTCACTTATGTCTTTTCCTGATCATTTCAGAATGATCATGGGCTGGAATTGGATGAGGGGGTCACTTGAACTGCCAGATAGTTCTTTGCCTCTCTCCCTGACTTCCCCTTCTTCCCCCTCCAGTCCTTGGCAGTAAATCAAGGCCCTGAGTTGCCACAGGGAAATGAGCAACTGAGGCCATTTTTTTTTTTTAATCGAGTGATATTTGGTTCAGGTGATAAAACTGACTCTCCCCTCCCACCACCCAAAAGCTAGACCAAACCAATGGGAAAATAAAAAGTTTTCGTAAGAAAACAACAAGACTCGGACTTCCTTAGTAGTCCAGTGGCTAAGACTCTGTGCTCCCAATGCAAGGAGCCCAGGTTTGATCCCTGGTCAGGGAACTAGATCCCACATGCTTGCAGCAAAGAGTTTCCATGCGCTGCTAAAGATCCTGTGTGCCACAAGGAAGACCCAGTGCAGCCAAATAAATAAAAACTTTAAAAGAAAGAAACCAATATTTATGAAAGAAAGAAAGAAAACAAGACTCAGACAGAATCGTCCAGATAAAAGAACCTCGGGTCTTTGGGGGCTTCCCAGGTGGCGCAGTAGTAAAGAATCCGCCTGCCAGCGCAAAAGACAAAAGAGAAGTGTGTTCGAGCCCTGGGTTGGGAAGATACCCTGGAGGAGAAAATGGCAACCCACTCCAGTGTTCTTGCCTGGAGAATCCTAGGGACAGAGGAGTCCAGTGGGTATCCACGGGGTTGCAAAGAGTCAGACATGACTGAGCACCGTGTGGATATAGGATTAAGTGAGTGGGGGAATACTTCAGGTTAGGCCAAATAAGATGGACATTTCCTGAAACCACACTGCTCTTTCCATTAGTCCAACTTCACCTCTATCTCCTCCCCTGTGTCAGCCTTCTGCCTGCATCTGTTCAGACACTATAGTAACTCCCTGGACCTCAGGACTCTGCTGCCATGACCTCTGTCTGGAAAAGATCCCCACCATCTGCTGCCTGGGATGAGCAGGTCCAGAGATTATAAGAGACTCACCTGGGACATTTGCAGACACGTCTTCGGTTCCCTGGTTAAGGAAAAAGAAGGGGTAAGATGATTATCTCACCATAGCCAACAATTCCAAACATGGTTTCTGCTTCACTTTTCCTGTTTATTTAGGATTATAAGTTTTTTCTAGTGTGGCTATGACTATTTTTTTCAAAGCAAACAAGAACTACATCAACGTTTTAAAAAATACATCATAGGTGTTTGGTGGTCCAGTGTATAGGACTGCACACTGCCAATGCAGAGGGCCAGGGTTTGATCCTTGATCAGGGAACTAGATCCTACATGCTAAAACTATTAATAAAAGATCCCATGTGCTGCAACTAAAACCCAGCGCAGCCAAATAAATAAATATTTGGAAAAAATACATCATAATAAAGTAAACTTGTAAAATGACAGTGCATAATAATGACTGACACTGAAAAGAAGATTAATTTACTAAAACACAAGCTATAAAGCATATTTACATTTTATAGTTTTAATAATTATTATTAAAAGTTAAAAATTAAAGTATAGTTGATTTACAATATTGTGTTAGATTCAGATGTATAGTAAAGTGATTCAGTTTTTATACATGTAAATATATATATATGTAAATATATGGGGCTTCCCTGGTGGCTCAGATAAAGAATCTGCTTGCAATGCAGGAGATCCAGGTTTGATTCCTGGGTCAGGAAGATCCGCTAGAGGGGGAAATGACAACCCACTCTAGTATTCTTGCCTAGGAAATTCCATGGACAGAGGAGCCTGGTGGGCTACAGTCCATGGGGTCCCAAAGAGTCGGATGTGACTGATGGAATAACACATATACATATATATGTAAATGTATATATACATGTATATGTAAATAAATATTTCAGATTCTTTTCCTTTATAGATAATTACAAGATATTGAATATAGTGCTATGCAATAAGTAGCATTTAACTCTTGAGAACTGAGGTGAGGTCTTCTTTCCCACCCTTCTTCACATCACTTTAAAAAGCATTGCAAATACAGACGTGGGTGAACGTGGGTTAGTACGGCCACCTGCAGTAGGATCCAAATGGGTGGGGGCTCACAAGGAGGGGGCCAAGGATAAACCACTGCCTGTAGTGATTTTGACCCGGGCTTCCTGGGCTCTGGTGCCAGGGCCACAGCCGGGCCCCGCCCTGCTCCCATCCCCATCCTGCTGCTGCTGCTGCTGCTAAGTGGCTTCAGTCGTGTCCAACTCTGTGCGACTCCACAGACGGCAGCTCCTGGGATTCTCCAGGCAAGAACACTGGAGTGGGTTGCGATTTCCTTCCCCATCCTAGGCGTTTGTAATAAGCCCAGACCTGCGGGCTTTGCGGGTGGAACACCCCACCCCTGCCGCTGCCGCTCTGGGGATGGGGCTATGCCTTCCTAAAAACTTCCCGGGATGTGGAAAGAGAAGGGGTTTTCCCTGCGTTCTCTCTCCAGGAAAGACATAGGCAGTGCCTGGCCCTGCGGTGCAGCTCAAAGTTCCAGAAATCCGAACCCAACTAACTGAACTGCCCTCAAGGGCTGCCTAAAGCAAAGCGCTGCAAAAATCGGGCTGCGTCTTCCCGCGCGATTCCCCAGGACTTACGGCGGTAGCAGATGCATGTGACGACCAATGAGAGGAGAAGGACGGCGCAGGTCCCGGCCAGGGGAGCCCAGATGTAGATATCGCAGGCGAAGTCCAGCCCGCCCTTGTCCACTGACGACACAGAAGACGCGGACATTTAGGAGAGGGCCCGGGATCCCCCACCCCACCCTGGGGACCCCCCCACCAACCCTATCCCACCCCGTTGGTGCGGGCACGTCCCTTTTCCCGTTCCGGCTTTCGTTTCCCCACCGCTTGGGCTGCTAGGAAGATCAGCGTGGCCCCGGCGGCGAGGGCCTTTGCCGCGCCCGCCTCACCTGTGCTGCCCGCCGAGGGCCGGCACACCTCTGAGCCCGGAGAGACAGACCTAGTCTGCGGCGCGATGGTGGGCGCGCGCGTGGATGGCCGCATCGCCGGCGTGGTGGTGGGCTTCGCTGCGGGAACAACGGAGAGTGGTTAGGGGCCGCGCTGGAGCTGTGCCCGCGAACCCTTCCCACCTCTCCGCCAGCCTTTGCTAAGGGGGCACTCCCTCCGGATTAGCCACTGGAGGAGCCGTAGAGGCTCAGCGGAGCTCGGCGCTCAGCGCGGGGAGATGCTGAAAGACCACCTGGTCGTCTGAGTACACTGGGTGCCTTGGACATGAACACAGAGGCCCGTGCCCCTCCGCCCAGCCTCTCTCCAGGGCCCCACCAGAAACGTCGAGGGCTTGGAGGAGGCAGGGGTGGGACGGTGGGACACCGGCCTTCTCCTGACCAGCAGTGGGAAGCTCAGATAACTGAAGTGCAGTAACTTGCCCAGGATCATACTAGCTCGGAACTCGAGCCCAGATCAACCAGACCTAAAAAGTCACCTTGAATTACTACCCAGTCGCACCCTAGCCTCAGTTTTCTCCTCTGTGAATTGGGAACAGTATATAAGTAGCCCCCAGAGGCTCGAACCCCAAGAGAGTCGAAAGTAGCGGTGTCCCTGTGAAAAACGGACTCAGACGCGAACCCCAAAGCCGACCCGGGGCGCCGAACCTGGCAAGAAGACAGGCACGAAGTTACTGAAGTACAGGACCGAGTTGCTCAAGACTGAGCAAAAATAGTAGCCTTGGTCCTCCTGGCGGAAGTTTCTCAGGGTGAGCTGGAATTTGGAGCCGGTGACCCTGGCGCCGGAAATGTGGTCGGGGTCCAGTCCCTGGGCTAGCTTGACCCGTTGGGACGAGAGATACATTAGGAAGGTGGGTCTGGGGTCGTCCCCGGGTATCTGGCGGAGCCAGGAGCACCCTGACGCCATGCCGGACTGCACCACCTCGCATTGCAGCTCCACCGTCTCGCCCAGTCTGGTCTCCTTCTGCGTCGGCGACATCCGGAACGAGAGCGACCCTAGGACCTTGGGGGCATCTGCAGGACACGGGTAGCGAGACTGAGCTGGGAGCCCGGCGCCGACTCCCCCACCTCCCCCAGTCCCATGCCAGCCCCGCCCCCGCCTCCCCCAGGGGTCGCCAGCTCACCGAGCAGCTGCAGGGCCAGCGGCAGGATCAGGGAGGTCAAGAGTGAGGCCATGGCGCGCTCCCTGCCGCGGAAACTCCGAGGCGCGCAGCAGCCGGTGGATCACCGACGGGAGGGCGAAGTTTCGCCCTTCGACCGGCCTCCGAGCCCGATTTCGAATTCAGAGGATGTGATGTCACTTGAAGCCCCGCGGAGAAGAGAGTCGCCCTCCTTTTCGCGGTTGTCACCCTCCAGCCCAGAGAGGGGTGGGGGTGTGGGGGTCCGTGAATGGGGGCCGTCGAGGCAATCTGGCCAGGTGGAGAACAAGGACAAGGATGGTTGGACGTGGCCCTTGGAAGGGCTAGCTTGTGGGTGTGACGGAGGCAGATAAGAGATTTCTAGAAGGGAGGGTGAGCGAGCAGGAAGGAGAGAGAAATGTCCACTTCCTCTGACCTCATTCAGAGTGGCCCTGGCACTGACAACTTGGGGCTTTAGGTCCCGGGGAAGTGGGCCCTGAGGGCTGAGGCTAAGAGGAGTTAGTGACTGGCCCACATCTGCGGGACTCGGACAGGGGCGTCCGGGTGCCCACAGAGGAAAAAACCTTCTTCCTTCCATTGAGGAGACTTCCACCAGTCAGCCGGTCAAGCAGTGTGTGAGGTTTGTGATTTTCTGCTTCTCATCCTCTTTCCTCAGTAGTTAAACCTGGCCACCACAGCCTCATTCCTTCGAGGCCACTGCAGCAGCCTCCACAGTAGCTCCTGTTCCGGCCAGTCCCCCAGCCACACTGCTGTGAACAGTATTCTCCAAAAGGGAATGTGATAGTGTCACTCTTGAAGCCTCCTGGTGAGGTGCAGGTCTGAGTGGAAGCTCTGCGTGGAAGCTCAGCCCTGCCTTGGCTTGGAGCCTGAGTGCTGGTTCTGCCCAGCCTCCTTCCCAGGCCCCTGTCCTGGTCTTTCCTATTCACCCCCACTACATGCCCATAGGGTAATCTTATGGTGCGCTCAGTCATGTCTGACTCTCTGCGACCCCATGGACTGTAGCCTGCCAGGCTCCTCTGTCCGTGGCATTTTCAGGCAAGAATACTGCCAGTGGGGTTGCCATTTCCTCCTGCAGGGGAATCTTCCCAAGCCAGGGATCAAACCCGTGTCTCTAGTGTCTCCTGTGCTGGCAGGCAGATTCTTTACCGCTAGCGCCACTGATGATCTGAACTGTGCGCTCCCCATGCTGGAATGCACTTCTGTTTCAGCCCCTGGCCAGCTCCCAAGCCTTGGTATCTGAATCTCATTCTTCTGGCTCTGGGTGCTTGGCGGGCACATGTGTCAGCCTGGGTTTCTTCCTGTCTGAACCTGATACACACTTGGCCCCTTCCTTTTTTGTCTGCTGCTGTCCTGAAACCTTCCACCCCATAGTGGGTCCCCTCTCTCATTTCTTCCCACTTTGCATCCCATAGTGAGTGCAGCGATGCCCAAACTTTTTGACATCAGGGACCAGTTTAGTGGAAGACAACTTTTCCACCGACTGGAGGCAGGGGATGGTTTGGTGATGATTCAAGCACATTTTATTTATTGTGCACTTTATTATTATTATTACATCAGCTCCACTTCCGATCATCAGGCGTTAGAACCCAGGGGTTGGGGACCCCTGCCACAGTGCCTGCCCCTCATGCTGCTGCCCCTTGTTTCTAGAGACAAACCACCTGGTGTTATCTGTTCCATGTGCCTGCCCCATCCATGAGTTCTGCCAGGTGGTGAGGCCTATGTCCCCGACACCCTCCCAGATGTCGCATGTCATATCACGGCAGGCTGAGCTGTGTTTGCAAAACTGCAAAACTCCCTTCATGGAGTCTGAGCTTGAGTCTTGGATGGGATTTTTTTTTTTTTTTAAACTTTGATGTCAACACTCTCCCTCACCCCTCTACCCAAGGCGTCCGAGATACTTACTCTAACACACACCATTTAACGTTATATATTTAGAGATATTTTTTAAGTCTTTTAAATTGCAAAAGTTATATATTATTGAAAAACTTCAGACAATACAAAAAAAGAGTATGGGGAAGTTTCCCTGTCTCAACTCTCCTCCCATCGTCCATTCTCTAGAGAAAACCACTTATGTGTGCCCCTCATATATAGTCTATGCACAAACAGATGCTTATACATCATCTTAGACACATGGCTGTACTATACACATATTTTTTCGCAACCTGCATTTTTTATCTAACAGTAGAAGAGGGAAGCTTTTCACGTCAGCACCTGTAGATGCACCCATACTTGTAAAGAGCGTATTTTATATGCTCAGTTGTGTTTGACTCTTTTTTTTGACCCCAAGGGCTGTAGCCCACCAGGTTCCTCTGTCCATGGGATTTCCCAGGCAGGAATACTGGAGTGGGTTGCCATTTCCTTCTCCAGCATTTTATATGAGTGTTCCATAATTTAGTTTCCCTATTAACAGACATTTAAGGAGTTTCTCAATTTTTAAAAAAGCACTTCTTTACTTATTTGGTTGTGCTGGGTCTTAGTCGCAGCATGTGGGATCTAATTCCCTGACCAGGGATGGAACCCCAGGCTCCCTGGATTGGGAGTGTGGAATCAGCCACTGGACCACCAGGGAAGTCCCAGCAGTTTCTCAATTTTTGCAGTTACTAGTAAAGCTGTAGTAGATCCAGTGCATCTATATCAGTGAGCAATCACTCATGTTCATGGAACATTTTCAAATGGAGGACTAGGGAAGTTGAGGAAGGAAAACCCTTTGTAATGATGGCTATGACTGTGGCACAAGCAGTGGTTCCCCTGGCATACCAATACGTGTGTGTGTTTGTGTCCCTGGCTGCGTAGACACAGAGCTGTGCCTTAACTCACACGAGTGAGGGTCACAAGGAAACAGCCAAGTCCAGATACGCCCCTGACAAGGCAGTCCTCATTTTAAATAATTTCCCATTTTGCTTCATCTCTGTTCCCACTGCAGGAGTGTTAAATGGCCCTTTTGGCCAAAGGATGCCATCAGGAGGGAGGTGAAGAGGATGACCGGCCACGAAGGTACACCTTGCTGGTGGAGGAAGCATTGGAGGGAAGCCAGAGTCAACCTGCAGGCATTTGGATCTTGGGGACCAGGTTCCTGAGGATGACGATGCCCAGGTTCTGGGGTATAAAGCTTGAAAATAGAATCGTCCTATCCCACTCTCCCGGAAGTGAGCTGTAACTAGCGTGGAGGTCTTCTAGCCTTGCTACTTAGAAAAGTGTCAACCAGGGGGCTGGCAGCCCCCTTGTGCAGAGCATGACAGAGGATGGGGGGATGTCAGGGCAACATGTCAAACCCACCGAGGAGGCTCTGTGACCCCAATGTTATTTTTCAGAGAGCTGGTAGATTTTCGGCATAACCACAATGACATCCGCTCTGTCACAGACAGAACAGATGCAACTGTGCACGTTCTGGCGATGCTTGTTTGCTGCAGGGCCAGGTGTGCAGAGGGCTGGGTGAGGACTGCCAGGTGAGCTCCGCATCCCACACTAGCACTCACATGGGGTAGATGAAGAAATGGGAGCAGCCTCACTCTCAAACTCCTTATTTTTAAACACACTCAGGGAGTGACAGGGTAACAGAGTCACCAGTTTCTGTGACAGCGAGGCCGGCACTCTTCCAGCGCTTCTGGTCCCTTTCAGTGAAGACCTTGTCCTGCTCACCTCGTCTGTGCTCCATCCTGCCAGGGCTTTCCATGGTCCCTTAGAAAACACCAGTTTTTATGCTGGTTTAAATAAGTCACCAGTTTCTAGGCCGAATTTAAGCAGGTCTTTGCTTTCCTCAAGGTATATGTTATTTTTTTTAAGACTTTTTAAAATGTGGCCCATTGTAAGTCTTTATTGAATTTGTTACAATATTGCCTCTGTTTTGTGATTTTTTTTTTTTTTTTTGGCTGATGGGGTATGTAGAATCTTAACTCCCTCACCAGGAATCGAACCCACATGCCCTGCATTGAAAGGCAAAATGATAACCAGTGAACCACCAGGGAAGTCCGAAGGTATATGTTCTTAAACCACAGAACTACTCAGTGGTAAAGTAGACAAGGAGGAGACACAGGTTCAGTCCCTGGGTCAGGAAGATCCCTTGGAGAAGGAAATGGCAACCCACTCCAGTATTTTTGCCTGGGAAATCCTATGGTAGAGGAGACTAGTGAGCTACAGTCCATGGGATCACAAAAGAGTTGGACACGATAGAGCATGCACACACATACACACATTAATTAAAGACCTATTCAGAATGTATAACTGGGTGGGGTAGTGGTAGGAAATTAGTCAGGGCTCTGGGCCCCAGCTCCTAAGATGCTGACCCAGGGCCAACCTGGAATCATGGTGTTGGAAGTTAGCTGTTGTCTCCCCTTGCTGGTCCAGGAGATATTACCATCTCCTGGAAAAGAGTTAGCTTACTTGGGCCTAGAAAGGTCTTTGAACTCTAGAATTATAAGGGCCTTGCTTTATCTCAATCACAAACACCTGTTAATTCTATCTCACTTCTGCCATTGCCACTTTTCTCTACCCTCAACCCCCCAAGTTCAACTAGGCAACTGTCGTCTCTTATCTTGACATTTTGCAGTGGTCTTCTAACTGACCACCCCATTTCTACTCCAGTCTCTTCCAGTGCTCCTGGTCCCGTTCAGTGAAAATCTTGTGCTGCTAATCCTGGGCTCCATCCTACAAGGGCTTCCTATGGTCCCAGGGGGAACACTGGGTGATCCTGAATGTTGTTGGAGGCCCTGCACACTTGGGTCTGCAGCTCCATCTTCATCTTCTCCTGTTTGCCTTCTTCATACCTCCTACGCTTGGTGTCTCTTGGCTTCTCAAAGAGACCTTGCTCCTTTCCACCTCAGTGTCATTAAACATGCTATTCCCTTAGCCTGGATTGTTCTCAGCTCTGCTGTCTGCTTAGTAATCTTCTCTTCCTCAAGTCCCAGCCCAAGCACCTCCTCCTTCTGGGGCTCAGTACCTTACCCACCCCTCCCCCTGCTCCTAGAAAGTATGGACCATAGGCTTCTTGGTGTCACCTGGACCTTGGGCATTCCTAGACTGAAGCACTTACTCTGCCCAGCAGTGGTTTATTTGTTCATCCAGCTTGATGACCAGAACCTTGGTCCCTTGAGGAAGAGACCTCATCTTGTTCATGGTTTTTATCATGGTGCCTAACAGGACTTGCTACACATTTGGTCTTCAAAAACCCTGTTTGGTAAAAGCTAAATGCAGGTAAAAGCAGAGTAGAGCAGACAAGAAGATGTGGAGATAGTTCATTTCAGATAAGAGTGCTCAGGTAAGGCTTCACGAAGTGGCTGGCTATACATAAAGTAAGAATAGGGAGAGAGGTTATTTTTAATGAGGCATTTAACACATTTCCCTGGTGGCACAGGGAACAAGAATCTGCTGGCCAATGCAGGGGACACAGGTTTGGTCCCTGGTCTGGGAAGATTCCTCATGCTTCAGAAAAACTAAGTCTAAAGCTGCAACTGCTAAAGCCCGCGTGTCTAGAACCTGTGCTCTGCAATAAGGGAAGCCATCACAATGAGAAGCCCACGCGCTGCAACCAAGATAGACCCCCCCTTGCCACAGCTAGAGAAAGCCCGCACGCAGCAATGGAGAGCCAGCACAAGCAAAAATTGAATAAATGAATATTAAAAAAAGAAGAATGAGGCACTTGACTCCTAATCAAGATGCTGCTGACAGCATGTTTTAATACGTAGTAATGGTATGGTTGAAGGGAGAAGGGGGAGAAGGAGGAAGGGGAGAAGATGGACTCATTCAAAAGCAAGGTGAACGTGTCCGCAGTGTAGGGGTGAAGCGGGGCTGAAATCAGGAGCCAGGGGCTCTGTTCTTGAGCCTGTGTCTTGAGGGTCCGTCTTGAAGCAGTGGCACTGAGGGTTTGACTTCTTCAGCTAACAGGGTCCCAAAGTGCTTCATGGATGGAGAGAGGCTGAAGCCAGGCTCTCTATTTGAAGCAGGGGGTTGGGTCAGGATTCCTCAGTGAAAGGCTGGAGAAAGCTGTGCATTTTTCCATAGTCATGGCTCATATGGGGCTGTGTCCCTACAGTGATGGCAGGGCGGGCCAGAGACTGCAGTCACCTGATCTCCAGCGTCACCACCGAACAGAGCCCAGAGCCACCAGAATAAGGCCTGGTTCTGACTGTTGCCCGGAAAAAACTAGGAGGATGGAGTATAAAGAGAGAGAGAGTTTTGCTTTTTGTTTTTTTAAACTTTCATTGTGTCACTGAGCTTTATTACCAGTGTCACCATTTCTGCCTACATCTGCTGAGAAAAGGAGAAACTGACATTTACTGAGCACCCTCAGTGGTCTAGAACTTGGCAGGACTTATTCTAAATCTCATGGGCCCTCTGAAGTGGGTTTAGTTCTCCCTTTTTTCAGAGAAAGAAATTGAGGTTCAGAGATGTGAGAATAACTTACCCACGGTTGCACAACTAGTAAGTGGTAGAGATGAGATGGAAACCCAGCCTGGCTCCTAACTGATCCTTTAGTCCCACATTTCCTCTCTCTCTCCCTCTCCAAAAAGAGAGATTTTTAAAGTCCCCATTCAAGGTGAGATTATATACACACTGAAAATTCAAAATACATGTAAAGATAACTTACTAAAATTGGGATGGGAGTTCACTTCAGAAGAGATACAAATTACAGAGCAATCTGAAAAGAGTTTAAAACAGAGAAAAAGAAGGTATAGAAAACGCAGAAATTAAACAAGAGCAACTGAATATGATAAATACTGAGAATACTAGAAATAAAATCTATATATAGTTTAGATATAAACTAGGATACACCCTACACTGGACATAGTTGAAGGAATAATTAGTAAAATGGAAACTAGCACTGCGGAACTAACAGATTGCAATGCGAGAAGATACAGAAACAGTTTGAAAAGCTGCTCAGATGTGGACGAGCACTGAGAAATATTTAATAGAATTTCAGAAAGAAGAGAATAAAGAGAGTGTGGAGAAGGAACACTGGAAGAGATCTTGGCTGAAGATTTTCCACAATTAAAAGACACAAGCGCTCGGATCAAAAGGGCTCCCAGAATGCCAAACAGAATAAGTAAAAAGATGTTCATCTCTGAACATACCAAGTTGAACCACGAGACTTCAGAAGCACAGAGAGGAAGGCAGCCCAGGAGGTCAGAAGAAGTTGAGATAATATTTAAAATACCCTTGGGAGAACCTTCAGTCACAGCTTGGATGGGGTGAAGAGAGTAAGAACCTGATCTGTGACGGGAAAAACCCACACGTCTGCTGACAACTTATAATGATGCTGTGTCATTCTCTTGGTGCAGACACACGCTTGCTGTAAAGTTGGGGGCCAGCTTGCTACAGATCTTTAATGTCAAGAACATTCAAACGGAAGCATCCTGAATGCAACTGGAGAGGCAGGATTTGAGTCTGAGAGAGGGACCAGGGCTGGGAACCCAGCCTGGGCAAGGCTGTCTTCATCTAAGTTCTGAGAGTGGGTCTGATTGCAAAGGCAGGCAGAGCGGAAAGGAGAAGCAAAGGAGCATATTGAACCTTTAGGGAAGGCTCATTTTTAAGGAGAGGGAAGAAAACACTGGCAGTAATTCAGGTTGTGTAGGGACTTCAGGATGGGGCTTGAGAGGTGGCAATCCTTTATGGAGAGGTGGCTGCTATGGATTTGGGCTATAAAGGAGCTTTGGGAGGACATGGAAGCTCGGGACGACTTGAATGCAGCCTGTGGCAGGAAGAGCTTGTAAGCCTGTGTTCAACACCTGGCCCACTAAGGATATCGACTCCCACGTGTTTGTCAGAGGAAGACTCCCAGGTAAAGAGGGAGGTGGGGACAGGAGGGTAGGCTGGAGAGGGTAGGGAGCTAGAGGAATATTAGATGAGGTGATGTTGATGTCTGGATTTCATTTATTGTTCATTCACTTAAATGTTTCTTCCATTCACCCTTTAATTTTAAAGAAAGCATTTGAACACAGAAAAATAGAGCAAATAATATAAAAACACCCATAGGCTCCCCAGAAAGCACCCCTCAAAACTAATGTGTTAGCATTTTGTCACATTTGCTTCAGATGAACATTACAGATAAAATTGCACATCCCCAAATACCTTGCCTCCTGTCCAGAAGCAGCATCTGGGGTCTATCAATTATGAAATTTGGATGTTACATTTCCAGTTATGTTCCTGGATTTGTCTGTTTCTCCCTTTAACTCTGTCCATTTTTTGCTTCTCATATTTTGAAGCTTTGTTGTTGGGTACAAAAATTAAAAGACGCTTACTCCTTGGAAGGAAAGTTATGACCAACCTAGATAGCATATTGAAAAGCAGAGACATTACTTTGCCAACAAAGGTCTGTCTAGTCAAGGCTATGGTTTTTCCAGTGGTCATGTATGGATGTGAGAGTTGGACTATGAAGGAATCTGAGCACTGAAGAATTGATGCTTTTGAACTGTGGTGTTGGAGAAGAGTCTTGAGAGTCCCTTGGACTGCAAGGAGATCCAACCAGTCCATTCTGAAGGAGATCAGCGCTGGGATTTCTTTGGAAGGAATGATGCTAAAGCTGAAACTCCAGTACTTTGGCCACCTCATGTGAAGAGTTGACTCACTGGAAAAGACTCTGATGCTGGGAGGGATTGGGGGCAGGAGGAGAAGGGGACGACAGAGGATGAGGATGGGATGAGATGGCTGGATGGCATCACCGACTTGATGGATGTGAGTTTGAGTGAACTCTGGGTGTTGGTGATGGACAGGGAGACCTGGCGTGCTGCGATTCATGGGGTTGCAAAGAGCGACTGAATGAACTGAACTGACACACACATTTAGGATTGTTCTGTTTTCTTGGCAGATTGACCCTTTTATCATTACAAAATGTCCCTCTTTATCTTTGGTGATACCTTGTTTTGAAATCTAGTCTCATAATCACACGGCCATCCCTGCGCTCTTATGTTTTCTGTTTTGTTTTATTTTGTCTTTAGTTTTTAATTGGAGGATAATTGATTTACAGTGTTGTGTTGGTTTCTGCTGTACAATGTGAACCAACCATAAGTATATGTATCCCCCTGTCTGTTTTCTGTTGATTTTTTTAGTTTTTGAGGAACCTCCTGACTGTTTCCATAGTGGCTGCACCAGTTTTCATTCTCACCCACAGAGCATACACATAATTTTAAGGGGGTTGTTTTCCAGATCCTCAAAGCCTATTTATCCTTTTTCCTGAGATGGATCTGCCCAAGAACAAATGGCTTTGTCTAGTTTTCAGATTCTCTTTCTCCACTCCACCTTTCACGATTGCTCTTTTTTCCTGCTTTAAAACAAAACAGCAGACCTCCCAACCTCCTGTATCTTACTGTGGTGCAAAGGAAAGAGATACATGCACCCATATGCCAACAAATATTTTTCATTTAATGTCTGTTTGCTTAGGAATTGACAAAGAATGCATTTCTTTTGAGAAGAGTCTCTGAGATGCTGGAAAACAGGACATTGGGCAGAAATGCTGGAGGCTGAGCTCCTTTATGGCCATCTCCTGAGCTTCATCACTCTACCAACCTCTCTACTGTAGAGCTGGAGTTCAGAGGGAGACGGTATTATGGGATGTGCATTAACATGTTCATTGGAGAACTTCCCTGGTGATGCTGAGGGTAAGAATCTGCCTGCCAATGCGGGGGACACAGGTTCGATCCCTGATCTGGGAGGATTCCACATGCCACAGAGCAACTAAGCCAGGGACCACAACAGCTGAGCCCATGCTATACAGCCTGAGAACCACCACTACTGAAACCCGTGCATCTAGAGCCTCTGCTCCACAACAGGAGAAGCCATCGCAATGCGAAGCCCGAGCACGGCCGTGAAGTGTAGCCTCTGCTCAGCGCAACTAGAGAGAGCCCACGCAGCAGTGAAGATACAGCGCAACCAAAAATACACAAATTAATTAATTAATTATAAAAACATGTTCCTTGGAATTGCAAAAGGAATCAAACTTCTATTTTAACAGAAGGTTAGCTTGATTTGCTAGTTGGTTTGACATTGAAGCCTGTGCCAATGAGGATAGTTGGCAGTTTTGTTTTTTTTCCCATGAATCAAATGAGAGAAACCTTTAGATCCAAAGTTTTGGTGAAAATAAAGTGGAAAGCCTTTGATAAGATAAAAATATTTTTTTGGTAAATTTGCATGGTAATTAAAAATATTTATATTTCCCCAACTGTTTCTAAGTTCATCAGGGTAGGCAACTGCTTTTCAGTGAAAGAAGGACAGTAGCTTAGCTACTTGAGAGGCTATAGTATAAAGCCTATTTCAGTGACTCCAGAAACTGAGAAGTGAATAAGTCTAAAGATCATGATCAACTTACATGTAGGTCAGTGCTTCCTGAGTCTTTGATTCCAAAACAATTGAAAGAGGACCTGCTAGAATTGGTAAGTGTTATAGATTGACTTATGTTCCCTGTTCCCTCCCCACCACCCACAAAAAATTTACATATGAGTGAAGTCCTAACCCCCAGTACCTCTGAAGTTGGCCTTTTTTGGAGATAAGGTTTTAACAGAGGTAATCAAGTTAATGGGTTTCCCTGGTGGCTCAGACAGTAAAGAATCCACCTGCAATGTGGGAGACCTGGGTTGGGAAGATCCCCTGGAGGAGGGCATGGCAACCCACTGCAGTTTTCTTGCTTAGAGAATCCCATGGACAGAGGAACCTAAGTGGGCTACGGTCCATGGGGTTGCAGAGTTGGGCACAACTGAGTGAATAAGCACTAATCAAGTTAATGGGCTTCCAAGGAGGCACTAGTGGTAAGGACTCTGCCTGCCACTGCAGGAGATACAAGATTGGGTTTGATCCCTGTGTTGGGAAGATTCCCTGGAGTAGGAAATGGCAACCTGCTACAGTATTCTTACCTGGAAAATTCCATGGGCAGAGGAGCCTGGTGAGCTACAGTCCCTGGGGCCGCAAAGAGTTGGGCATGACTGAGTGACTGAGCACATACACAATTAAGTTAATATGAGGTCACTAGGAGGGGTCTTTGGAGAAGGCAATGGCACCCCACTCCAGTACTCTTGCTTGGAAAATCCCATGAACGGAGGAGCCTGGTGGGCTGCAGTCCATGGGGCCGCTGAGAGTCGGACTGGACTGAGCGACTTCACTTTCACTTTTCAATTTCATGCATTGGAGAAGGAAATGGCAACCCACTCCAGTGTTCTTGCCTGGAGAATCCCAAGGACGGGGAAGCCTGGTGGGCTGCCGTCTATGGGGTCGCACAGAGTCGGAAACGACTGAAGTGACTTAGCAGCAGCAGCAGCAGCAGCAACAGGAAGGGTCTTAATCCAATTTAACTGGTGTCCTTAAAAACGGGGAAATTTGGATACAGGCACACAGCCAGGGAGACCATCAAGTGGAAATAAAGACATAGATGGGATGGCTCTTCTACATGTTAAGGAACCCCGAAGACAGCCGGCAACCCACTAGAAACTAGGAAAGAGTCATGGAACAGATCTTCCTTTCAACGATCAGAAGGAACTAATGTAGCCAGCCTCTCAAATCCTGCGTTTCTAGCTTCCAGAACTGTGAGATAACACATTTCTGTTGTTTAAGCTACTTAGTTTGTGGTACTTTGTTAGTTGCAAACTTATGAAGCAACTAATAGCTCATTAAAACTACATTTTGATGATATATCACTATTACGGGGTTATTGTTGGTTTTCTTTGGCCAAAATTTTTTGGAAAAAGTGAAAAAACTTAATGACTCTGTTGTAACAAAGTGTTAGTCAGTCAGTCATGTCCGACTGCAACCCCATGGACTGTAGCCTGCCAAGCTCCTCTGTCCATGGAATTCTCCAGGCAAGAATACTGGGGTGGGTTGCCATTCCCTTCTCTAGGGGATCTTTCCAACCCAAGGATCAAACCTGGGTCTCCTGCATGGTAGGTGGACTCTTTACCATCTGAGCCACCAGGGAAGCCTGTTGTAACAAAACCAACTGTTTATTTGTGGGAACAAAATTTCTCAGTGCTTACACTGTGCGAAAAAACAAAACAAACAGAAAACTAATTGATGCTGAATCCTGTCTCATTCTAACAATAGGTCATGTTGTCCCATGGGTTCATAAACTAATTGGACCCTATTCGTCTCATTAAGAGCTGAATTTCCCCTCCAATTTACTTTTAAATAAAGCTTATTATTTTGAGATGATTATAGATTGACATTGTAATTGTAACAAATAATATAGACAGATCTTATGTATCCTCCACCTATTGGTAACATTTTGTATAACTTTATAGTACTTTATCACCATAGGTTACTTTTTATGTTTAATAATTATTCTTTAATAATTTAAACTTTTATAATTTATAAGTATAATTAATAATTTATAACAAATTATTTGTAATTTTTTATTTTTGAGTAATTGTGTACTATGTTGCAATGGCGGCATAATCTAAATTCTTAGTACTTAGGAATTTATGGCTCTAGAAATTTAAAACTTCAATTCGTTTGCTTTTGTGGGGCAGACAAGTATGATCAATAAAAGTTCTTCAAGCATAAGAACATATCAGAATAAATGTCTATGGAAGAAGTGGGATAGAATTTGTAAGTTTGAGGGGGAAAAAAAAATGATGGAAAATTTCCAAAATTTAAAGAACTTGTTCTTATATTTTCAAAATGGGTGATTACTGAAATAAAATTGATATATAATTTGTTCTATTAGGAACAAAAAGGGTGATGTAAAGTTTATTTTAAAGTATTTATCGGGAATTCCCTGGCAGTTCAGTGGGTAGGACTCCTGGCTTTCACTGTCAAGGGTGAGAGTTCAATCCCTGGTTGAGGAACTAAGATTCCAAAGCCTGCGTGGCCAAAAAAAAAAAAAAATCAATATTTATTTACAACACATTGGAAATTATGTACTTTACAAGTATTTATGATGGAAAGTGTTTGATATCAAGTTAAAACTGAGTGAAGAAGTATACCATATTCACAGCAGTATTATTCTCAATAGCTAAAATGTGGAAGTGACCTAGATGTCCACTGATGGGTGGATGGATAAGCAAAATGTAGCATATACATACAATGGAATATTATGCAACCTTACACTGGAAGGAAATTTGACATATACTACAGCATGGATAAACCTTGAGGATGTTATGCTAAGTGAAATAAGGCCATCACAAAAAGACAAATACTGCATGCTTTACTTAGGGCTACCCTGGTGGCTTAGATGGTAAAGAGTCTGCCTGCAGTGCAGGAGACCACAAAGTACCTGGAGCAGTCACAATCAGAGACAGAAAGTAGAATGGTGGTTGTTAGGGGCTGGGGGGAAGGGGAAAGGGGAGTTATTGTTTAAAGGGTACAGAGTTTCAGTTTTGCAAAATGAAAACTTCTGAAGGTGGATGGTGGTGATGGCTGCACAAGAATGTACTTCACACTGCACATTGAACTGTACACTTAAAAATGGTTAGGAGGGTAGATATTATGTTCCGTGTATTTTACTACAAATTTTTTTTTTTTCATGAGTGGAGCACATAGTCTTTCATATTTGGGGGGATACAAGAGAAGTAGTCAATCTGATTTTGGTATTGAACATTTGGTGATGTCCATGTGTAGAGTCTTCTCTTGTGTTGTTGGAAGAGGGTGTTTGCTATGACCAGTGCCTTCTCTTGGCAAAACTCTATTACCCTTTGCCCTGCTTCATTCTGTACTCCAAGGCCAAATTTGCCTGTTAGTCCAGGCTTTTGCATTCCAGTCTGCTCTAATGAAAAGGATATCTTTTGGGGGTGTTAGTTTTAGAAGGTCTTATAAGTCTTCATAGAATCGTTCAACTTCACCGTTCAACTTCAGCTTCTTCAGCTTTACTGGTTGGGGCATAGACTTGGATTACTGTGATACTGAATGGTTTGCCTTGGAAACGAACAGAGATCATCTGTCGTTTTTGAGACTGCATCCAAGTACTGCATTTCGGATTCTTTTGTTGACGATGAGGGATACTCCATTTGTTCTAAGGGATTCTTGCTCACAATAATAAATGGTCATCTGAGTTAAATTCACCCATTCCAATCCATTTTAGTTTGCTGGTTCCTAAAATGTTAATGTTCACTCTTGCCATCTCCTGTTTGACCACTTCCAATTTGCCTTGATTTGTGGACCTAATAGTCCAGGTTCTTATGTAATATTGCTCTTTACAGCACTGGACTTTACTTCCATCACCAGTCACATCCACAACTGGGTTTTGCTTTGGCTCTGTCTCTTCATTCTTTCTGCAGTTATTTCTCCACTGATCTCCAGTAGCATATTGGGCCCCTACCAACCTGGAAAGTTCATCTTTCAGAGTCATATCTTTTTTTGCCTTTTCATACTGTTCATGGGGTTCTCAAGGCAAGAATACTGAAGTGGTTTGCCATTCCCTTCTCCAGTGGGCCACGTTTCGTCAGAACTCTCCACCATGACCTGTCCATCTTGGCTGGCTGTACACAGCATGGCTCATAGTTTCATTGAGTTAGACAAGACTATGGTCCATGTGATCAGACTGGTTACTTTTCTGTGACTGTGGTTTTCATTCTGTCTGCCCTCTGATGGAGAAGGATAAGAGGCTTACGGAAGATTCCTGGTGGGAAAGACTGACTGATGGGGAAACTGGGTCTTATTCTGATAGGTGGGGCCATGCTCAGTGAATCTTTAATCCACTAGAATCTTAAATTGAATCTTAAACTTTAAATTAAAGGTTAACAGAATCTTTAATTCTGTTGACGGGCAGGGCTGTGTTCCCTCTGTTATTTGACCTGAGGCCAAACTATCGTTGGAGGCAATGAAGATAATGGTGACCTCGTTCAAAAGGTCCCACGCATGCACTGCTGCACTCAGGGCCCCCAGCCCTGCAGTAGGCCACTGCAGACCCACGCCTCCTCCGGAGGCTCCTGGACAGTCATGGGCAAGTCTGGGTCAGTCTCTTGTGGGGTCACTGCTCCTTTCTCTTGGGTCCTGGTGCACACAGGTTTTTGTTTGTGCCCTCCAAGAGTCTGTTTCCCCAATCCTGTGTAAGTTCTGGTGGCTCTGTGGTGGTGTTAATGGCGACCTACTCTAAGAAGGCTATGCCATACCCAGGTCTACTGCACCCAGAGTCCTTGCCCCTGTAGTGGTCCACTGCTGACCCGTATCTCTGCAGGAGACACTCAAACACCATTCTGTCTCAGTCTCTGTGGGGTCTCTGGGTCCTGGTGCACACAAGGTTTGTTTCAGCCCTCTGAGCATCTCAAGTGGGTATGGGGTTTGATTCTAAACATGATTTCACCCCTCCTACCGCCTTTCTGGGGCTTCTTTGCCCTTGGACATGGGGTATCTCCTCAAAGTCACTCCAGCACTGCACAGCTGCCACTCCAGTTGGTGATAGATATCCCCAAGAAAAAGACTCTACGCATGGACATCACCAGATGGTCAATTCTGAAATCAGATTGATTATATTTGTTGCAGCCAAAGATGGAGAAGCTCTATACAGTCAGCAAAAACAAGACTGGGAGCTGACTGTGGCTCAGATCATGAACTCCTTATTGCCAAATTCAGACTTAAATTGAAGAAAGGGAAAAGCACTAGACCATTCAGGTATGACCTAAATAAAATCCCTTATGATTATACAGTGGAAGTGACAAATAGTTTCAAGGGATTAGATCTGATAGACAGAGTGCCTGAAGAACTATGGATGGAGGTTTGTGACTTTGTACAGGAGGGAGTGATCAAGACCATCCCCCCAAAAAAGAAATTCCAAAAGGCAAAATGGTTGTCTGAGGAGGCTTACAGATAGCTGTGAGAAGAAGAGAAGTGAAAGGCAAAGGAGAAAAGGAAAGATATACCTGTTTGAAGGCAGAATTACAAATAATAGCAAGGAGAGATAAGAAAGCCTTCTTCAGTGATCAATGCAAAGAAATAGAGGAAAACATCAGAATGGGAAAGACTAGAGCTCTCTTCAAGAAAATTAGAGACACCAAGGGAATATTTCATGCAAAGATGAACACAATAAAGGACAGAAATGGTATGGACTTAACAGAAGCAGAAGATATTAAGAGGTGGTAAGAATACACAGAAGAGCTATACAAAAAAGATCTTCATGACCCAGATAACCATGATGGTGCGATGACTCACATAGAGCCAGACATTCTGGGATGTGAAGTCAAGTGGCCTTAGGAAGCATCATTACGAACAAAGCTAGTGGAGGTGATGGAATTCCAGTTGAGCTATTTCAAATCCTAAAAGATGATGCTGTGAAAGTGCTGCACTCAATATGCCAGCAAATTTGGAAAACTCAGCAGTGGCCACAGGACTGGAAAAGGGCAGTTTTCATTCCAATCCCAAAGAAAGGCAATGCCAAAGAATGCTCAAACTACCGCACAATTGCACTCATCTCACACGCTAGTAAAGTAATGCTCAAAATTCTCCAAGCCAGGCTTCAACAGTAGGTGAACTGTGAATTTCCAGATATTCAAGCTGGATTTAGAAAAGGCAGAGGAACCAGAGATCAAATTGCCAACATCCACTGGATCATGGAAAAATCAAGAGAGTTCCAGAAAAACATCTACTTCTGCTTTATGGACTATGCCAAAGCCTTTGACTGTGTGGATCACAACAAACTGTGGAAAATTCTTAAAGAGATGGGAATACCAGACCACCTGACCTGCCTCCTGAGAAATCTGTATGCAGGTCAAGAAGCAACAGTTAGAACTGGACATGGAACAACAGACTGGTTCCAAATCAGGAAAGGAATATGTCACGGCTGTATATTGTCACCCTGCTTATTTAAGTTCTATGCAGAGTACATCATGAGAAATGCTGGACTGGATGAAGCAAAAGCTAGAATCAAGATTGCTGGGAGAAATATCAATAACCTCAGATATGCAGATGATACCACCCTTATGGCATAAAGCAAAGAACTAAAGAGCCTCTTGATGAAAGTGAAAGAGGAGAGTGAAAACGTTGGCTTAAAACTCAACATTCAGAAAACTAAGATCATGGCATCCGGTCCCATCACTTCATGGCAAATAGATGGGGAAATGGTGGAAACAGTGACAGACTTTATTTTGGGGGGCTCCAAAATCACGGCAGATGGTGAGTGCAGCCATGAAATTAAAAGACACTTGCTCCTTGGAAGGAAAGTTATATCCAACCTAGATAGAATATTAAAAAGCAGAGACATTACTTTGCCAACAAAAGTCTGTCTAGTCAAAGCTATGGTTTTTCTAGTAGTCATATATGGATGTGAGAATTGGACTGTGAAGAAAGCTGAGTGCCAGAAAATTGATGCATTTGAACTGTGGTGTTGGAGAAGACTCTTGAGAGTCCCTTGGACTGCAAGGATATCCAACCAGTCCATCTTAAAGGAAATCAGTCCTGAATATTCATTGGAAGGACTGCTGCTGAAGCTGAAACTCGAATACTTTAGCCACCTCACGTGAAGAACTGACTCATTTGAAAAGATCCTGATGCTGGGAAAGATTGAAGGCGGGAGGTGAAGGGGACGACTAGGATGAGATGGCTGGATGGCATCACCGACTCAATGGACATGAGTTGAGTAGGCTCTGGGAGTTGGTGATGGACAGGGAAGGCTGGCGTGCTGCAGTCCGTGGGATCACAAAGAGCCGGACACGACTGAGAGACTGAATTGACCTGAAGAGAAGATCTGATGACCAATGCCGCTGTTTATTTCTCTAGTCTCTGTGCATGACCCTTTTGCTTGTTTATAGGTTTGGCCATTGTAAACAACATTGCAGGGAACATCCTTCTACATATACTCCCTAGAGGCCATATACAAGGTTTTCTCTAGTGTATCAACCTGGAACAGGAATGACTTAAAGAAGACACTGGCCTTGAGAGGAATGATGACTTGAAGCGTCTCCTTCTGTTACCCCTGTGTGTGTGCTCAGTTGCTCAGTCGTGTCCAACTCTTTGCAGTCCTATGGGCTTGTAGCCTGTGAGGCTCCTCTGTCCAGGCAAGAATACTGGAGTAGGGTGCCATTTCCTACTCCATCTTACCCCCATCGCTATTCACAAAGTTCTTTCCAAAGTAATGGTACCTGCTTATACTCACACCAAGCTATGGATGAATTTCTGTTTGCCCACATGCTAATTCTTGTTTTTGCCAGTCTTTTCAATTCAGCCAATCTGATAAGGGTGAGTTGGTATCTTATTGTTGTTTAAATCTGTATCTCCTTAAACATGGTTGAGATTGAATCTTTTGTCAGATGTTGGCCATTTAACCTCTTTCCCAAATGGCCCATTTGCTTTCCTTGTCTTTGAGTGCCAACAATGTTTAAGTAACTCCCTCACATCAGGTGCTGTCCCTGCCTTCCAGAAATCACATCACTTAAAATGCTCATATCATTGGTGCTTAAAGAACCTGCTTTCTTTTCAATCAGTTGTTTACTACTAATTTCAACAGTCAAATGAGACTTCAGCTCTTCTGTCTGTTCACAGAATCCAGAGTCCTGCTGTATTCACAGTTCAGGCTCTGTGAAAAAAACTTGGTGTGGCAAAATAAACTATTAAAAGGCTCCTTTCTTTCTATCCTCTCCCCCACTTCCTCCCCCCACCTCCTCCTTTTTCACCTCCTCTTCCTCCTTCTTTTTTTTTTTGGTGAGATGATTTGTTGCCTGGAAACAGTTTACCCAAAATAGAAACTTTAAAAAGGCAGTGGAAATTTTTCTTTTTACACAAGAGGGTTAATTCTTTTATTTGGCACATCCGTGAAGTAAGCTCAGCTCAACCAGTAAGTTTTACATGGTCACATTTTACAAAATATTACTTTGCGGGTGGTCAGTGTCCTGGCAGCTTTCAGGGGGCGGGGTCCGAGTTGTGTTCTTGAGTCACCCGTGTGGTGAGCTGTGGAAGCTGGAGGGCAAAGCAGTGGAAACACTGCAGGAGGGGGAACAACTGTTTCCAGAGCTAACCACCAGAACCAGAAGGCAGGCCCTCTAAAGGCCCCCAGCAGCGCCTGCAGCATGGAGACCCATTTATCAGAGCCTTCCCACGGATGAAGAGGAGGGAGGTGTGGACCTGGAAAGAAGGGGAAAAGGCAGAAAGGGGGGAGCTGGGAAAGGAAAGAAAAGGTGAGGGAACTTAAAGGCATTCCCCTCCATTCGATACTGGTCCTCCAGCTTCCCCCGCCTCCGCCCCCAAGTCCCCTGCCTTTGCTGGGCTTCAAATGATGGGGTTTAGAGGATTTCTCAGGGTGGTTTGCCCTTCTCGGTTTAGCAGGAAGGAGAGAGATGAGCTGCTCCCTCCACACCTCAGACACTGAGGTAAGGTGCCCTTCAGGAATGTCCCTGCTTATGTCCAGAGGACGACGTATGAACTAGGATCTCCCCTGAGCTCCAGTCAAGTTCTTACTGGGAAGGCAGAGCCGGCGCCCCCCGCCCCCCCTCCCCCACGGTTGTGCGGTGGAGAAAAGTACAGGGAGCTGGGGTGTGGGTGGGGTTTGCCGTGGGTGTGCGGACAGACAAGGGAACACGTGATGATACCACGATGAGGGTGCCAGGATGTGGTGGGTGCAGCCCCCGGACAGGAGCACTGGGAGCCCAGCCGCCTGCCGCCCCCAGCCAGGTGGGGTGGGGACTGGGGAGGGCGATCAGGGCGACTAGAGCCAGCTGTGCCTGAACTCAGTCTTCCTGGAGGCGAAGAAGCAGGCGTGATGGGATTGGAGGGGTGGGTGGGGAGCCAAGCTGCAGGCAGGCAGTGTTGCCAAGGCACTAGGCCGAAACAGCTCTGTGTGTCTGGGGAAGCCAGCACCTCGGAGGGCTGTTGAGGCATAGCTGATGCTCGAGAGGAGGCGGGGTCGGTTCACACTCCCTTCTTTTCTTGGTCATTCTGTTCTATACAGTTCTCTGGGCCAGACTCGGCAGAGGTCTAAAAGAGCCACACCGATGGATCCAAGGTCAATCGGTGATCTCCCGCCACCGTTTCTCCTAAGAACCCCTTTTCTTTTTTTCTGGAGACGGACAACCCTAATCAGAGGCAGGCAGCACATTTATGTTCCTACTCCAGGAAAACAGTGGCCCCAAACGGAGGTCAAGTCCTGACCTTCTGCGGCTGCACGCATAGAGCACAGAGCCCAGCGTGCAGCACTGGGGTAGAAACTGGGGCTCTGTGGTGGGTGGGCAGGACCATGCGGTCGGAAAGATGAAGACTCGCCTGAGGGGCCCTGGGTGGGCCCGAGGTGGGGGCAGGAGAAAGGAAAGATCTAGAATCTGGACCTGGAAGTGAGCTCAGAGAAGAGACCATCCAACACGTTTTTATGTTATAGAGGAAGAAAATCGGAGGCTCAGGGAGGGTGAGCAATTTAATTCAGGAGGCAGTGACTGAGCCGGAACCAAGTAATCCATGACGCTGCCTACCAAGCCGCAGCGTTGCTCTCTCAAGATAAAGTCTAATGCCCCGCTCTGTCCTGCAGGGGGCGGCGTTGCTCTAGTTTGGTCCCGGTTGAGAGTTGGGGAGGGGAAAGGAGGAAGCTTACTCCTTGGAAGAAGAGCTATGACAAACATCAGTTCAGTTCAGTAGCTCAGGTGTGTCCGACTCTTTGCGACCCCATGAATTGCAGCACGCCAGGCCTCCCTGTCCATCACCAACTCCCAGAGTTCACCCAAACTCACGTCCATCGAGTCAGTGATGCCATCCGGCCATCTCATCCTCTGTAGACAGTGTATTAAAAAGCAGATACATTACTTTGCCTATGAAGGTCCGTTTAGTAAAAGCTATGGTTATTCCAGTCGTCATTTACGGATGTGAGAGTTGGACCATAAACAAGGCTGAATGCCAAAGAATTGATGCTTTTGAACTATGGTGTTGGAGAAGACTCTTGAAAGTCCTTTGGACTGCAAGATCAAAACAGTCAATTCTAAAAGAAATCAACCCTGAATATTCACTGGAAGGACTGATGCTGAAGCTGGAACTCCAGTACTTTGGCCACTTGATGTGAAGAGCTGACTCATTGGAAAAGACCCTGATGCTGGGAAAGATTGAAGGCAGGAGGAGAAGGGGGCAACAGTGGATGAGATGGTTGGATGGCATCACCGACTCATTGGACATGAGTCTGAGCAAACTCTGGGAGATGTTGAAGAACAGGAGAGGCTGGCATGCTGCAGTCCATGAGGTCAGAGAGTCGGACATGACTGAGCAACTGAACAACAGCAAAGGAGGGAAGAATTTTGAATTTAGTTCATGCTTGCCCACCTGCAAAACTGAAGCTGGTTCATGTTCCCTCCCAGCCAGCTGGGGACCAGCCATCTTCAACGCCGCCACCCAGCTGTCCCGCATCAGTGATTTTGGACCTCGCCTTTCTCAGGAGTCCCACCCCAACTCCCAGGAGTCCTATTATTGCTGCTGCTGCTGCTGCTAAGTTGCTTCAGTCGTGTCTGACTCTGTGCGACCCCATAGATGGCAGCCCACCAGGCTCCCCCGTCCTTGGGATTCTCCAGGCAAGAACACTGGAGTGGCTTGCCATGTCCTTCTCCAATGCATGAAAGTGAAAAGTGAAAGTGAAGTCGCTCAGTCGTGTCCAACTCTTAGCGACCCCATGGACTGTAGCCTACCAGGCTCCTCCACCCAGGGGATTTTCCAGGCAAGAGCACTGGAGTAGGGTGCCATTGCCTTCTATTACGGGCCCCTAGAATTCCTCTTTTCTTCCTCCCTTGAGGGATGGGGTGGAGTGGGATGGAGGGTAAGACTTGCATTTAACTGGGGATCAAAAGACTGGTTAAAGATGGAATTTCTGGCTCCAGATAGAGGGGGGCCAGGATATGCTTCCTGTAGACTCCTAACCTCCCCATTCCCTCAATATCTACCAGTAAGTCCCTGTCCTTAGAAATAAAATGTTGATGCTTTAAGGGTGGAATGAATGCATGCATGCATGCTAAGTCGCTTCAGTTGTATCCTACTCTTTGTGAACCTCTGGAGTGTAGCCCGCCAGGCTCCCCTGTCCATGGGATTCTCCAGGCAAGAACACTGGACTGGGCTGCCATGCCCTTTTCCATTAAGGATGGAAGTTCAGTTCAGTTCAGTTCAGTTCAGTTGCTCAGTCATGTTCGATTCTTTGTGACCCCATGAATCGCAGCCCGCCAGGCCTCCCTGTCCATCACCAACTCCCGGAGTTTACTCAGACTCATGTCCATCGAGTCGGTGATGCCATCCACCCATCTCGTCCTCTGTTGTCCGCTTCTCCTCCCGCCCCCAATCCCTCCCAGCATCAGTCTTTTCCAATGAGTCAACTCTTCGCATTAGGTGGCCAAAGTATTGGAAGGAGTCCTCAAATTGAGAACCTCTTTCTTCTCTGTGCTAGGCTGCAAGTTCTGCCAACTCTCCTTCCCCCACTTGTCAAAAATGAAAACGGACCTGACCAGAGATCCTAGGTCATGCCCAGCTCCGGGAGCCCCGCCCGGGACTGACCCGACCTCTCTCTGCTGGACCTCTGGCGCAGACAGTGGGACCAAGGATCAGAGGGGACGCGAATGGGGTACTCTCAACTGCTCATCCAGACCTGCATCCCCGAGTGGGGGATCGGGCTGAGGGGAAGGAAGGAGGGAGGCACCGGGCAGGAAGCCAATGGGGCAGGGGGCTCGGGATGTCCTGGGGACAGGTGGAGTGCCGGTCCCTGGTCGCTGGCGCCCGCGGGACGCTGAGGTCGCCATGCAAGGAAAGGTCTAGGCAGCGCTGGGCTCGGGCTGGTCCGGGAGAAGGGAAAGGCTCAGAGCGCTAGGTGGGAGGTTACAGGGGCCAGGGCTTCTCTGAGTTTCCTTGGCCTGGTTCACCGATTTCGTTCGGCTTTTGGCTTTAGTTTGCATGGAAGGCCCAGCCCCGCGCTGGTCTGGGCGGAGGTCGGAACCAGAGCCCCTCGGTCAAATCATGTCCGGCTGTCAGGAACTAGCAAGTACCTAGGCCCGGCCTGTTTCTTCTGGTGATGTCAGTCTCCTTTTCTGGTTCCTTACATGAACCCTGAGCTGATTAGATACAGAAATGAGTAGGGGTCGGGGTCGGGGCCGGGTGGGTGCAGCGGGTGCCTCCCCACCCCGCCCCCGCCCCCCTGCACTGACCTTGTGGCTCTAGCACACCCCTAAGTACTCTCTGCCTCAGATGGATGCCATCAATATTTAACCCCAGAAAGGTCTGCCTGTTTTACTAGGTTAAAACATCTTTTGGGGAGGGGGAGGAATACAAAAGAAAAAGTAATCGCTCATAGTGCCAGTATGGAACTATGTGTTTGTTGAGTCGCTCAGTCCCATCGAACTCTTTGCGGCCCCGTGGGCTGTAGCCCACCAGACTTCTCTGTCCATGGAATGCTCCAGGCAAGAATACTGGAGTGGGTTGCCATTCTCTTCTCCAGGAGATCTTCCCGAGCTAGGAATCAAACCTTGGTCTCCTTCATTGCAGGTAGATTCTTTACCGTCCAAGCCACCAGACAAGCAATCTGTCTTAACATTTTGGTGTATTTATTTGTGGTCTTTCGTTTGAATCCTATATTTATACATTAAAATTTTTTTCCCATTATTGTCATAGTTTCTATTTTATTGTAAAAAGGATGCTGTTTACAATTCTTTTACCATACACAGTTCTCTTCTAACATGTTCCTTGTGAGTCTCACCTGATCTCTGCATAATATTCTGCTCATGTTTTGCCCAATCAGTCCCCCCAGTTAGTAGGCCATTTAGGTTGGGTTCATTATGATACAGTGGTTTCCAAACAGTGTGTAATTAAAATTTTTGTTTTTTAATCATCCTGAATGTTTGTTGAAAATGTTATAGTTTTTTTAAGTTTGTAGATTTTTTTCCCATTTGCTTTTCATTTTATTGTCTGGTGATCTGAAGATGTGGCTTGTATTTACACTTTTGGAATTTATTGTGCTTTTGATTGATGGTTAATTTAAAAAATAACTTTAGGCATAGTTCTGACTGACTGAATACAAAACTATATTAGATCAAGGTTAGTAAATATATATTATCCATATTTGCTATGTTTTTGATTTTAATCTACTTGATTTGTTAATTTCTGAAAGAACTGTAAATTTTCAAAATATGTTTATGAATTTACCATTTCCTATTTATGTGTCTAACAGATTCTGCCTTATATATTAATTAATTAATTTAAATTTTTTCTGTTCAAGCTTTGTTGAGATATGATTGACATATAACATTGTGTAAATTTAAGATGTAAACAATATGATGGTTTGATATATATATATATTTCAAAATCAGCACAATAAAGTTAATTAACACATTTATCACTTCATATAGTTACATTTCTTTCTGTGTGTGTGTTGAGAACATTTAAGATTTACTCTCTTAGCTGCTTTCAAACATCCAAGATAGTACTGTGAAGTATAGTCACCAGGCTGTACAGTATTTCCCCAGAACTTATTCATCTTATAGCTAGAAGTTTATACCCTTTGACCATTTTATTTTTTTATTTTAAAGTAATATTCTTGGTGTAAAAACCACATGGCTCTTGAGCGGATAAAGAAATACAGTAGTGGTATATGTATCTTTTTATACATTTTGAGTTATTTTTCTTGGTCTGAATTTTCAGAAGGAAATGGCCTTGAAAGCCAAACTGGCCTCTTAAGGATTTGACAAATGCACACTCTTGGCTGCACATGGTCAGCAAAAGTTATAAAAAGAACACAAACAAGTAAGACAGTAAGAATCGCAGATGCTTTAAAAATTTTGCTTTGATTTTTATTGAGGTTGACCTTTTTTTTTTTTTCCTGTAGGTCTAATCAGTTCAGTTTTCTTTTTTTGTGACTGGATTGTCTCTTCTTGCCCTTTTATGCTTCTTTTTTCCCTAACTTTTCATTTGTGGAGGTTAGTCTCTTTCAGCTCTTGTGTGTGTGTGTGAAGTTGCTCAGTTGTGTCCGACTCTGAGGCTTCATGGACTGTAGCCTGCCAAGCTCCTCTGCCCATAGGATTTCCCAGGCAAGAATACTGTAGTGAGTTACCATTTTTTCTCCAGGAGATTTTTCTAACCCAGAGATCTAATACCTGAGTCTCCTGCATTGGTGGGTGGTTCTTTGCCACTATTACCACCTGAGAAGCCCAGAAATTATGTTTATTCTGCCATAAAACACCTTTTTGAAAAATAAAAATCCATCCCTTCAAACCTGATACCCTGAATCCACCCTGACTGCCTCTCTCCTTGCTGCCCTCGCACCTGAGCAAGTATTTCAGGGTGGCACACAAAGCGGGTAGCGGTTCTGTGGGGCCCAGAGCTTATACAATTGTGGGAGAGATTTCTTTAATTCATACTTAGAACACTGAGGGGACTTCCCCAGTGGCTCAGTGGTAAAGAATCCACTTGCAGTTCAGGAACCACAGGAGACCTGGGTTCGATCCCTGGATTGGTAAGATCCCCTGGAGGAGGGCATGGTAACCCACTGCAGTATTCTTGCCTGGAGAATCCCAGGGACAGAGGAGCCTGGCAGGCTACAGCCCAGTAGATCACAAAGAGTCGGGCACTACTGAAGCAACTTAGTATGCACACAGGACAGTGAGATTTTAGGATTGGTTGAGCTGAAATACAGGGAAAAGTGAAGTCCAATGAGATTACATGATTTTCCTGGAATTGATAGATTCCTGTTCTAATGGCCCTCAAATAAGGGAGTGTTGTTGGGGAAGTGGGGTAAGGTGTGAGCAACTGAAGTCCTTTTTTTTTTTTTTCAGGACTAAGAAAGAGGAGGAATGGCCCGGGTTTTCAGACACAAGTAATTCCATCGATTTACAGTATCTCTTCAGCATCCCTTTAATGTCCATGTGCTCAGTAGAGATGACCCTGCTTTCATTTCTCTATTAGTAATTTGTGTCTGCTCTTCTTTTTTCTTGGTTAGCCTGGTTAGAGATTTATCAATTTTATTGATCTTTTCTAAGAACCGGCTTTTAGTTTCCTTGATTTTCTCTATTATTTCTGTTTTTAATTTCATTGATTTGTACTCTAATTTTATTTCTTTTCTTCTGCTTGCTTTAGGCTTAAATTGTTCTTCTTTCTCTTATTTCCTAAGGTGAAAGCTTAGACTTTTTATTTTAGATCTTTCTTCCTTTTTAATATATGCATTTAATGTTATAAATTTGCCTGTAAGCACTGCCTTTGCTGCATCTCACACATTTTGATAAATTGTGTTTTCATTTTCATTTAGTTCAAAATATTCTTAAATTTCTGGGGACTTCCCTAGTGGTCCAGTGGTTAAGAATTCGCCTTCAGTCAGAGGACATGAATTCGATCCCTGGTCAGGGAGCTAAGATCCCACATGTCACAGGGCAATTAAGCCCAAGCCCCCAAACTAGAGAAGCTTGCTTGCTGCAAGGAAGAGCTGGTACCCAGCAATGAAGACCCAGTGCAGCCAGGGGAAAAAAAAAGAAGCAGAATATTCTTAATTTCTATTGAGACTTATTCTTTGACCCATGTGATATTTAGATGTATGTTGTTTAATCACCAAATAGAATATATTATTCAGGTATCTTTCTGTTATTGATGCTAGTTTAATTTCACTGTCTTCTAAGAACATACTTTGTATGGTTTCTAGTCTTTTAATTTTGTAAAGTATGTGTTATGGCCCAGAGTCAGGTCTGCTTTGGTGTATATTCCATATGAGCTTGGGAAGAATGTGTATTCTGCTGTTTGATGGAGTATACTATAAATGTCAATTAAATCAATTTCTTTGATAGTGCTGTGCAAGTCAGTTAATTTATGATGGTTTTCTGCCTGCTAGCTCTACCAGGTACTTAGAGAAGGGCATTGAAATATCCAACTATAGGGACTTCCTTGGTGGTCCAGTGGTTAAGATTCCAAGCTTCCAAGGCTGGGGATATGGATTGGATCCTTGGTCTGGGATCTAAGATCCCACATGCTAAGTGGCTGTCAAGTCACTTTAACGACTCTGTGTGACCCCATAGATGGGAGCCCACCAGGCTCCCCCGTCCCTGGGATTCTCCAGGCAAGAACACTGGAGTGGGTTGCCATTTCCTTCTCCAATGCATGAAAGTGAAAAGTGAAATTGAAGCTGCTCAGTCATGTCTGACTCTTAGCGACCCCATGGACTGCAGCCTACCAGGCTCCTCCACCGTGGGATTTCCCAGGCAAGAGTACTGGAGTGGGGTGCCATTGCTAAATGGAGAGGTCAATTAAAAAAAAATCCAACTGTAATTGTGGATTTGTCAGTTCCTCCTTGTGCCCGCTCAGTTTTTAATCTCAAATATTTTGATGCTCTGTTGTTAGGTACATTCGTGTTAAGGACTGTTGAGTCTTCCTGGAGAATTGACCCCTTTAATAATATGTAATGACCCTTTTCAACCCTGTTAGTTTACTTTGTTCTGAGGTCTGTTGTGTCTGACTGCAGCTTTCTTTCGATTAGTGTTAGCATGCTAAAGCTTTTCCATCCCTTTACAACTCATCTGAGTCTTTTCATTTAAAGTAGGTTTCTTGTAGACAACATATGGTTGAGTCTTGTATTTTTATGCTCCGATGCTCTCTAGGCAGTTTTAGAGGAGGGAATGGGGATGAAGTCAATCCTAATATTTATCTCTTGAAATAAAAAAACTGAAACAAACTGGAAAAATGTTAAACTTTCTAAATCTAACAGTGGTCTCTGTGTATTTATTACATGACTTTCAGTACTTTTATTTGACATGTTATACAATTTAAGACAACATTTTAAAAACTCCATCCCCTTTAGATATTTAATAGAATAATTACATGTAATAAGTACCTTCTGTGTCCTATGAACTGCTTGAAGTACTGGAAATTCCAAGGTTAATGAAGCAGCTGTTTCCTGGCCTTGAGTGGGCGTGGGATTTAGGGTATTCAAAAACAGCCAGGGAAATCATATATCTGATAAGAGGTTAATATCCAACATATATGGGCTTCCCAGGTGGCTCAGTGGGTAAAGAATCTGCCTTCATTGAAGAGATACAGTAGATGAGAGTTTGATCCCTGGGTCAGGAAGATCCCCTGGAGGAGGACAAGGCAACCCACTCCAGTATTCTTGCCTGGGAAATCCCATGGACAGAGGAGCCTGGTGGGCTACTGTCCATAGGGTTGTAAAGAGTTGGACACAGCTGAAGCGACTGAGCATGCATACATCCAACGTATTTAAAGCATGCATACAACTCAATAGCAAAAAAATCGAACAACCCTATTAAAAAATATGCAGAGGAGCACTGAACAGACAGTTTTCCAAAGAAGACATACAAACGGCTCATAGGTATATGAAAAGGTGCTCAGTGTTACTCTATCAGGGAAACACAAGTCAAAACTGCTCTGAGATTTCACCTTGCTTCTGTCAGAATGCTATTATCAAAAAGACAGGAAAAAAAAAAAAAGACAGGAGATAGCAAGTGTTGCTGAGGACGTTTAGAGAAAAAGGAACCCTTGTACACTGTTGGTGGGACTGTAAATTGGTACAGCTACTATGGAAAATAGTATGATGGTTCCTTAAAGAATTAAAAATAGAACTACAATAAGATCCAGCAATTCCACTTCCGAGTATTTATCCAAAGAAAACGAAACCACTATCTTGAAAAGTTATTGGTAACAAGTGGTGCTGGGAAAACTGGTCAACCACTTGTAAAAGAATGAAACTAGATCACTTTCTAACACCGCACACAAAAATAAACTCAAAATGGATTAAAGATCTAAATGTAAGACCAGAAACTACAAAACTCCTAGAGGAGAACATAGGCAAAACACTCTCAGACATAAATCACAGCAGGATCCTCTATGATCCACCTCCCAGAATTCTGGAAATAAAAGCAAAAATAAACAAATGGGATCTAATTAGAATTAAAAGCTTTTGCACAACAAAGGAAAATATAAGCAAGGTGAAAAGACAGCCTTCTGAATGGGGGAAAATAATAGCAAATGAAGCAACTGACAAACAACTAATCTCAAAAATATACAAGCAACTTATGCAGCTCAATTCCAGAAAAATAAACGACCCAATCAAAAAATGGGCCAAAGAACTAAATAGACATTTCTCCAAAGAAGACATACGGATGGCTAACAAACACATGAAAAGATGCTCAACATCACTCATTATTAGAGAAATGCAAATCAAAACCACAATGAGGTACCACTTCACACCAGTCAGAATGGCTGCGATCCAAAAATCTGCAAGCAATAAATGCTGGAGAGGGTGTGGAGAAAAGGGAACCCTCCTACACTGTTGGTGGGAATGCAAACTAGTACAGCCACTATGGAGAACAGTGTGGAGATTCCTTAAAAAATTGCAAATAGAACTACTTATGACCCAGCAATCCCACTGCTGGGCATACACACCAAGGAAACCAGAATTGAAAGAGACACATGTACCCCAATGTTCATCGCAGCACTGTTTATAATAGCCAGGACATGGAAACAACCTAGATGTCCATCAGCAGATGAATGGATAAGAAAGCTGTGGTACATATACACAATGGAGTATTACTCAGCCATTAAAAAGAATTCATTTGAATCAGTTCTGATGAGATGGATGAAACTGGAGCCTATTATACAGAGTGAAGTAAGCCAGAAAGAAAAACACCAATACAGTATACTGGCACATATATATGGAATTTAGAAAGATGGCAATGACGACCCTGTATGCAGGACAGCAGAAGGGACACAGATGTGTATAATGGACTTTTGGACTCTGTGGGAGAGGGAGAGGGTGGGATGATTTGGGGGAATGGCATTGTAACATGTATACTATCATGTGGGAATCGAATCCCCAGTCTATGTCTGATGCAGGATACAGCATGCTTGGGGCTGGTGCACGGTGATGACCCAGAGAGATGTTATGGGGAGGGAGGTGGGAGGGGGTTCATGTTTGGGAGCGCATGTACACCCGTGGTGGATTCATGTCAAGGTATGGCAAAACCAATACAGTATTATAAAGTAAAATAAAGTAAAAATAAAAATTTTAAAAATAAATAAATAAAAGTTATTGGTATCCCCATGTTCATTAAGCATTATTAAAGTAGTCAAGATATGGAAACAACTGAAGTATCCTTAAATGAATGGATGGATAAAGAAAATGTGGTATATATAAACAATGGAATAGTATTCAGCCACAGAAAACAAAGAAATCCTGCCATTTGCAACAACATGGATGGGCCTTGAGAGCATTAACAAAATGCAGTAAGTCAGAGAAAGCTAAATACTGTATGATCTCACTTATTTGTAGAATCTAAAAACACTGAACAAAGCAAAGATTAGCAATTACGAGAGATGGGTAGTGAGGAAAATGGATGAAGGAGATCAAAAAGTCTGAACGTTCTGATGGAAGGATAAACAAATTCCAAGCATGTAGTGTACAGCATGGTGACTGTAGTTAACAACACTGTACTGTGTATTTGAAAGCTGTTGCGAAAGTACACCTTAATTCTTATCATATAACCCTGTATGCAAGACAGCAAAAGAGACACAGATGTTTAGAACGGACTTTTGGACTCTGTGGGAGAGGGAGAGGGTGGGATGATTTGGAAGAATGGCATTGAAACATGTATACTATCATGTAAGAAATGAGTCGCCAGTCTATGTTCAATACAGGATACAGGATGCTTGGGGCTGGTGCACGGGGATGATCCAGAGAGACGATATGGGGTGGGAGGTGGGAGGGCGGTTCAGGATGGGGAACTCATGTACATCCGTGGCTGATTTATGTCAATGTATGGCAAAACCAATATAGTATTGTAAAGCAAAATAAAGTAAAAATAAAAATTAAAAAAAAATCAAACAAACAAACAAAGAAGTTCTTATAGAAAAACTTGTAACTGAGATGAGGAACCTTAACTAGACTTATTCATCATTTCACTATGTGCGTATATCAAAGCATTATATTGTATACTTTAAATGAATACAATAATTTATGTCAATCTTATTTCAATAAAACTAAAGAAAAGATAGCCAGGATCACTTGCCCAGCATCACATGGCAGCCCAGGTCTGCCAGATACCAGCCTCTGTCTTAACTACTGAGCAGTTCTGTCTGCCCCCAGGGCTCCCACCACTTCCCTTCCAGTCTCACCTCTTTTCCTGAACCAGTCTGTGTAGCTGGACTTCATTAATTTGAAATCTGAGAAGTTGAAGATTCATTAATTTGAGAATTTCTTCTCAAATAATTCAATTAGTCAGACTTTGATCAGGTTACACAGGCTTCTCCCAAGTTTTTCCACCAAACTTACAGCTTTGCATCTCCTCAACGTCTTAAAGAGCAGCTGGGTTATTTCTGGCACGTGTGTGTAGTAGGTAAAGCATTGGAGTTTAGATCCCTGGGGGTTGAATCCTAGCACTTCAATTCATTAAACGCTGTGTGATTTCGACCATGTTGGGGAGCCTCTCTGAGCCTCAGTCTCCTCACATGTTAAAGGGCTCACTAAAAGTGCTGGCACCTGGGGGGACCCAGTGGATGGGAGCTTTATTACCCATCTTCATCTTGTGGTGATGAAGCAGCTGGGGTCTAGGCCCGCCAGGTCTCACTTGAGCTGAAGCACTCCAGGGTTCCTTCACCCCCGGCCCACTCTGGGACACAGGGTGAGTTGGGGCTCACTGCCTTCGGGCTTGGTAACTGAAAGCTGGAGGACTGTTTTCAAGCCAGTGTGGACCCCCTAAGTGGAACATCTTCCCTCCCAGGGCAAACCACTTCAGAACCCTTGGAAAATCACAGTTTCACTTTTAGCAAGACTGCGATGCAGTAGGGGAAAGCCCCCACAATAACGAGCCCTCCGAAGTCAGAGTCCACATAAGGGGTAGAGTTGCACTTGTTCTCTGCCCCTTGCTTCCGGCACCCTTCCCTTCCCACTGCTAACCCCATCTTGCCTTCATTATTCTTTTGCCTTTTCCAGCTCTGCTTCTCTCTTATTTTGGAGAACTACTGACTTCTCTTAGGTTCTGGGTTGTCCCTCTGCCCTCTGCTTGCATGGGGGTGGGTGGGGTTCTGACCAACAACTTTGGGAAGACTCCCTTGCTATCACCTCGAGCAACTCAGTGTAACCTACTTAGATTACTGCTAGTAAATAATCCTGCCCTAAGGGTTTGCTAATTTTGTTTACAGGCACCAGATACCCTCCTTGGTATGCAGGCAATGCAGCAAACAGGAAAAAGAAAAAACCTCAGGGTGGGTATCTGGTGCCTGGAAACAAAATTAGCAGATCCTTGGGGCAGGATTACTTTCAAGTGGTAATTTAAGTACAGGTTTCCCTGGTGGCTCAGACAGTAGAAAATCTGACTGCAGTGCAAGAGACCAGGGTTCAATCCCTGGGTAGGGAAGATCCCCTGGAGAAGGAAATGGCAACCCACTCTAGTATTCTTGCCTGGAGAATTCCATGGACAGAGGGGTCTGGAGAGCTACAGTCCATGGAGTTACAAAGAGTTGGCCACAACTGGGTGACTAACACACACACACTGCTGCTGCTAAGTCACTTCAGTCGTGTCCAACTCTGTGTGACCCCATAGAAGGCAGCAAATATATATACTGGAGGGTAATTGCTTTACAATATTGTGCTGGTCTCTGCTGTACATCACCGTGAATCAGTCATAATTATATGTGAGTTCCTGCAGTGTTTCTAGCATAAGTTCCATGCTTTAGGTCTATAAATAGAAAAGCAGGAAGGTCTGTATACTACAAGGAAAGCTGTTCCATCTGGGAAACAGAGTTTTAAAATGCTGCATTCTAAGTCACGATCCTTGAAAGAAATAAATGATAAGATAGACTTCATTGAAATAAAACTTCAGCTCTGCTAAGACAATGTCGACAGAGTGCTAAGACAAGCCACAGACCGGAAGAAGTATTTGCAAAAGATGCATCTGATAAAGGACTGTGATTCAAATTATACAAAGAACTTAAAAAACTGAACAATATGAAAATAAACAACCTGATTAAAATAAGGGCCACAATCTTAACAGATACCTCACCAAAGAATATATGAAGATGGCAATTTAGCCTGAGAAAAGATGCTCCACATTATACATCATCAAGAAAATGCAAATAAAAACAATGAGATACGACCACACACTTATTAAAAAGGCCGAAGTCCAAAATATTAATACTGACAACATCAAATACTGGTGAGGATGTGGAGCAACTAGTGCGAATGCAACATGGTACAACCACTTTGGAAAGCAGTCTATCAGTTTCTTTCAGAACTAAACATATTTTAATCCTATGACCCAGTAATCATATTCCTTGGGTTTACCCAAAGGAGTTGAGAGCTCATGTCCATACAAAAACCTCACAGAGATGTTTATAGCAGCTTTATTTGTAATTGCCTGATTGGAAGCAATCAAGATACCCTTCCAACTTCCCTGGTGGCTCAGATGATAAAGAATCTGCCTGTAATTCAGGGGACTCAGGTTCAATCTCTGGATCAGGAAGATCCCCTGGAGAAGGGAATGGCAACCCACTCCAGTATTCTGGCCTGGAGAATTCCATGGACAGAGGAGTCTGGTGGGCTACAGTTCATGGGGTTGCAAAGAGTAGGACATGACGGAGCGACTAACACAGACAAGATACCCTTCAGTTCAGTCAGGTCAGTTCAGTTGCTTAGTTGAGTCTGACTCTGTGATCCCATAGACAGCAGCACACCAGGCTTCCCTGTCTATCACCAACTCCTGGAGCTTCCTCAGACTCGTGTGCATTGAGTCAGTGATGCCATCCAACCATCTCATCCTCTGTCGTCCCCTTCTTATCCTGCCTTCAAACTTTCCTAGCATCAGGGTCTTTTCAAATGTGTCAGCTCTTCGAATTAGGTGGCCAAAGTACTGGAGTTTCAGCTTCAATATCAGTCCTTCCAATGAATATTCAGGACTGATTTTCTTTAGGATGGACTGGTTGGATCTCCTTGCAGTCCAAGGGACTCTCAAGAGTCTTCTCCAACACCACAGTTCAAAAGCATCAGTTCTTCGGCATTCAGCTTTCTTTATAGTCCAGCTATCACATCCATACCCTTTAGTAGGTGAATGGATAAATAAATTGTACATCTATAAAATGGAATAGTATTGAGCACTACAAAGAAAAAAATAGCGCTAATAGGAAATGAATTCTCAAGACATAGGAAACAAATGCATATTACTAAGTAAAAGAGTCAATATGAGAAGGTTGCAACTATATAACATTTTGGAAAAGACAGAACTATAGAGACAGTAGAAAGACTAGTGGTTGGCAGGGATTAAGGGAAGGGAGAAAATTAAGGGAAGGGAGAGATAAACAGGAGCACAGAGGATTTCTAGTGTAATGAAGTTACTCTACATAACATTATAATGATGGATATATGCCATTACACATTTGTCCAAACCTATAGAATGTACAACACCAAGAGTGAATCCTAATGTAAACTATGGACTTTGGATGATAATGTTGTGTCCCTGTAGGTTCATTAATTGTAACAAATGCACCACTCTGGTGGGGGATGTTGATAAGAGGAGAGGCTAGTCTTGTGTCCGGGCAGCGAGTATGTGGGAAATCCCTATACCTTTTCAATTTTGCTGTGAACCTAAAGTTACTCTAAAAATATAAAGGCTTTGAAAAAATGTGGCAGTCTTCTAATACCAAATCATATCGATACTGAAAAAATATTTCCCACCCATAACTTAGCAGGGGGAGAAATGATACCTATTGTGGATGAAAGTGGTGTAGAATTGTTGACGGTCTGAAAAGCAATTGATACCAAGTATTAAAAACTATAAAAAATATTTATACCCATATGCCTAGTAATTCCAATCTGGAAAAATTCTCCAGATTATATATAATCTTAGACTTGGTACAGTAGGATATGAACAGAAATGTTAAAGGTTGAAAACAACGGGAATGTTCAAAAATAGAGGGTCATTAAGTAAACTGTGATAATCTGTAGATACAATTTTAAGCATTAAAATTATGAATCATAATTATAAAATTGTATAAGAATAAGAAACTGCTTATAGTATAAAGACATATATAATAAATAAAATATAAAACATAAAATATGTATGTATGTACATATGTATAAATATACACATATACATATGTATAAAATATGTACATATGTATAAAAATATACGTATGTATAAAATATATATATAAGTATATGTCAAATGAAAGCATACTCAGTATAGAACACAAACTCGTGCATGCTCAGTTGTGCCTGACTTTTTGCCACCCCATGGACAAGGGTTCCCCCGGCTCCTCTATCCACGGGATTTTCCAGGCAAGAATACTAGAGTGGGTTGCCATTTCCTTCTCCAGGGGATCTTCCTGACTCAGGCATTGAGCCCATGTCTCTTGCGTCTCCTGCATTAGCAGGCAGATTCTTTACCATTGGGAAGCCCACACTCAGCATGATTAAAACTAAAACGTTTTAAAAGCATTGGATGAAAATACATCAAGATGCTTCTTCCTCACTCTTTTTTTCTAGTTTCTAGTCTCTGCCATGTATAGTACCATGATTGCATTACTTTTACAAATGGAGGACTTAAAAATAACTCATTTCCCTTCTTGGGAAGAGATGCTCAACACAAAGCCACACTCCGCCCTGAAACAGCCTTCAGAACTGGGCTCTGCCTTTTGGGGGCTTAATCACGTAGTACATGTGTGGCTTTTGCTCCATGTTGTCTGTGTCATTTATTCATATGTTGTTTCAGAATTTTCCAGCTTAGTATATTTATGTCTTTCCCACAACTATTATAAATTTTTAAAATTGTGGCAAAATGTATATAACAAAATCTACCATGCTAACTGTTCAGTGTGCAGTTCAGCGGCGGTGAGTACATTCACATTGCAACATTGGCAGCACCGATCTTCAGAACTGTCTCATGTTCCTGTTGAGCACTAACCTCCCTGAGCTTCTCCAGTGGCTCAAGGGTAAAGAATCCACCTGCTAATGCAGGAACCTCAGGTTTGATCCCTGGGTCAGGAAGATCCCCTGGAGAAGAAAATGGCAAGCCACTCCAGCATTCTTGCCTGGGAAATCCCACGGACAGAGGAGCCTGGTGGGCTACAGCTCATAGAGTCACAAAGGAGCTGGACAAGACTTAGCAACTCAGCAACAACTAGCCTCCCTCCCCTCACCATTCTACTTTCTGTCTCCATGAATTTGACTACTCTAGGAATCTCATATATGTGAACCATGTAATATTTATCATATTCCACAATCATATTTTAAAAATCCCCAATCGTTTTCAAAGCCAGACCAAGTCTCTGATTTATTTTCATTTTAAACATATTTGATCTTTGCTCATTTATGTAAATACTGTAGTGCTAGGCAGAGCACTGAGCAACGGCTCAAGAAACACATGTGGTCTTTGAGGCTGACGGTGTAGTGGGGCAGAGAGAACAGGAAAAACGCAGAGAAAGATAGAATGTGAGAAGTACGCTGAGTGTTTGTATTTGGTCACTCAGTTGTGTCGATTCTTTGACCCCATGGACTGTAGCCCTCCAGGCTCCTCTGTCCATGGGATTTCCCAGGCAAGAATACTGGTGTGGGTTGCCATGCCTTCCTCCAGGATCTTCCTGACCCAAGGAGCGAATGTGCAGCTCCATTTCCTATGTCTCCTGCATTGCAGGCAGATTGTTTATGCGCTGAGCCATGTGAGACAGTGAATTTTGCGGGGGGAGCTTTATGGAAAACCTAAGTGTCATAGGATGAGTGGGGGAGGCGTCCCCTAGGATGAGGGGGGGAAAAGAGGAGCCCTGGGGTGTCCAGGCAGAGGGAGGGGAGCACCGAGTGTGAGGAGGAAGCGGCCTTTGTGCAGTGTGTGTATATACGTGCGTGTGCGTGTGTGTAGGGGTCCTGGGTGTGATGACCTGGGGTATTGGGGGAACAGCGGTATATTCCAGCTGCAGTGGGAGTTTTGAGGAAGAGGCCCAGATGAGAAGTGCCTTGGGCTTGGCCAAGTGCACAGCCAAGACTAGGAACAATGCCACTACTTCGTGTGGGGAGTTCACGCTGCCACACGATGAACCTGCACGACCTCTGGGTCCAGGTACCCGGGAGCCCCTTCTCTCAGACACCAAGGCTGAGGCACAGATGAGTGCAGTCTCTCACCCGGCACGGCCTTGAGCCCGGAATCACCACTTTGTTCCATACCTTCATTTACTGCTGAGTGGTTGCAGGTACAGTAACTGATGTAGGGCAAGGAGGCGGTTGTTCTAATTTGTAGGAGTGAAAACAGGCTTAGGGACCAAAAGCCACCTTGCCCAAGGTCGAGCAGCAAGTGAGTGCAGACTGAATGAGTGATCAGATGAAGGATCGAATGAAAAGAGAAAAAAAAAATTGTATCCCCTCACCCCTCATTCCCTTATTCCCTCACTCCCCCATTCCCTTCCAGGGTCATGGGGGGTGCTGTTCCTCACTCCACTGTGGGGTGGAGTCGACAGAGGGAGGCCTGTGGGGAGAGGGGGGGAGAGGAAGGGAGAGCAGGGTCCACCACAGAGGGTGAAAAGAAGATTCTAGATTCTCTTGCTTCTTACCTACAGTCTCATCTAGACCTTACTTACTGTAAATGCAACGTTATGTTCTGTTTTTCCATTGTGAAAGAAAGTGAAAATGTTAATCACTCAGTTATGTCCTACTCTTTGTGGCCCTAAGGGCTCTAGCCCACCAGGCTCCTCTCTCCATGGGATTGTTCAGGCAAGAATACTGGAGTGGGTTGCCATTCCCTTCTCCGGGGTATCTTCCCAACCCAGGGATGGAACCCTGGTCTCCTGCATTGCATGCAGATTCTTTATTGTCTGAGTCACCAGGGAAGCCCATTAGTTATTTGCATGAACACTCTGAGTCTCTTTAAAAAGAATCTTTATGACAGTTATTGAGTGTTGAATAATTGTCCACCAAGTAAATGGACCACAATGTATTAAAATGTCCTCTTAGCATCAATTATTTGTGTTGTTTTGATATTTCTGAAACATGTGAACCATGTTATTAATATTAAGTAAAGCTAATAATACCAAGAATAGTCTTTCCTGAGGATTGAGCTCCAGTCTGGGTTTCAAAGGTCTGAGTGGTTTCTTTGGGCGCTGTCGGTTTGGACCTTCCAAGGTGCCTAAGGCAGCTGTGGGCCTGCCACAGAGGATGGAGCCAGGACAGGGCATCTGCGCTTGTAAGTGAACTTGTTCCTGTTACCAAGCAGCTGCTGGAGGGGAAGGGGCCGCCCTACATAACGTCCCCACATAAAAGAGACGGGTGTGCAGGTGGGACCTGAGTGGCAGCAACTCCACCTGACTCCCCTCGCTTGTGCATGGGCGGCAATGGCCTGCCTTGAGCATCCCCCGCCCCCCACCGAAGCACTCCCTGGGTCATTCCTTTTAACTCCCCTTGGGAAAAAGTCCAGGGTACAGGGACCTTTGCACATTTTAATCTGACCTCATCTGAAGTATAGCCACAGGGTCCCTAACTGTCACAGCAAACCCCAGGCATGCAAAGACAGAGGCTTGTGGCTGGCTTGCGATCGCTGTGATCAGCCGTGATCACGCAGCAGTCAGAACGTGGTGGGTGCTCTGTCCTAGTGGATGATGCCCTGAGACTCTGGGGGAGACCCTGACCTGGGAGCCTGGGCTCCAGCCTGCTCAGCCTCCTATTTACTGGCTGATGTCCATGGGCCAGACCCCTCTGGGAAGAAACCAACAGAAAATATACAGAAGAAGAAAAGTACTATGACCGATCTTGGTGCTGCCTCTAAGCCTGAGTACTCAGCAGACCATAACTGAGGCGTGGGAGCTTTCCAGAAAGGACCACCTCTGTTAGGGTCAGCTCACCTCCTGCCCATCCACTGTCACCCTCTACTGCCCTTACTGTCAGGCCGAGTGACTCAGCATGTGTCTGTCAGCTACCCGCAAAGTTACACCGAGAATACCCACGACCCTGTCCTCAGGGAGGGGACGCTGCTTGGTCATGAACAGGAGCACGTACCTGCATGGGTGGACATCGCTGGCTGGAGCTCTTGGAGGAAACATCCAAGACAGCTCGCCCAAACTCTGATAACTCTGTAGACCCAGCAGGCGGAGGCACTCATGTTTTTAGGTAGATTTTTAGGAAGTCTCATTTATCTTATACTGATGTGCCCTTGAAACCCCAGGAGGAAATGTGGTCTTGTGGGGAGCGGCGGTGCTAGTAGCCTGCATTGTCTTCTGAGCTCTGCCACTAGCTGTCGGAAGAGTCCATCTGGGCCATAGGAGTGAAGAGGGGGTCACACCTGCCCCCCTGCTTAGTCAGCTCACCACCCTGGTGGTGTGGCAGGGTGATGGAGATATCTCCTCCCAATCAACAAGACAAAGAATGATTCTAAACTGGTGATTTTCTTGCAAACAATGAAATATTCAGAGAATCTGACATGTGTGGGCTTGTCAGTGAAGAGGAAACAAGGGCCACAGATCAACTCATAGTGATACCATTGAAAGTGCTGGGCGAGGGGAACACCAACAGATGTATTGGGAAAGCAAATGACCCAGGAAGGGTGGCTATACTTCCTTAAGTACAGGTGGGTGCATTGCTTAAGCCCTACCACATGGAAAGAACCCCAACTCTCCGTCTCAAACTTCTCTATATGGGTAGCTTGCTGGGTCACTGCTGGGTGTGAAGTGTGGCAATTAAAAATACCCACTTCCTGAAATGGAGAGCAGGCTCAAGATTATTCTTTGATATAATACAGTATCACTTGCACTGCTGTTGGCTTCCTTGTGTGGGCTAGAAAGCAATGGAGTGACAGCTGGCACACTGGGAATCAGCCATGGAGATGGTAACATGTGGATATAGCTGTGAATTTTGAGGGGTTCTTGAAGCATGAAGGGTCTCCCTTTGAGAAAAAAGGAGTTCCACCAGTGGAACTGTTGCAGAAAGGGGGACCCCTTCCAGGGCCCAAAAGGAGGCTCATGTCTAACACTTGGAAATGAATTGTCCGAGGAGACACATGTGCAGGCAAAGCAAGAGACTTCATTGGGAAGGGGCACTCCCAGGTGGAGAGCAGCAGGGTAAAGGACCCAGGAGAACTGCTCTGCCACATGGCTCACAGTCTCGGGTTTTACGGTGATGGGATTGGTTTCCTGGTTGTCTCTGGCCAATCATTCTGACTCAGGGTCCTTCCTGGGGGCATGCATATCACTCAGCCAAGATGGATTCCAGTGAGAAGGATTCTGGGAGGTGGTAGGACATGTGGCATCTCCTTTGACCTTTCTCAAATTCTTCCTGTTCATGGTGGCTTATTACTTCTGTGTTCCTTACCAGGATCTCCTGTCATAAAATAACTCACAGAAATGGTTACTATGGTGCCTGGTCAGGATGGGCAGTTTCAGTCAGTGTGTTTACCCAGCAGAATTAGTTAAATGTGAGTTGGGTTGCCCAGAGAATGTGAGATCAATGTCACAGAAGATATTTAAATGGGAGGTGGATGAACTCTTGGCAAGGTTGTTGTAAAGGGTATTCAAGTATTGGGTTGCTGAAAAGATCCATTTGGGTTTTTCTGTAACACCTTATGGCCAACCCAATATTATTTTGGAAGCTGAATTCTATGGGCTTTCAGTTCCTTTCTCAACATAGAGATCTATACCCGAAGGATCAGACTTTACCAGTTGCAAAGATTTTTGAATTTTAGTTGCAGTTTTCTGCTGCTTTAGCCACAAGTAAAGTAGGGAAGGAGCCCACAGCACACCTTCTATGTAGGGATCATGCATGAACTCTGGGACTTTGTATAGTGAGAAGATTGGGTAAGTTTATGCAGGAGCCAAGTTTAACCACTCTTGTACTAGTCTCTATAGGTTGGGGTGGGGGACAGGACATCACACCAGGTGTCACTGGGTGGTGGTATTTGAGTAAAGTCCTTTCTCTGCCATTTACTTTCTAGCCTGGGGACTGGATGGAGCTTGGGCTTAGCGTCCTGCTTATAAAATAGCAAGACTACGTCTGTGCGTAAGGGGTTAGTTGAGACAGTGCAGATAAAACAGTACAGTACCAAGCACATGTGTGTGTGTGTGTGTGTGTGTTTGCACACAGCTGTGTCAGACTCTTTGTGACCCCATGGACTGTAGCCTGCCAGTGTCCTCTGTCCATGGGATTTCCCAGGCAAGAATACTGAAGTGGGTTGCCATTTCTTCCTCCAGGGAATCTTCCCAACCCAGGGATTGAACCCACGTCTCCTGTGTCTTCTGTACTAGCGGTCACATTCTTTACCACTGAGCCACCTGGGAAGCCCCACCAAGCACATAAGTGCTTAATAAGTGGAGATAGTGACTGGCAGTTGAGGTTGAATCGAACGTCAGTAAACGATGTGTGAAGACGTGGGTCATCTGGTAACTTTAAACTCTAAGTGAGATTGGAGACAGGCAACCCTCCTCTGAAAACAAGTAGAAATGTGTATATGAGTGTGGTCAGACCCACAGACAACTTTTAAAAATCGGTCCATAAAGTCCATAACCTTATAGATATGTGGGAAATTTTACATTTCTTTTGATGATTTTTTTTTTCCTCTCAAAGGAGATTTTTGCAGCTGTGGAGGATGCTGTTTTTGAGCTCAGTTTAAAGGGCTGCCTTTCTGACAGCCCTGGACTGAGACATGAAATCTTCAGGGTGGCTGGAGATGGTGAGTCTGTGATGTTTGCAGCCAACATATAAGTGTGAAATTCTGTATGTTTTAAAAGTATGTTTTAAATAGGTACAGCCTGAAAAAACATTATTTTCTTATTTTTCAAAGTCATGTATCTTTTAAGAGAAAATTTAGGATATAGCAAAGCAAAGAGAAGAGGAAAATTAAAATATTCATACAATTCTATGCCCAGAGACATAACCGGCAACCTCTGCTATGGCACTTTCAAGATTCTCTGTCTTAAAAATGGGACCATGTTCTGGATAATTCTTCATAGCTTTTTAAAAATTTTTCAAAGCAGTAATTTTTGTCATTAAACATTCTCCTCATATATATTTAAAAAATTAAAATTGCTTACTGTTTTGTCTGGCTATAAATGTAATACATAGATGGAAGCAATTCACATGCATAAACAAGAAGGTAAAAACCACCTGTAATCTGCCCCCTCCCCCAACCCCCATAACAATCCGACTGAGCATTTTGGCACATAGTCTTTCTGACTCTCTTTAATATGTCTTTTTTTATACACAGATAATTCCCCTCTCCTCCAAGACTGGGTTCCTATAACATTTGATGTTCCATGAACTTCTTTTTAAATTTGAAAATACATTGGGTACAGACATAGAAAACAAACTTTTGGTTACCAAGGGGAAAAGGGAAGAGAGGGATAGATGTGAAATTTGAGATTAACAGATACAGACTACTATATATAAAATAGATAAACAACAGGACCTACTGTAGAGCACAGGGAACTATATTCAGTATCTTGTAATAACCGATAATGGCAAAGAATCTGAAAAATAATATGTACATACATATAACTGAATCACTTTGCTGTCCATGTGAAACATTGTAAATCAACTCTACTTCAATAAAAAATAAAAAAAAGCAAATATATTGTGAATATCTTTCCAGTTATTAAGCATTCTTGCATAGCATTGTTTTAGGGGCTCTCTTTACAGTGTATGGATGTATTCTTTTATTCCACTGGTGGATATTTAGGTTTTTTTGCATGTTTACAATATGCTTACAATAGCAGGATGCATATCTTCACTGTTACTAATCCCTATGTATAGCCATAATCACCTTTTCATGATATAATTCACAGAAGTGGAATTGTTGGCTCAAAAAATATAAACAGCTTTTGTCTCCTGATACATGTTAACAAATTGCCCTTCACAGTGGTGGCACCAGTCTGCATGCTGAGCCATGGAATACAACTGGGCTCATGTATCAGCATTCTCATCTATCTAGAATACTATTTTCTGCTATGATCAGGTGAAATGCATTTTAAAAATGAATTTCTATTTTTTGTTTACTTGTTTAAACAACTTCAGTCTATATTAGAAACAAATTTGTCTTTAATTCTTGAAACAGTCACTTATTGAAAACACCTGAAATTTCTCTTGGTGCAAGATGTAAAAGGCTAAAACTTCTTTTTCCCTAATAGTTACCAATTGTCTCAATACCCTTTATTATAGAATATTATAGAATCCATTCTCTCCCTGTATATGTGAAGGCCACTCGTAGCATGTAATCCATGTATTCTACTGGGGTCTGTTCTTTGAATCGCTGTATTTTAATTATTGGGATTAGTAATTGTAAATTGACCAGTATGTGTCCAGTAGCTGTCCCTTCCTTCAGGAGGGAGAGGCTCTCACTTTTGAGAAAGAAAACTTTCTGACTCTAAAAAGATGATTGAGTCACATTCTTCTATCTCTGCAAAATTTTCCCTCTGTTGGGACATAAGGATGCAAAAAACAGGCCACCACAGTGAGGAAGCAGGAATTCAGAACGTGACCAACCAGTAACAAAGCTTCTGTGAAAGCTTAAGCTCCCCCAGTCCCCAGGAGTGGAGGGTCATCACACACACAAAAAAACTAAAGATCAGCCTCTGGGATTCTGACACTTTGAGAAGTCAGCTAGATTCGGGGACCCTGATGAGAAATTAAAAACTGAGAGTTTTTAAGTTTTTAAAGAGTTTTTAAGGGTTTTAAGATCATGGACAGGGAAGCTTGGTGTGCTGCAGTCCTTGGGGTCGTAAAGTGTCAGACATCACTTAGTGACTGAACAACAAGAGTTCAGGGAGATGAGGGAAATTTTATTCTCCAGCTTTTAGGAAAAATAAATAACTTTTTAAAAAGAATCAAAGAACCTCGTCTCAGTAAGTCAACAACTTCATTGAACCAATATGCTCAAAAGGCATCTTTCTGAATGCAGAAACTCTTGTTCAGCTACTGCTCAAAAAGAATCTTTTTGAATGCAGAAACTTGTTCAGCTACTGCAGTAACAAATTCTTTCTGTGGAAAAAAGTACAGATGAGTCGAAATTGTGCTCTATCATCTCACCGTGCTTCTGAGCGACCTGAGTGTTCACACCATGAACCCACAGCCGGAGCATCACAGCCCATGGGGGGAGGCAAACTGTAATTATAGACAAATTTAGAAGAGAAAACTAGTTTCCTGGAGTGACTGGAAAACTAAAGCTGCAAAGTAAGAGGTGATATCATTTGAGGATGAAGGACACAGAAACATCGCGTTTTACCAGCACAGATAAGCCGGCTTAGAGACGCTGAAGGCCAGCTGGGGCTGTGTGATGTTGCCACGGCTCCGTCCCATTGCTAGCTCATCCTTGCTTATGGCTCCCTCCCTGCATATAGCTTTGTAAACTGCCCCAGATCCTTTCGGAAGTTGAGTAGTGCCCAAATAAATAAAAATATTGATTTTAGGTGCTTTCTGATGTATTGTGAAATTGAATTTTAACAGTCAAGGTAATTAAAATAAAAGAAGGGTTACTTTTGTTTTAATCTTTCATTATTGAAATGAAACTAGTTCTTCAGTGTGTTTAAGCACTTGTGCCTCATGTTGGTGATCAGGCAGGTGTCCTTCTATAGCAGTATTTATTGATAGCTCCTCATGCAATCATATATGCTCAGCTATACGTCTGTAGAAGGTTTTCTACAGGCGATTATTTGCTTCATAGAAATAGGATCCTTTGGGGTTTTTTGGCCATGCGGCATATGGGATGCTAGTTCCCTGACCAAGGATGGAACCCGTGCCCCCTGCATTGGAGGAGCAGAGTCCTAACCACTGGACCACCTGGGAAGTCCCAGCATCATATTTTAAATACACTTTGTTTTTGTTTTCTGAGGATCCCTGGTGGTCTTGCCAGATCACTCTTGTAAGTCATTCTTTTGATGAATGTGTGATATTCTAGGGTGTGGATAGATCACAATTTATTTAGTGATTCCCCACTCATTAGCTTGGGGTTATCTCCACTTTTTATTTTGCCCAAAGAAAGGAAACTGCAATAATCATCTTTATATACTTATTCTAAGGTAATGTGCTTTTACTTTATAGAAGTACTGAGTTAGAGTACGTAATTTATATTAGACGTTACTAGGTTGTTGTTGTTTTTGTTCAGTCACTAAATTGTGTCCTACTCTTTGCAGCCCTGTGAACTGCAGTATGCCAAGCTTCTCTGTCCTTCACTATCTCTTGGAATTTGCTCAAATTTATGTCCATTGGGTTGGTGATGCCATCCAACCATCTCATCCTCTGTTGCCCTCTTCTCCTCCTGCCCTCAGTCTTTCCCAGCATCAGGGTCTTTTCCAATGAGTTAGCTGTTTGCATCAGGTGGCCAAAGTACTGGAGCTTCAGCTTCAGCATCAGTCCTTCCAATAAATATTCAGGGTTGATTCCTTTGGGAATGACTGGTTTGATCTCCTTGCAGTCCAAGGGACTCTCAAGTCTTCTCCAGCACCACAATTCAGAAGCATCAATTCTTTGGTACTCAGCATTCTTTCTGGTCCAACTCTCATGTCTGTGAGTAACTACTAGATGTTACTAGATACCGCTAAACTGTTTTCTTGAAGTTTCCAGTGTTTCATGATACTACGGGCAACGCCTCTGAGGTTGTCCACATCCTCTCCAGCAGTGAGTGGTATCCTGCATTTACATTTTCACCCAGTGACTGTTTGTATGTAAATGACGGGTTTCCATTTTCTGGAAAATGTATTCTTAACCATGATGGAGTCACAACTCATTCTCTGAAGATGAAATTTTTCTGTAGAGGTGATGGCAGGAGATGGAGAACAGTTTGAGTTAACCCTCCTCTCTTAAACACACAGATACACGCAAAGGTCTTAGTTTAGTTGGGTTGGATACTAAAGGCAGGGTAGGGAGGCAGTGGGGAGATTTTGTGTTAACATCAGCAGAGTCTGACCAGGTTCAAGTATGAGGACAGCTGTCTATTGAAAGGCCTTGTCTGTCAATAATCAGGAATATGTTCCATGGCAAATACACTGACCCACTTTACTTGCCACATACACACAGGAGCACACTCAGTTGGAAATTACATAGATGAAACCCCAATGGAATCATTCTCTTTTCCACAGGTTAGCTCCTTATGCTCTGGCTGAGCTAACAGAGTCCTGGCACAGGAAGATGAGAACAGCCGTTGGAGGAAAGACTGGCTCTTGTTCGAGCTCCAGTGCACTTTTCTTCTTGCTTTCTTCAACCCTCCACGCGTCTGGGTGGGCCACCAGAGATGGGGTTCTGAGTTTCTGAGTTTGAGTGTGGTCCAGAGAAGGTCTTCCACAAAGGCCTGCTTCTCTTGTGGGAGTCATTTTTCTCCTATCTCCCAATCTCCCTGGGACCCCCAGGCTTGGCTGAGGCCTGGAGTGTGGTGAGGGGGCAGAGACAAGTATCACAGCACCCCTTTGGCCTGGCCTGTCCCTCCCCTGACAGCAGATCTAACCAAGCCGCCAGCTTTCTGCCCACAGGATGCTGGGGGGCTGCTTGGGGAGGGGATGATCTGGGGAAGGGGGGCCTCTGCCACCTGCCAACACTTCAAATCTTCCCCTTTTCATTTTGCCCCCACCCAACCGCAGAGACCTCCACAAATCTACTGTGAGCAGCTGCAAACCCTTCTGTCAGTGGAACACAACTCTTTTATTTTATTTTATTTATTTTAAATGTTTATTTATTTACATATTTGGCTGACCCAGGTCTTTAGTTGCAACACATAGAATCTTTTTTAAATTAATTTATTATAATTAGAGGCTAATTACTTTACAATATTGTGGTGGTTTTTGCCATACATCGATATGAATCAGCCACGGGTATATGTGTGTTCTCCCCATTCTGAACCCCCTTCCTACCTCCCTCCCCATTCCATCCCTCTGGGTGTCCCAGTGCCCTGGCTTTGAGTGCCGTTTCATGCATTGAACTTGGACTGATGATCTATTTCACATATGGTAATATACATGTTTCAATGCTATTTTCTCAAATCATCTCACCCTCACCTTCTCCCACAGAGTCCAAAAGTCTGTCTTTATATTTGTGTCTCTTTTTCTGCCTCACATATAGGGTCATCATTATCATCTTTCTAAATTCCATATATATGCATTAATATACTGTATCGGTGTTTTTCTTTCTGATTTACTTCACTCTGTATAATAGGCTCCAGTTTCATTCACCTTATTAGAACTGACTCAAATGCTTTCTTTTTAATAGCTGAGTAATATTCCGTTGTGTACATGTACCACAGCTTTCTTATCCATTCATCTGCCAACGGACATCTAGGTTGCTTCCATGTCCTAGTTGTTGAAAACAGTGCTGCGATGAACATTGGGGTTACACATGTCTCTTTAAATTCTGGTTTCCTTGGTGTGGATGCCCAGAAGTGGGATTGCTGAGTCATATGGCAGTTCTATTTCCAGTTTTTAAAGGAATCTCCACACTGTTTTCCATAGTGGCTGTACTAGTTTGCATTCCCACCAACAGTGTAAGAGGGCTTCCTTTCCTCCTCATCCTCTCCATCATTTATTGTTTGTAGACTTTTTGATAGCAGCCATTCTGACTGGCATGAGATGGTACCTCAGAGATTTGCATTTCTCTGACAATGAGTGATGTTGAACATCTTTTCATGCATTTGTTAGCCATCTGTATGTCTTCTTTGGAGAAATGTCTGTTTAGTTCTTTGGCCCATTTTTTGATTGGGTCATTTATTTTTCTGGTATTGAGCTTCATGAGTTGCTTGTATGTTTTTGAGATTAATTCTTTGTCAGTTGTTTTGTTTGCTGTTATTTTCTCCCATTCTGAGGCTGTCTTTTCACATTGCTTATAGTTTCCTTCATTGTGCAAAAGCTTTTAAGTTTAATTAGGTCCTATTATTTATTTTTGCTTTTATTTCCATTACTCTGGGAGGTGGGTCATAGAGGATCTTGCTGTGATTTATGCCAGAGAGTGTTCTGCCTATGTTTTCCCCTAGGAGTTTTATAGTTTCTGGTTTTACATTTAGATCTTTAATCCATTTTGAGTTTATTTTTGTATATGGTGCTAGAAAGTGTTCTAGTTTCATTCTCTTACAGGTGGCAGATGGACCTATTTGCAAAGCAGAGATAGAGACACAGATGCAGAGAACAAATGTAAGGCTACCATGGGGAAAGGGGTGAGATAAATTGGGAGATTGGAACTGACAAGTATATACTATTGATGGGCTCAGTAGTAAAGAATACACCTGCCAAGCAGGAGATGCAGGTTCGATCCCTGGGTTGGGAAGATCCCCTGGAGAAGGAAATGGCAACCCACTCCAGTATTCTTGCCTGGAAAATCCTATGGACAGAGGAGTCTGGTGGTTTATAGTCCATGGGGTCGCAAATGAGTTGGACAAGACTGAGCATCTAAACCACCACCACCGCATTATTGATACTATGTACAAAATAGATAACTAAGCAGAATCTACTGTATAGCACAAGGAACTCTGCTCAGTGCTCTGTAGTGACCTAAATGGGAAGGAAATCCAAAAAGGAGGGGATACATGTGTATGTATAGCTGATTCACTTTGCTGTGCAGCAGAAACTAACATGACACCGTAAAGCAACTATACTCCAATGAAAATCAATAAAAAATAATCATGTATGAATTGAGATAAACTCTAAGATGGAGTGGTGAGTTGCTAAGTAGTGTACAACTCTTTGTGACTCCCTGGACTGTAGCCTGCCAGGCTCCTCTGTCTATGGGATTCTCCAGGCAAGACTACTGGAGTGAATTGCCACGTCCTCCTCTAGGGGATCTTCCCAACCCAGGAACTGAACCTGCGTCTCCTGCATTGCAGGTGGATTCTTTACCAAATGAGCCACGAGGGAAGTCCTAAGATGAGGACCTGCATGTAAAAGGCAGTCAATTAATGGAAAAAAACAGGCCTCCGGAGAGCCAATGAGACCTCGGAGGGACAGAAGTGCCCTTTTCAGCACTTCTGCTTTCGGTTTGATAAGAATCACGTGTCACACGTATTTCTGGGAATCCCAAACTCATCAGTGTTGGGGCCTATGGTTTCCTTCTGTTGGGGCTGATGCACGGAGCTTTGCCGCGGGAGGACTCCAGGAACCAGTGACTCACAGCCACCAAGGAGTGTTGGTGACACATCTGAGGAGGTTTCCCAAGAAGCAACAGAGGAAATCTCTTTCATCCTCCACACCTGGAAAGGCCCCTAAACACAGGGCTCTTTCTCTCTTTCCCTTTGACTGGGGTAGTAGATTCAGATCAGCTCTGCAGCCCACAGTGGGGGTCCGGGGATCACGTTCTGAAAACAAGTTGCTCACTTCCTACAGGTAGAGAGGGTGGGGGTGGGGGTGGGGCTGAGTCAGGGTGTAAGGGAAGGGGATGTGAGAGCCTCCTTTCTCCTTTGAACTTGGCCTCCACTGGGGGAGGGGGCACACCCTTGCTTCCCACTGAGAGGAAGGGAGGGGAAGAAACCAGCATTGCCCCAGACCCTCCTATCTGTGATCATTCAAGGCCAACGGCAAGATCAAGAAGGAGATACCACTGGAGCCTCCATTTCAAGGGAAAGAACAGGTTCACAGAAGTCAAATAGCCTGCTCAAGGTTATAAAGCTGGTAGAGTTAAGACCCTGTTGTCCAGCCACCTCAGTGTGTATCACTGATTTCCATTGTACAGATTTTTAAAAATCATGATTTAATAACAAATCCCTCATTGATGGTTATTTAAACTGATTCCAGTTTTTTAATATTACAATCACCAGAGCCTCTTTTAATAGAAGCTGTTTCTTTCTTCCAAGCTTTTTCTTTCTCCCCAATTATAAAAGTAATAGGTGATTGTTGTGGGGGGAAAAAATTCACAGACCATAGAAATGTACGATACAGAAATGGAAATTCCCCAGTGCAATTGCCATTACCAGTTTGGAGTCGATCTTTCCAGACCTTTTCTTATGCATATAGGAACAAACATGTTCAGCGGTCTCAATATATTATTAGAGAAAAAAAATCAAGCAAAACGATTCTGTGTTCTATGTTTTATATTATACATTATATTTTATAAGATTCCAAGTTTTGGTTTAGAAAGTACATGCAGAGGGACTTCCCTGTGGTCCAGTGGCCCAGTGCAGGGGGTCTGGTTTCCATCCCTGGTCAGAGAACTAGATCCTACATGTCCCAACTATGAGTTCACATCCTGCAACTAAAAGTTTCCACATGCTGCAACTAATACCTAGCACAACTAACTAAGTAAAAAGAAATAAATTTTTAAAAAAGATAAGACAGAATTTTTTAATAAATAAATAAAAAGTACACGGAATTTTTAATAAATTTTTTTTAAAAGTACATTTTAGAAGCATAAGAAACTTTAAAATACCAGTTTTACACATTTCTGCAATGTTCTATACTTAGATTTTTAAAATCTCTCTTTTTTTTTTTAATAGAAGTATAATGTACATCTATTTCCATAGCTATATGTGAAAGTTGAGGGCTTCCCACGTGGCTCAGTGGCAAAGAATCCGCTTGCCAATGCAGGAGACGTGGGTTCAATCCCTGAGTCAGGAATATTGCCTGGGGAAGGAAGTGGCAACCCACTCCAGTATCCTTGCCTGGAAAATTCCATGGACAGAGGAGCCTGGTGGGCTATAGTCCTTGGGATCGCAAAAGAGTCAGACACGACCTAGTGACTAAGCCACAACATGAAAGTTGACATCGCATGACTATACAGCTGTATGACTTTTCACAAGCTGAATCCCCCCTGGGACGAGCTCCCATATGGAAAAACAAAACATGTGCACCCCAAACCTCTGCTCCCTTCTCATGATCATCCTTGCACCAAGGGTACCCATATCCTGCCTTCTAACTTACATACATTTGCCTGTTTGTTAAAATCTGTTGAATTTTAACAATGACCACGTATTACATTTAAAATGAGAATAATCTGGGACTTTTTAGGCATTCCAGTGGTCAAGGCTCTGTGCATCCACTGCACGGGACTCAGGTTCGAGTCCTGAACAGGGAATTAAGATCCCACACGCCTCACAGTGAGGCCAAAATAAATAAATAATAAAAAGAGAATAATCCATACAGATGTTAAAATAGATACAGATGTAGTGGCCATCATTTGATGGCAGCGAATAGGCATCAGTTCTTTTCTTCACAGCTACACGGAGTCCCTTGGACAGCATTCGATCTAACTGGCTCTTTTTAAGGGACATTTGGATTGATTCCAATTTTTGGCTCACAGGCAACACTCTAAGGAACAACCTGATGCCTATTTCTATGGCACATCACTTTGGGATGTGTCTCGTTAAGATACACACTGACAAGTGAAACTGCTAGTCAAAAGATAGCTAAATCAAGAAACATTTTTGGATATTTTGCTGTAGCAACCCTACAGAAAGCAATAAATGCTCTGTTACTTCTTCAAAACAAGAGTCAGATGCTGAGTGCAAACCTCCTCACCGCAGCCCCCCTCACTGGCAGCCAAGTCAGTACACCTGGCTCCCAAAGCAGATGGAGCCCAGGCGGCACCGAAAACAGAGGGTCCCCCTCCCCCACCCAGACCCCCAAACCTCACTTCATGAGAATGTGCAAACAACTAAACACTACCACAAAGACAGCGGCTGGGAGATAGAGTTAAATAGCAGAGCTCGTAAAGGGATGAGGCTGTTGAGGCCTGCTCTTAACTTCCTCTGCGGACGGGGTGTGACCTTCAGGGAGGGCAGAGTGCTCATCTGGGCCTTAGTCTCTTATTAAATAGGGCATCTCGGAGCTAAGTGAAACCTGGAGGACTCCGGTCCAGGCTGCCCTGGTGGCTCAGATGGCAAAGAGTCCACCTGCAATGCGGGAGACCCAGGTTCAATTCCTGAGTCGGGAAGATCCCCTGGAGGAGGAGATGGCAACCTACTCCGTTATTCTTGCCTGGGAAATTCCATGGACAGAGGCGCCTGGTGGGCTACAGTGTGGGGGGTTGCAAAGAGTCAGAAACAACTGAGTGACTAACACTACACTTCTAAATAGGGCATCTTGGAGCAAAGTGAACCCTGGAGGACTCTAGTCTAGCTTAACTCGGCCCTTTCCGCTGACCCGTCAGCCTCAGAAGACAACCTGTTCTGTTGACCTCACAGTTGGTGGGCAGAAAATGTTTGCTTCTCTTCGGCACTTCCTTCATCTAAGCGTTTCTGACTCCCATCCACCACAACTAGACCTGCCCGGCCCTCCGACTCCACAGGGAGCCTTTCAGATGCCAGAAGATGTTTCACACCAGCTTGAGTCACAGTCACATTCTGTGGCTGCCAGAGGCCTCTGCATGGAGCCTGGTTTGTCATTGCCTTTCTTAAATTACACCTCCCAGTCCAGGGCAGGCAATGGGACTCTCTCCTCCTTTGACCTGGGTCGGGTGCTTCTATTAACATGGCCAAAGGCTCAATTCTTCTTCCACCCGATAGCTCTTAAGTTGCTCAAGTGCAGGCTGGGAAACCAAGATAAGATCCAGGGCTCTTATGACTCCTCCATTCCAGCTCAGCATCTTCTCCTTGTAGCTTTCTTCTCTGACTACCGAAGCTGAGAGACAGTAAAATATTAATGGACATGCGGCAGAGACCTCGAGGTCTCTCACCTTCCCCCCTCTCTCTATTTTTTGATATGGGTCATTTTTAAAGTCTTTATTTGGTTTGTTACAATGCTGCTTCTGTTCTATGCTTTGGTTGTTTGGCCAGGAGTCATGCAGGATCCCAGCTCCCCAAACTGGTAGACTGAACCTGTCTCCTTCCCGCATTGGAAGGTGTAGTCCCAACCACTGAACCACCAGGGAAGTCCCTCTCACCTCTTCTTTGGTGCAAGTTCTCCTGCCTCATGGCCAGGCGTCCCCAGGGTTTCATGCTCAGTAGAAATGAACAGGCGCTAGTGAAAGCAGTTTCGGGGTTGGGCTGGAGCGGGGTTTGGCCCTGGAGGCACCTGCTTCTTGGCTCTAGGTGCCCTGGGTGCTTCCATCCCCTCCAGGCTTTCTCTACAGCTACTAAGAGGACTACAGCATGTTTGGGGGCAAATGAGGGTGCTCTAATGGTAAAGAACTCTCCTGCCAATGCAAGAGACATAAGAGATGTGGGTTCAAATCTGGCTTGGGAAGATGCCCTGGAGGAGGAAATGGCAACTCACTCCAGTATTCTTGCCTAGGGAATCCCATGGACAGAGGAGCCTGGCAGGCTACAGTCCACAGAGTTGCAGAGTAGGACACAACTGCAGCAACTTAGCACGTACACACGAGGAGCTTGATGCAGAATGAAGCCATAGTCATTTTAACCTCGTTAATTTCTTTTTAACTGAGCACAAACATCTTTGCCGCATAGATGAGCTTTTGTGCATTTACATCACAGGAACCATCTGCATTTTTTTACTCAAGACTTTATTGTTCAACCAAGATATTATCATAAAAGGAACAGCGAGCAAGAAAAGAAATATATAAACCATGGGAGGGCAGAAGTGAAAGCGGAACTTCCTAGTGGGAGATCAAGGGGCCTCGTCTCCCAGACTACAAGTTCCTGCCCAAAGGAGGTCCTCAGAAACTGAAGTGACCCTGAGAGCCAGATCAGCCCCTTGGAAGCCTCATTTCCAATCTGGGTCTGCCCTCAAGGGCCACCCTGTGGAAAGGGTTAGCCCGGGAAGACCAAGGGGACGCATCCTATCACCATCCCATGAGAGATTCGGGTCTCAGTGTCATTGCCCTACCTGGGCAAAGAAATGTGGTGGCTGGAGAGTCAACACAAAGTTCCCAGCCCAACCCGGGCTGAGTTACAGGAGCCAGAAGTGGTGCACTGGGCACCATTCTGTATTCAGTCCTCCAGAGTGCCTTGCAAGTAGCAGGAAGTGCCGTGGGGTTCTGAAGCCTTCTTTCTAAGATTGCCAGTGATCATGAACAAGTAGATCCCATGCAGGAGGCCCATAGAAAGAACTTGCTGTCGTTAAAAACAGGCAGCTTCTGCGGTTTCAGTGACAGTTCCATGGCTGAGTGTGTCCATTCTCTCTCATTTTTCTGGATCTCGCTCATCACTGACCAATGTTTTTGTAGCGGGACACCAGAAAACATATTCTCTGGTCACTTGTAAAACCTTAAAACAAAGGGAAACTTGTGAAACCACTTATTTTCAGGCAATTGCTACTGAATTTCCTAGAACAGAGATAAATAGCTCCTCAGGATGCAGGGCTCCAGTCCCAGTAAGTAGCCTAGGGCCAAGAGTTTTGTGTTAGAATGTTTTTAAGGCCCATCTTCGTCATTAAAGAGAAATTAAAAATGCCTGGAGAAGGAAATGGCAACCCACTCCAGTATTCTTGCCTGGGAAATCCCATGGACAGAGGAGCCTGGCAGGCTACAGTCCATAGGGTAGCAAAGAGTTGGACATAACTTACCAACTAACGCTAACACTTTCGCTCTCAGGATGGATTTTCTAGCTCCAAGTCACCTTTTGAGGAACTGCCTCACTTTGTACTGCTTTGTGTAAACAGAAAGACTATTGTTTAAGACACACACAAAATTTAAATGCTTAAAAAAAAAAAAATGCAGCTCTAAGAACTCTAGCTTTGAATAGTGTTACCTCTTGCGGCGCCTTCTAAGATAAGCAATTCACCCATGTGCATTAAGGGACCAGAGGAAGATGACCTGCTGACCTGCTGGATGATTTTCTAAAGCCAGTTAGCAGGTGGGGAATGTCTGCCCCAAACTGCAACCTGAATTTGTAACAGCTGCTCTTTGAGGCCCAGGGACTATTTCATCCACACCTGGATCGTGAGAGTTAACCCAGAGGTGGTTTCCAAACTTCTTTTAGCCTCAGACCCTTTTGTTCAATGACATCTTACAGGTAAGTGTAACTATGGGCAATGGATGAGAGGAGAGCTGTTTGGAATGAAGAGGGTGAAGGGGCTTGGGTCCCACCTAGGGCCACCCCCAGCCCCTTGCTCGCCTGACCTGATCCTCAGCACCCCTGGGTTTGCCACAGCATGAGGTCTGGCAAAAGACTCCCCCTAAACTGGCATCAAATCACCAAGGGAACAGATTAAAACAAAGTGGTGGGAGGGAGGCAGAGTCACAGGCAGTACCCTGACGGGGAGAGATTTTCCATAAAAGGTCACTACAAGGAAGATACGAAGGAAACACACCAGAGGTCTAGAGTGAGACAAAAACTCTGAAGTTACTGTCTCCTAAATGTGGGGGAGTGTCTAAATCTAGCACATGAAGTAAGAATTGCAGACCATCAAAATGATCATTGAAGGACTTCCCTGGTAGTCCAGTGGTTAAGAATCTTCCTGCTAATACAGGGGACATGGGTTCAATCCCTGGTCCTGGGAGATTCCAGCTGCGAGGCAACTGAGCCTGTGCACCACAACTACTGAGCTCACACTCTAGAGCCCAGGAGCCCCAACTGCTGAAGCCCACGTGCCCAGAGCTTGTGCTCTGAAGCTAGAGAAGCCACCACAATGAGAAGCCTGCACACCACAACTACAGAAAGTCTGCTCGCAGCAATAAAGACCCAGTACAGCCAAAAAAAAAAAAAAAAAAAATCATTAAAAAAATACGAAATGTAGCAGGCATGTTTAAGCAACTGCATAATACAACATGTATAAATATACACAAATACAATGTATATGATAATGTAGAACATATAGTATAGCGAGTACATTTGAAAATTTATAATTTCAGAATATTTAAGAGTACATTGTGGTCTTCCCTGGTGGCTCAGTGGTTAAGAATTTGCCTCCCAATGCAGGAGACACAGGTTCAATCCCTGATCCAGGAAGATCCCTCTTGCCTCAGGGCAACTAAGCCCAGTGCGCCACAACTACTGAGCCTGTACTCTGGAGCCCAGGAGCTGCAACTACTGAAGGCCGAGAACCCTAGAGCCTGTGCTCCACAAGAGAAGCCACCGCAATGAGAAGCCCTTGAACCACAGCTAGAGAGTAGCCCCTGCTCACCTAACCTGGAAAAAAGCCTGTGTAGCAATGAAGACCCAGCATAGCCAAAAATAAGTAAATAAATAAAAATAAACATTTAAAAACTATTTTATATGTTGCACACCTGAAACTATTATAATATTGTATGTCATTTATAATCAACAAGAAGACATTTTGTGTCTTGGTTGTTGGGCTCGTAAAATTGTCTTTTGTAAGTAGCATGAGCTGGTGCTTGGACTCCAAGAGTATAGGAGCTGAGCACTTGGAAGGTGTTTCCCCAGTAAGTCCTTACAATAGCCATGTGGTTGTTACTGCTGTCCCATTTTATAGATGAGGGATCAGAGGCTCAGAGAGGCGAAGTGACTTGCCTTGACAGTCACAAGGATGGTGAGGAGCAGACGGAATTCAAACCAAGATCTGCTTGAATGGAGCCAGAGCTCTTGATCCTCAATCTAGGGGCAGGAACTTTCTTTTTTTTTCAAACACCTCTACATAGAGGGGAATGTAATTAATGAGATAGGTAAATGTGAAACTATCTCTGTTTTGAGGCAGAAAAATCAGTCCAAGGGCACTGCCCATGTCCAAATAGTGGTCCAGAAGCCCTTCAGTATGGAAGCAGCAAGCAGCCTTGGTTTCTGCTGGAGCTTACACAGTTCAGTGGGCCTAAAGAGCAAGCTTGTTGCCTCTGTGTCTGTGTGACTCAGCCGGTGGATTTGCTGACTTCTGGGACCCAGGTGGGGTCAAGTGCAACACACAACACTAGCCAGGAAGGAATTCCAGTGCCTATGGGGGTCAACTGACTTGTCTTCAAGTTACATTCTGCTCTCTACAGCCCAAAATGCTTTAAGCAGGTCTTGATCTGCAAAAATAAACCTCTTATGTCATATAGGACCAAGTTTAATGAAATAACAGGTGGCAAAAGTTTGGGATATCCTACTGGTTCTAACCAAGCAGGAGTTGATTGCTTAGTCAATAACCTATAGTGGAAAAGAATCTGAAAAATAAAATATATGTAACTGCATCACTTTGCCGCACACCTGAAACTAATGCAGCAACGTAAATCAACCGTATTGCAATTAGGAAAAGAAAAGAGTTCACTGTTATCCTCAGAAAAGCTAAGAGCTAAATCTTACCACACTTGACATAAAGTTAAACAACTAGCCAGTATTCTGTTTGCTTAGTTTCTCTCTTTGCCTGAACTCCATCACCGCATCTACCTATACAGCGTGTGAGTTTTTGAAGGTGGTGTCTGGCTGGGGCTCCTCAGATGCCTGTGAGCAGCCACCAGGGGTGAGAAAGCCAGGGTCACACCCAGGGCTGCAGGCTGGGCACTTCTTTAAGACCTTAACCACTTACTGTTTTAAGAGACGAAGCCGGGCTCTCATCTGCAGGCCTGGAAGGAGAAAACAAAAGTGCTGGTTGATATGGGTTGTGAACTGCAGATACCAAGCCCCAGAGAGCAAGCAGAGTGATGGCAGGGACAGGGAACACCTGGAACCACTTCTTTTGGTTCCAGGCTCTGCTCCAAACATTTCATGGGTTTTAACTCCTTTAATGCTATGAGTTGAATTTTATTATCTCATTTTGCATATGGGGAAACTGCTCTAGAGAGCGAGTGTGTAACTGAGTAACTTGCTTAAAATCCTGTAGCTAGTGAGTGATTGTATGCCCTTGAATGCACCATCTTGCCCTTCACGGCACGTCACGAAGGAGAGGCTGTACAGACAGGTGGTCTTAAACCAGAGCTTGTGGACTCTGGGGGTGTGCAAGATTTCCCCTTGGAATGTAAGAAGGAAATATAAGCATGTGTATTTTCATGTTTATCTCATCATTTTTATTTCTGAAGAACATTTAATAATATACACAGTATTCAGTTGGCCAAAAAGTTTATTTGGGATTTCTATAAGATGGTACAGAGAAATCTGAACCAACATTTTGGCTAATGCAACATATTAAATAAACCTAGGTAATATAAATGTTAATAATTTATTAAATAAGTATTATAAGTATATATTAAATATATACATACATAATATATTAAAAAATAGTTAGTTGCAGTTAGTATTTATAATTAAAAGATTTTTTTCACTGATGAGTTCATTGAGCAAAATGTTTGCAGACCCCTGAGCTCTAATGGTTCTTAGAATGAAGTAAATGGATCCTTTTGGGGGTGGCAATTATATGCAAAAGTGTGCACACCATGCATTTCCCTGTAGAGGGGTGCATAATTGCAATCATATGTTCAAAGGGGTCTGTGACTTATGAAAGAGCCACTGACCTAGTCCATGTTCCAGTGGCCCAACCCCTCTCATTTCATAGAAGCCCAGAGAGGGTGAGTGGCTCGCTCAAGCCCAGAGTGGCACCGGTGAGGAGAGTCTGGGGCTCTGGGGTGCTGGCCTTCCCTGAAACTACCCTGAAAGTGAAAGTGTTAGTTTCTCAGTCAAGTCTGACTCTTTGTGGCCCCATGGACTGTAGCCCACCAGGTCCTTTGTCCATGGAATTCTCCAGACAAGAATACTGGAGTGGGTTGCCATTCCCTTCTCCAGGGGATCTTCCCAACCCAGGGATCGAACCCAGGTCTGCTGCATTGCAGGCAGATTCTTTACCATCTGAGCCACCAGCTCCCCTGGGGGCCCAAAGAAGGAGGTGATCCTACCCTTGAAGTGGCTGAGAACAGCAAACCATCTCTGAGTTTCCCAACAGCCTCAGGGGAGGATTTCTAGTTCTGGGGAGTGAAATGCAACCCCCAGTGTAATTTCCATGCACTATTTCCACCCCCAACTGCTCCTGGGTGTTCCTGCTTGCACAATACCATGCCCTGGGGCAGGACTTTACAAAAACAAGCCGGGGAGGTAGGTAATATGGTTACCCTGGGTAGGGCTGCTGAGCCTCAGTGGGGCCAGGGCATCTGCCCAAGTCGCTAGATCAAGAGTTGAATTCAAATCCAGGTTTGTCTGACTCCAGAGATGGGGTGGTCTCTGACTCCTGCAGCTTGGCCTCAGGCCAAGAATCACTTCTCAGAATTATCATGGGTTTGGGGTTGGAGGAGCAAACTTCCCACCAGCTGCCACCTGCCCTGTTCCCCTAGAGAAGAAAGGACCCTTGGGGACACAGCCAGCAGCAAAAGGAGTCACCATGAAGACCCAGGCTTGCTAGGTGGCTCAGTGATAAAGAATCTACCTGGAGAAGGAAACAGCAACCTACTCCCGTATTCTTGCCTGGGAAATCCCATAGACAGAGGAGCCTGGCAGGCTACTGTTCTTGGGGTTGCAAGAGTAGAACACGACTGAGCGACTGAGCAAACACGTGTTCATGGCGGCCCAAGAGGACACAACTTACAGCGCAGGTGGATGGCTACACCCAAGGACACCAGAAGAATCAGGACACCGGCCACCAGGAGGCCGGTGATGAGCGGGGCACAGGACAGACCTGGAAAATACACGCATGTTGAATGAACATTTGAGACGTGCAGATAAACACAAAGAAGGAAAAATCCACAGGAAGCCCCACCCACCACTCAGAGAATACCACTTTTTTGCACACTTCCTTCTAGTCTTTTCTAGGCTCTTTAAACATATTGAAATCATTTCATATATAAAACTTCAGGAAACTGAAAGTGAAGTCACTCAGTTGTGTCAGACTCTTTTCGACCTCATGGACTGTAGCCCACCAGGCTCCTCCATTCATGGAATTTTCCAGGCAAGAATACTGGAGTAGGTTGCCATTTCCTTCTCCAGGGGATCTTCCTGACCCAGGGATTGAACCTGGGTCTCCCACATTGCAGGCAAATGCTTTACTGTCTGAGCCACCAGGGAAGCCCAATCTTCAGATCCCACATCCAAATTTAAACAGTTAATAAACTCAGTAGCTACTTTTGTTCAAAATGAGATAGACAATGTGTATGCCTGTTAATGGGATTTTTATTATTTATTTAAAAACATTTTTAATTTTAGAAGAAATAGCTGAATATATATTCATTGTAGCTCCTTCACAGAAGTAACTACCATTATTAATTTGCATATACATATATGTAATGTATATAGACACATCACATACAGTTTTTTTTTTAATTTAGGTTTAATTGGAGATAGTTGCTTTACAGTGTTGTGTAGGCTTCTGCCATACATCAACATGAGTCAGTCGTAGGTATACATAGGTCCCCTCCCTCTGGAACCTCCCTCCCGCTCGTCTAGGTTTTGACAGATCACCAGGTTGAGCTCCTTGTGCTATACAGCAATTTCCCATTACCCCACACTGGTCAGGATGGGCATCACCAAAAAGTCTACAATAAATGCTGGAGAGGGTGTGGAGAAAAGGGAACCCGCTCGCGCTGTTGGTGGGAACGTAAACTGATACAACCACTATGGAGAACAGTATGGAGATTCCTTAAAAAACTAAAAATGAAACCACTATGACTCAGCAGTCCCGCTGCTGGACATATACCCTGAGAAAAGCATAATTGCAAAAGACACATGTACCCCAGTGTTCATTGTAGCACATATAGTTTTAAAAATACAAAGGCTTATACGGTACAAATTGTTCTGCAACCAGGCTTTTTTCTTAAACATGCCAGCATATTCTTTTTTCTAACAGCATGCCATCTGAAGTATGGCTGTACCATGGATTATTTAGCCATTAATGTACATTTTGTTTGTTTTTTGCATTTTACAAATAAGGCTGCAGAGAACATCCAGGTATGTTTCTCCCTATGCAGGAGCCTGCCCAAGGCAGATACTGAAAACAAGAACAACTAACCATAGACTACATCCATTTTCAATAATAACAGATTGGTAAAATGCCTTCCAAAAAGGCTTCACTGATTTCCATTCCTAATCACCAGTCATGTACCCTGCCTACCCCTGATATTATCAGAGATTTTAATTTTTGCAGAGCAGTGGGTGAAAAATAATATTTCATTTCAATTTCCTACTTGCCAATTTCAGCCTGTTTTCATGTACTGACCATGCATGATTTTTCTTCTATGGGTTGCCTATTTGTCCTTCTGCCCATTTTGTAAATTATGTAAACAGCAGAGTTTATATCAAATATAAACTGATACCCCAAATCTTTCTCTGATACTTTCTTTCCCTGTGACTGGTCCTTGTGAATAGCAAAGCAGGAAGAATCAGGACCCATGGGTGAAAATGGCAAGGCTGCAGACTGACGCCCAAGGTTGAAAAAGAAAGAGTTTTGGATGTCAGAGAAGGGGTAGAACGTTTACCGAAGATCTGTTACGTGTCAAGTACAGTACTAACTGCAAACTTCCATCTTGTGAGGAAGGAAGGGATTACTATCATGTTTATCTCTCATTTTACAGTTCAGAAAAAACAAGATTCAAAGAAGTTCAATTACCTGCCCAGGGCGATCTGGATAGTAAAAAGCAGGTCCTGGATACAGACTCAAGTCCCCTGAGTTCTACAGTCCCTGCCAGTCTCATGGCTACAGCTTTAGGTCAGGAGAGGTGGTGGGGCGGGGCGGGGTGGGGAAGGGAGGAAGGAAATGGCATGGGCTGCTCTTGGGGAGGGAACCACCATCACCAAGGCTGGATGGTGCCACGTGGAGAGGAAAGTTTGGTGAGAGGCCCTGGGAGGTCCCTTTCCCTTCTGAGACGTGAAGCTTCTGTTTGCCTCCCTCTCATCTCCATGGGTTTCCTAACCTGGATGAACCTCAGAAATGTGATGCGAAGTGAGAAACCAGGCACGAAAAACCATATACCATATGACTCCATTTGTATGAAATGTTCAGGAGAGATGAATCTATAGCGACAGAATGTAGATTAGCAGTTGCCAGGGGCTGGGAAGGGGACAGAGATTAACTATAAATAGGCACAAGGGATCTGAGAGTTTGATGGAAACGTTCTAAAACTAGTTTGTGGTTATGGTTGCATTACTCGGTAAATTTATTAAAAATCACTGAGTCGTGCACTTAAATGGGTGAATTTTATGACATGCAGATTATGTCAGGATAAAGTTTTAAGTAATGGAGGTGGGCATAAGCTGCATGGATGTGGAAGGTAGAAAGACCCCTTTCTTCTGGGCAGAGAGGGGTCAGCAGAGGCCTCCTGAGCTATGACCTGAACGAGAGACCTAGACACAGCTAAAGGTCCTCGGTGAAGTGTGATCACCTCCCCAAAATGTGACTCTCCAGGGAAAGCTGCTCCTTGCCTGTGCACCACAACTAGAGAAAAGCCTGTGCAGCAGTGAAAACCCAGCACAGCCAAAGAACAAACAACAACCTAACAACAACAGAAACAAAGAATAATGCTGCTGGGAACATTCGTGTGCAAGTGTTGGGCAGATAGATCCTTCATCAGGGGCGCGGGTATCTTAGTGGTAAAAAAATCCGCCTGCCAACGCAGGAGATGCAAGTTCGATCCCTGGTTGGGGAAGATGCCCTGGAGAAGGAAACAGCAACCCACTCCAGTATTCTTGCCTGGGAAAGTCCATGGACAGAGGAGCCTGTCGGGCTATAGTTCATGGGGTTGCAAACAGTCAGACACGACTTAGCGACTGAACACTGAGTCCTTCATTAAGTTTTGTCCTGTGACGATTTACGAGTGTGTCCTGCACTAGAATATGAGCGATTGGAAAACAGCACTGCTATCACACTCAGCTCTCCTTTAGACTCCAGCTCAGGGCTAGAGAAACAGGCTAGAGTCCACACTTGGGAAGAGTTTATGGAAGGAAGGGAGGGAGAGGGGGAGGAAGAGTGTTGGCTGTGTTTCTGAGAATCCGGAGGAATGGGAGAACTCACGTTTCCGAGTCACCGGGTTTGGGGATCGGCACACTTTCTTTTTAGGGCTGGTCTTCTGAGTTGGCTGGGGAGAGGTAGGAAGTACATCAACTGCAAAAACAAGCAAGACACACGTCTTAGCTAGGTAAACAGCAGGTGGACTCAGAGACAAAACTTACAACTGCATGTCTGATACTCAGGTATTAAAATCCTTCTCAGTGTTTCCTAGGTTGTCACGGGCTTGAAGGTCACAGATCAATGGGATTTTTGATCTAGTAATTCTCAGATGGATCTGAGGGCTCAGAGATGGAGGTCAACTTGGTGTCCTGGAGAGAGGGGCTCTGGAGCCATCCAGATATGAAAAGACCCCTGATCAACCACTGTGTGGACTGCAAGGAGATCAACCAGTCAATACTAAAGGAAACCAACCCTGAATATTCATTGGAAGGACTGATGCTGAAGCTGAAGCTCCAACACTTTGGCCACCTGATTTGAAGAGCTGACTCACTGGAAAAGACCCTGATGCTGGGTCAAAGAAGGAGGCAGTGAGAATGTGATTAGAGAGCATCACCATCTCAATGGACATGAATTGAGCAAACTCCAGGAGACAGAGGAGGACAGAGGAGCCTGGTGTGCTGCAGCCGTGGGGTTGCAAAGAGTTAGACACGACTTAGCAACTGAACAACAGTAATGACTAGGGGCAAGTCCTATCGCTTCTCTGTGAGGTGACCCCCATCTCCTTTCTAAGGTGGTTGTGAGAATGAAAGGGAACAGTGAGCCCAGCAAAGTGAGTAGTATGGATGGCTTCACCTCGCTGAAGATCTTGAGCTACATCTGGAGTCCCTTAGCCCTTGGCACGACCAACCCCCGAGCCCTCCTCCTTGTGCGGAAGAAGCTGGAAGAAAGGAGATGGTGGACAATACTAAGCAGGTTGGGAGGTTGTGCAAGTTGAGATTTTCTTTCTCAACCTCAGTGGTTAAGAATCTGTGTTTCCATGGCAGGGGGCACAGGTTCGATCCCTGGTCAGAGAGCTGAGATCCCACATGCTTTGGCGCTCAACCAAGTAAAAAAAAAAAAGCCAAGCAAACATATGTTATCAGAGGGACTTTTAGACTAGTCTCAACCTTTGATTTCAAAGGTGAACACTAGTGATGTAAGGGACTGACCCCTACAAGGCCCCACAAAGGAAAGGGCCCGGCGGGGGTCCACAAGCTCCTCTCCTGACTCCTGGTGGGTAACGCCTCTCTTTCATTCTAATCCACTGTCACATGACTGAAGTGGTGGGACAGGGCAGGCAGACAAGCCCACAGGGCAAAGGGAGACACCAGAGGCTGGAGAATCCAACCCCCTGCCTCTGACAGCTGGGGAAGGACATTTCACTGATTTTCTGCAAAATGGTAGGAGAGGGAATTGTGTGACACGCGAACTTGGACTCTAGAGTCAAGGGCACTGGGAGGGGCAGCCAGTGTTTGATCCTTTGGGTCTGGCATCTTCCATATAAAATGTTGAGCCTTTGGACCCCCACCACCCTGAGACATGGGCAGTAGAGAAATTATGCCCCCTGCTCTGCATGATCTGCGGGGTTTCAAGAAGACCCAGCTAACCAGAATTAACCCTTACCAAGCTCCTATCTCATGTTAGTGGTTGTGCCAAGCACGTCAGCTTAAGCTTACTGAACCAATAACTTTGGGGATGGGCGCTAGTTTCTCCATTTTATCCCCAGAAGTCTTGGCTCAGAGGGTTGAAATAAGTTCAAGTTGCTTATTTGAACTTGCTCAAGTTCAAGAGCCAATAATCAGCAGGGCCAGCATCTGAGCCAAAGAATGCCTATATTAGATTCTCGTGCCACACATTGCCGAAGGGCCAAATGTATTTTGACAAAAAGTTAAGCACGGGGACTTCCCTGGTGGTCCAGTGGGGAATCTGCCCTGCAAGGCAGGAATCGTGGGTTTGATCCCTGGTCAGGAATCTAAGATCCCACATGCCATGAGCAGCTAAGCCCACGTGCTACAAATACTGAGCCTGGGCTCTCTGGAGCCTGCCCCACAACTAGGGAGCCTGAGCACCGCATCAAAAGAGCCTGCGTGATGCAGCGAAGATCCCACGTGAGGCAACTAAGACCTGATGCCGCCAAACACATAAATAAATACATTTTAAAGGTTAGGCACATCAGGTCATCAGGGTGTTGAAGGAAACAGTTCGGGGAGAACGGCCTTAGTCTCATGTCCTGAAAGCCTGGGAGGAGCCCGGCCCTCAGCTGGGGTGTCTCAGCCTGGCCTTCCCTTAGCCCTTTTAGTCCTCACTGCTCCGGAAGTGTTCATCTCCCTCCTTTCTACAGGCCCCCATTGGGGCAGTGGTGAGCCTGCAGGGGGCAGACCTACAGACCCCAGTGGCCTGGGGCTGTTGGGAGGTTTGTGGGGGAACTTGTTCTAATTTTTGTTTTAAAATTTTTGGCCACACCACGTGGCATGTGGGCTCTCAGTTCCCTGACCAGGGATCGAACCCACATGCCCTGCCTTGGGAGCATGGAGTCCTAACCACTGGACCACCAGGGAAGTCCCACCTTTGGATTTTAATGTCTTCTTGCCCAGAGTCAGGAGTCCTTTATTCTTCTTGATCACCCACCCTCACCTTCCCAGGTGGCGCTAGTGGTAAAGAACTCACCTGCCATTACAGGAGACGTAAGATACGTGGGTTCGGTCCCTGGGTCAGGAAGATCCCCAAGAGAAAGGCATGGCAACCCACTCCAGTATTCTTGCCTGAAGAATCCTCATGGAGAAGAGCCTGACGGACTACAGTCCACAGGGTTGCAAAGAGTCGGACACGAATGAAGCACCCAGTTCAAATCTCCCCACTTCTCTCCTCTTTGGAAAGGGCAGGACTTTTGAGCCCATGGTGTCTTTATGTGCCTGAAAAAAGCCTATCTTCCCCCCCAATACTTTCTCTGCCATCCAAGTGCATGGTAAGTTGATTTAGTCGTGTCCAACTCTATGCGACCGTAAGGACTGTAGCCTGCCAGGTTCCTCTGTCCATGGGGATTCTCCAGGCAAGAATACTGGAATGGAAAGCTCTGCCCTCCTCCAAGGGATCTTCCCGACCCAGGGATCAAATCCACATCCCTTATGTCTCCAGCATTGGCAGGCAGGTTCTTTACCACTAGCATCCAAGAGTCCTCTTTAAACTGTCCTGAACTTCCAGCCAGAGGGTGAGCTCTTGCTCTGGAGTTCCCACCCCCGGGGAGATGATACGGTTGGGAGCACGTGTTTGGGGAGAGATTGCCATTTCCGGGGAGCCAGGCAGAGTCAGGGGGTTGGGAAGATCAAAGCCAGGAGTGGGCAGGTAGTGGAGGAGGTGAGGGGAACTTCTGAAAGCCAGTTTTTCTTATTTCACCATCTACCTTTCTTAGCCCCTGAAATCTCTGAGTGGAAAGTGTGAGGCTTATAGAGACAAAAACAATAAACCAAACTCAACCCCCAAACTCAGAAGAGCCTAATATTCAATACAAGAATCAGTTAGCACCCATCCCTCCAGGGATGCCTCAGCTTCTGGTGCGAGAGTTCTCCCCATCCTCCCCACCTCCTGATTTAAGACCCAGGGCAGGAAGGGACAGTTTGGGAGTTTGGGATGGAGACATACACGCTGCTGTATTTAAAATGGATAACCAAAAAGGACCTACTGTGCAGCACAGACAACTCTGCTCAATGTTATGTGGCAGCCTGGATGGGAGGGGAGTTTGGGGGAGAATGGATACATGTCCATGTATGGCTGAAACCCTTTGCTCTTCACCTGAAACTATCACAACATTGTTCATCGGCTATACCCAATACAAAATAGAAAGTTAAAAAATAAAAAAGATCATAGGCTGGTGACATGTGAAGAGGGCATCACTCTGGCTTGTGTCTTAATTATGTTGCTATGTCTGCACCTCCCATGCCGAGTGATCCAGTTCCTGGGGGCCCCCTGTCACTCTCAACGCTCCAGCTGAGAAGATCTCAGGTGAGAGGGAAGCAAGATAGTGGGAGGCCCACTGCGGGCTGGCCTTGACTATGAGTTAATCTGGGGAGGGGGATGAAGCCAGACATTGGCCTTTGAGAATTCCTTTACACCTTTGACAGTTTAATCCTCACTGTCCAACACAGCAGCCACCGGCCACATGTGCTACAGAACACATTAATGCGGCCAGTCTGCCTCGAGATGTGCTGTACATGTGAAATACGCATCGAGCGCTTAGTACGAAAAGGAGATGTAAAATATAGCAGTAATTAATTGCATACTGATTTCATGCTGAAATAATAATATTGTCCATAAACTGGGTTAAACAAATGTATTAAATTAATTTCACTTGTGTCTTTTGACTTTTTTTGAATGTGGCTACTTAGTAGAATTTTTTTTTTCTTGCCAAGGTTTGTGGGTCCTAGTTCCCTGACCCAGAATTGAATCGGGGTCCTACGCAGTGAAAGTGATGAGTCCTAATCACTGGACCATCAGGGAACTCCCTAGAAAATTTTATATTACATCTGTGGCTTGAAATATATTTCTACTGCACTTGCTGACTTAACTTCTGAGGAACTGCAGCTTCTAAGGGCCAGAGGGAATCATGGAGGTCCTTAGCAGTCCCATGATACAGATGGGAAAACTGAGGCCTGGGGAGGGGAGTGACCTGCCCATGGGCACATGGTAAATTTGCAGCTGGGTCTGGGGTCTAGCCTCCTTGCTCCCTGCAACTCTGGGTGTGGGTTCAAGCCATAGGCCCCCATGCACAACATGAATGCTCTTGTTGGGTATGTCCAGGCAGCAAGAATATTCTTTCCCTGTGGGCACACTGGGAGGGGACTTCTAGCAGGTGTTGGGACTTGGACCAATCCAGCCTCAGCCTCAGATGGGCCTAGAATGCCACCCTGTTACTGGAAGAAGCAGCAATGCGCCAAAGCATCTCCAATGGGAATCGAACAGCACCTGCCTCCCAGTGTGGTCGATAGCATGAAATGAAATAACTACATACGACCTTTGCACCAGCTTGGCTCTGGGTTGTTGTAACAGTAGTGTTAGAGAACGAGGCTTATGGTTGCCAGGGGAAAGGATGGGAGGGAGGGATAGCTAAGGGGAGTTTAGGATGGACACCCACGGCTATACTTAAAGTGGATGACCAACAAGGCCGACTGTACAGCACTGGCAGCTCTGCTCAGTGCTACGCGGGAGCCTGGATGGGAGGGCAGCTCGGGGGAGAATGGACACACGCATATGTATAGCTGAGTCCCTTCCCTGTTCACCTGAAACTATCACAATATTGTTTGTTAACTGGCTATACTCCAATACAAAATAAAAAGTTTCAAATACAGCTTTCAGTCATGAAAAAAAAGAGATCAGTAGTGCTGTTGCTCCTGGAAGTCAACCCCTCCCTCCAAGTAGGGCTCGCTGAGAATGGGAGCCGTCCCAGGACGTGGCACGCACTCAGCACCCAGTAGGACTCAGTGCTCATCTGCAGCACTGAGCCGGATTCTTACCCACACTCAGCTGAGTTCCCGTCCCAAAGATCAGGTTGGGCATCCCAATGATCATGCAGAAGTAGACACCACTGTCGGCAGGCTTCACACTTTGGAGCTTGAGCACGTTCTGGGGAGAATTTCCAAGCACAGTGAGCTTCTCCTTGTCCACCTCCTTGCTATGCACAGTCTTTTTGGTGGACTCCCAGTAGGCCAGGAACTCATAGTGACTGCTAGTGCTCAGGGCCTGGCGCAGCCGCAGCCAGTAGATGCGTGTGTTAGAAGGTGAGGTGTTGATTTTACAGGACAGCATCACCGTCTGGTTGGTCTGAACCATCAACGATGCAGGGGTCTGCACGAGGGCCAAGCTGCCGTGCAGAGCTATGAGAAGCAGAAAGAGCAGAGACCATCAGCACCTTTTCTTGGCCGGGGTTGTGGGGTCCCAGAGTCAAACATGAGAGGAGAAGTAATGAGAGAGCCTGCCCGCTTGCAGGGCCCAGGGGCTGTGTGAAATATAGCTGGTAGTTCCCGGACTTAGAGCACCCCACCCACCAGGGTGATCATCTCAGGCAGGTGTTCATGAAGCCAGCCTGACATAGGGGACAGGGGAAAAAGTGCCACTTGTTGACTGCATGCTTCTATGTCTGGCTCTTGGCATAAGTTACCTCCATCAAGCTTCAGACTTACTTTAGGATTTTTATCCCCACATGAGAAACTGAGGCCTGAAATGCCTTCTTCAAAGTCCTGCGTACAGCTAATAAGTGACCCAGGAGTCAAAGTCAAGGATACAGTCTGAAGTCAAAGCTGGTTGCCTTTCACCTTGTTCTGTGGCCACTCTAGGAAGACTTTCAAAAGGTTCCAGGTGGCCTAAGGAAACCCAGGTCAAGCTCAGAGAGGAGCTCAGAATTACTGGCAGAACACCTGGCTGCTCTGGTCAACCTACAAGAGGACCAGTCGCCATCTCCAGACAGTGACAACAACCAGCAAAGGGAGCTCACTGTCCCCCACAGACACAATCCCAGCCCACTACTCCCCAAGCCAGTGATTGAGGAGTAATGCATCCCCATTCCCGAGTGGAGGGACAGACACCCCAGAAGAGGTGCTGGGAGTTCCTTCAGGCTCAAATGGGCCCTGACGGTAGGGCCTTGATCAGGAGGCCCAGAGCAGAACTCACAGACCTGGCCTTGAACCCTGCCTGTGCCCCACACCAGTTGTGGCATCTCCGGCAAGTTGTGGACCCTGTCTCCTTCCTGGAAAAGGAGGGTGGTTTGATGCTGCTGTCTTGCCTACGTCCCAGGCTTGTTGTTGCTGTTTAGTGTTGCTGAGTGTCTGACTTCTTTTGTGACCCCACAGACTGTAGTCTGCCAGGCTCCTCTGTCCATGGGATTCTCCAGGCAGGAATACTGTACCAGCTTGCCACTTCCTTCTCCAGGGAATCTTCCCAACCCAGGGATTGAACTGGGGTCTCCTGCATTGGCAGGCAGATTCTTTACCACTGAGCCACCTCCAAGACTCAGAATGTCCAAAAAAGCACTGCAAACGGAACCTCACTGTACTCGGGTAAATCATCGTCTATGTGACACCTCTCAGCAGTTGCTACTGGAACGGAACCTGACTTGATAAAGCTTTCATTTTAGCTGTGGGGCAGAGAAGACTCTGCAGACCAGGACCTAGATCCGGGAGCATTGAACCCCTGAGAAGATATAGGCTTGGATGGGCAGAGGATGTTTGTGTGTGCATGCGTGTGTGTGTATGTGTGTGTGTACCCAAGCCTTTCTGAACCCACATTCATTAGAAAAGACCCTGATGCTGGGAGAGATTGAGGACAGAAGGAGAAGAGGACGACAGAGGATGAGACAGTTGGATGGCATCACCGATTCAATGGACATGAACTTGTGCAAAGCTTGGGAGATGGTGTGGGACTGACTGAGGCCTGGTATGCTGCTGTCCATGGGGTCGAAAGAGTGGGACATGACTTGGCGACTGAACGACAACAAGCCCACAATCATAATCCTACTTGGGGCTCAGGTTCCTTGGCCTTGATCTTCTCTAACACTGAAGAAGCAAACTTCTGGACTCCCATCGCAGATTACTCTAAGCTTTTACTCCCACTGAGAATGAAAAGATACCTGGGGCCCAAGTGGCTAATGAGCCTTCTCTCCTCTCCCTGAAAACCATGCTGCCTTTTTAGCAGAGTAGAGATTCTCCATTGTTGGGGGTCATTGACCTCCTGGGGAAGACAATAAGAACCGGATAGGGACTTCCCTGGCATCCAGGGATTAAGACTCCACCCTTCCACTGCAGGGGACACAACTTGAATCCCAGTTGGGGAACTAAGATCCCAGATGCTGTGTGGTGGAGCCAAAAGTAAATAAATTTTTTAAAAGAACTGATAATGCCAATATTTATCAAACTGTGCTGAACATGGTTTATGCATTATCTCATTTATTCTCACCAAAATTTTTGGGAGGAAATAACACCTATTTTACACACGAGGAAACAGAGGTTCAGGGAGGTTAACGACCTGCTTAAGGTCATACGGCCTCTATGTGGTAGATTCAGATTTAAACCCAGGTCTGGGACCCCAGAACCTAAGCTTTGTGTCACTCTCTGAAATGAGGAAACCTGTGATCCTCTCTAGGATCCCAGTCACGGGCTCATGTGCACATAGTGGGGTTGAGAATACATAGACTTCCCAGGCCCTTCTAAGAAAGCCCCAATGGGCCCCCTCTAGAGACAGACAGGTCAGAGGGGCTTTGGGGTCTTTGTGTAGGTCCTTGCCTGCGTCCTGACTCGAAGACTTCCTGGCTCAGACACACCCTGGTTTCTCTCACGCCCACTTGCTTTTCAGCCCCTGGAGACGGAACCCACGGCTGTGGTCGAGTCCCGTGTGAGCTCTGGTCCCAGGGCCAGGCCTTGCCACACGCAGGGTCTCATTTGATTCATTTCATCGTCTCAGTGAGTCACCCAGTGATCCCACTCAGAGGGACCTGCTCTTTCTAAAATGATCCGCAGTAACTCTAGTCGCTTTGAATGGCCTAGACTAGCTTCTGTTGAGATGCCATTGAGTTCACTAGGTCAGAGCCAGGCTGGCAGGCCGTGCCACCTTGGCAGGAGGACCAGTTTGGGATTTTTTGGATTAGAGAGCAAATCAACCACAAGTTAGTGGGCAGTTTGGAGTGGGGAGGGATTTCTTCTACAAGACAGACTGACTGGGCCGGCCAGAGGGACAGACTCCCTGCTCTGTTCTTGTTCCAACATTCCAACTCCATCGCTGCTTGTTCTGGAAGCTACACTGCCCACAGTACCCAACCCGGGGGAATATTCAGGAACCAAGTCACCCTGGGGGGGCACCCTGCCGCCACACCTGTCTGAAAATTGGCAACAGCCTGGTATTTGGCGAACTGTCCTACAGATACTTCCCCGGAAGTAATCAAAATGTGTCTATGGAACCCTGGGCCAAGAGATGGGCACCAAAGCCAGAACTGGGGCCCTGGCATATGACCTTCCTCTCCGGACCTCCCCATCTCTTTTCTTCTTTTCCATCTCCTTCAACTCTCCCTCCTCTCTTCCGGTCTCTGTTTTCCTAGGTTCAGGCTTTGGGGGCAGAGGTGGCCTCAGTGCAGAGGCTCTGGGGACTCCTGGGGGTAATGGGCTCCCTGGGAGGTTTTCCATCCCCAGGGACCAAGGCTGCCTCCCGGGTGCCCCCGCAGATCTGGGGCCTGGGTACGGCATCCTGCGGGGACAGCTTTGCCTAAACTTCACGCCTCAGGCCCTTCCCGCGCCCAGCGCAGAGCCCTCGCATCCAGCCCCGCGCCCCCAGGGTATCCCCGCCTTACCTGCCAGCTGCGCGGCGAGGAGGAGCCACAGCCGCGCCTGCATCTTGGCGTGCCCGGGACACCCGGTCCCAGCGGCGCTCGGCTGAGAAGGTCCGGGCGGGGCAGTTGGGGGCGGGGTGGGGTGGAGGAGGGAGCGGGGAGCGGGGAGCGGGGAGGGAGGGCCCTGGCCGGGGAGAGGGCGGGAGTCTGGTGTGAGGATGGGGAGGTCTCCGCCCTCATCCTCCACGCATTTCAAACGTCTTGGCTGCGTTTCCTCCAGTAGGGAGGCTACGCCGTTTCCCGCTCCAAGCGATCGCGCGCGTGTGGGATCGCCTTCTGCCTTGGGAGGTCAGAACAGGGTCATGACTCCATGTGACTCCAGATGAAGCAGCTGAGGCTCAGAGAAGTCAGGGTGCTCAGGAGGGTCCCTCGAGAGTGCTTATGGAGCATGACCCTAACTCCGGTCACTTCCTTCCTTTTTGAGTCGTTACCTAACCGAGAGAGCCTTCTGGGTGCCCCTGGGCCAGCAGGTCCCGGAGTGACCAAGACCCAGGCCCTGCCCTCAAGAGCACACACTTGAGACGGTGAAAGAAAGCTAACTAACAGTGACACAGAGTCTGATGCTGAGAAAGGTGAGCTGCGGCGCTGGGCTGGGCCAGGGGCACATCCAGACCTTGACTTTCAGGGTCCGGAAGAGCTGAGAAAATTATCATGCTCTCTCTACCTTTTTCACACGTGTAATTCCTGTTAAAATAACACTGAAATGGAAAGTCAGCAGCTGGTCAACAAAGCTTCCCTGGTGGCCCAGGTTCGATCCCTGGGTCAGGAAGATACCACGGAGAAGAATATGGCAACCCACTTCAGTATTCTTGCTAGGGAAATCCCACGGACAGAGGAGCTTGGTGGGCTATAGCCCATGGGATTGGAAGAGTCAAACACAACCTAGTGACTAAACCGCCACCACTATACCTAGGATTGTAATTGCTATGTTATGTAGTAATTCTGTATTTAACTTTTTGAGGAGTTTTTACAGCTATTTTTATAGCAGCTATGCCATTTTACACTTCTACCAACAATGTATGAGGGTTCCAGTTTCCCCACATCCTCACAAACATCTGTTACTTTCTATTCTTTTTTTTTTTTTTTTATATCCATTCTAGTGGCTGTGAGGTAGTGTCTTATTGTGGTTTTGATTTGCATTTTCTTAATGACTAATGATGTTAGATATCTTTTCATATGCTTCTTGGCCATTTGTATTTCTTATTTATATGTCTATTCAAATCTTTTGCCCATTTAAAATTTTAGGTTTTCTTTTTGTTGTTGAATTTTAAGAGCTCTTTATATATTCTAGATACTAGACTCTTCTCTAATACATGATTTGCAACTATTACCTCCCATACTGCTAGTTGTCTTTTCACAAAAGTTTCAAATTTTGATGAAGTCCAATATTTCTATTTTTCTTTTGGTCTTGTATTTGGAATCAATTGCTGAATACAAGATCATGAAGATTTACCCTGAAATTTTCTTCTAAGAGTTTTATAGTTTTAGTTCTTATAATTCAGTTATTGATCCATTTTGAGTTCACTTTTATATACAGTGTGAAGTAGGGGTCTAACTTCATTTTTTTTGCAAGTGGATATCTAGTTGTTATGGTGTTATTTGTTGAAAAGACTGTTCTTCCCCCATTGAAAAATCTTAGTATGCTTGTTGAAAATCAGTTGACCAAAGGTATGGGATTATTTCTAGACTCTCAGTTTTGTTGCATTGATGTATATGTCTACCATCATGCCAGCAACACATCGTTTTGATTACTGTAGTGTAATGGCCAATTTTATGTCAACTTGACCGACCACAGATACCCAGATACCTGATTAAATGTTACTTCTGGGAGTGTCTGTGAAATTGTTTCTGGAAGAGAGTAGCATGTGAATTAGTGGGCTGAGTAAAGTATATGGTCCAACCTAGTGTGAGTGAGTAACATCCAATGTGTTGAAAGGCTGAGTAAAACAAAAAGGTGGAGGGAAGTTGGATTTGCCCCCTTTCTGCTTGTCCACCTGTGCTGAACACTGATGTTTTCTTGCCCTTAGCACTCCTGGTTCTCAGGCCTTTGGACTAGAACTGAAATCTACACCACTGGCCTTCTGGCTCTCAGGCCTTTCTTTGAACGACAAAACCCAATACATGTAGTTGTGTAGTAAGTTTTAAAATGGAGACATGTGAGTTGCCTAGCACTGTTCTTTTTAAATATTTGGGACCCCTTATATTTCCACATGAATCAGCCTTTCCCTTTCTGCCAAAAAAAAAAAAAAAAAAATGTTGAAATTTTAATGGGATTTGCCTTGAATTTGTAGATTGCTTTGGGTAGAATTGCCATTTAAACAATATTACATTTTCCATTCCATGAACACAGAATATTTTTTCATTTATTAAGGTTTTCTTTATTTTCCTTTAGCATTTTATTTTTTATTTCAGTGTACAAGTACTTCACTTTTTTGGTTAAATTTATTCTTTGGTATTATAGTTTTTTAGATGCTATTGTAAGTTGAATTATTTTCATTTCCTTTTTAGATTGGTCATTGTTGGTGTATAGAAACAATGATTTTTGTGTGTTGATCTTGTACCCTACAACTTTGCTTAATGTTTATTAGCTGGAATAGTTTTTTTGTGTGTGGATTCTTGGAGATTTTCTACATACAGGATCATGCCGTATGAGAACAGAGATAGTTTTCCTTTTCAATTTGGGTGTCTTTTATTTATTTTTCTTATCTAATTGTGCTGGTAAAACTACCAGTATAATATTGAATAGCAATGGGTGAAAGCAGATAACCTTGTTTCATTTTTGATCTTAGAAGAAAGACTTTCACCATTGAGTATAATGTTGGCTATGGTTTTGCCATATACGTGTTGATGAAGTTCCCATCTATTGCTAGTTTTCTGAGTGTTCTTACCATGAAAGGGTATTGAATTTTGTCAAATGCTTTTTCTGTTTTCACTGAGATGATCATGTGGCTCTTTTTCCCTTTGTCCTAATAATGTGGTGTACTACATAGATTAATTTTCTTTTGTTGAACCCCTGCATTTCCAGGATAAATACCACTTGGTCATAATGTGTAATCTTTTTAATATGTAGTTGGGTTTGTTGTTGTTTAGTTGCTAAGTCATGTCCTAGTCTTTTGCAGCCCCATGGACTATAGGCCGCCTGACTCCTCTGTCCGTGGAATTCTCCAGGCAAGAATACTGGAGTGGGTTGCCATTTCCTTCTCCAGGGGATCTTTCTGACCCAAGGATCAAACCTGTGTCTGCATTAGAAGGCAGATTCTTTACTGCTGAGCCACCCAAGAAGCCTGGGTTTAGCTTGCTAAGATTTTGTCAAGAATTTCTGCATCTATATTCATAAGGGACATTGGTCTCTAGTGTGAGGCTTTGTGCCAGTTCGGCCACTGAGCTGCTTTGGCTTGTGAAAGCTTTTAGAACTGAAGCCATTCCTGTGCTGTAGTCCATGCGGCAAAGGTATTAATGACTGAATCATCAAAGCCGAGCCACGTTTCCAGTTTACTCTCCAGCCTCTGCAGGCTGTGCTGATCTAGAAAAGCTTTCTTGCCCTCATGCCTTCCGTTCAGCAAACAAGTAGTTTTCTCAGTCGTATGCTGGAAATGACATACGACTTCATCGTGGGGGATGATGATGTAGACTCCTGAGCTTTCTAGTCAAGAACTTTCAAGTTTAAGGAGCTCGAGATGATGTGAAATACATTTGAAACAGCTCAGTGGTTATTGCCTCCTGATGAAGCAAAACTAGCTTGGATCCTCCTAGAAAGCCCTCACCATTCAGCCTAAATCTTTTCCCAGGGACTTCCCTGGAGTTCCAGTGGCTAAGACGCCACACGCCCAATTCGGGGGACCTGGGTTCTATCCTTGGTCAAAGAGCTAGATCCCACATGCCAAAATTAAAATATGATGCTGCCAAATAAATAAAATATATTTAAAAAAGAAAAACCTTTCCCAGCCTCCAGACACAGCTTTAGATATAACTATTCATAAATTCTTCCCAGATTGCCAGTTATTCCTTATTTGAATTTCAACCTTATCTCATACCACAACATGTCAGCCTGTAAACTCTACAAGGTGTGGTTTAGGCTGGTGTTTCCCAACCATTTGTTACTCACCTCTCACTTTTATTTTTCCAGATTACGTCTTCCAGGGTTGCATTTTCTTTAAATTGACTTTTAAAAGAAAAGCTTGAGTAAGTTTTTTAATTTTTAAATGTTTCTTGGAACATAGTGGATTTACAATGTTGTGTTAGTTTCTGCTATACTGAAAAGTGTATCAGTTATACATATACATGTGTGTGTCCTCACTCAGTCATGTCCGACTCTTTGTGACCCTATGGACTGTAGCCCACCAGGCTCCATTGTCCATGGGCTTCTCTGGGCAAGAATACTGGAGTGGGTTTCCATTTCCTTCTCCAGGGGATCTTCCTGACCCAGGGACTGAACCCACATCTCTTGTGTCTCCCGCATTGACAGATGGATTCTTTACTACTAGTGCTAACTGGGAAGCCCATACATATACATATAGCCACTCTTTTTTAGATTCTTTTTCCATATAGGTCATTTCAAAGTATTGGGACGAGTTCCCTGTGCAGTACAGTTGTTTCTTTTTAGTATCTATTTATAAGTAAACTCCGGGAGTTGGTGATGGACAGGGAGGCCTGGCATGCTGTGATTCATGGGGTCGCAAACAGTCAGACACGACTGAGTGACTGAACTGAACTGATATATAGTAGTGTGTATATGTCAATCCCAGTCTCCCAGTTTATCCCCCCAACTGCTTTCCGCACTGGTAACCATAACATTGTTTTCTACATCTGTGATTCTATTTCTTAAATTTATTAAAAAAAAATTTCTACTAACAAGGGCCATAAATGGAAGGTAACTGCTACATATACCATGCAAACAAAAGCTGAAGTCGGCAGGGGAGGTTAACAGTCCTGGAGAGGGGTGTAAAGACACACCAGCACTGAACAGAGCCTTTCTCCTTGCTGAGCAAAAAGAGAGGACAAGAACTCAACAGTGAACCACCTTCTCCCTGTGTCACTTAACGTAGTTTGAGGCTGTATTCGTGCATCCCTTAAGGTAGCATTTGGAAGCAAGGGTGGAAAGAGCACTGGGTAGGGTCTCAGAGAACCTAGGTTGGAATCAATACTAGGATCTTCCACCCCATGAGGTCTTGATTTCCTCCTCTGATTAGTGGAGGTTGAGGTACCAGCCTTGGGGATTTACCTGGTGGCCCACTGGTTAAGAATCCGCCTTGCAATGCAGGAGACATGTGTTTGATCCCTGGTCGGGGAACGAAGAACCCACGTGCTGTGGAGCAATGCAGCTAAGCCTACACACTACAGCATGAGAGACCGTATGCTGCAGAGGAAGGTCCCAAGTGACACAGCTAAGATGTGATGCAGTCAAATAAGTAACTAAATATTGTAAAAGACATCAAATTGTACACTTTAAATATGTATATGTCAATTACAGCACAACAAAACTGTTAAAACATATTCAACTTATTAAAAAAAAAACAACAACAACCTTACATGTCTCATCGGGTTGTCTTCAGGGACAAAGGAAATCAGGGACTTGATCTTTAGTTGCTTGTTCAACTGAACTCGGAGGCTAAGTCAGGCATTCTCGGAGGGAACAGAAACCTCTGGGAGGGGGCATGTTCTGTAGACACAAGAGGGCTATGATCGTCTGTGTTTCGGGTAGGGAGAAGTGTTTGGGGTACTGGCATTTGTGTGTGCTGTGCATGCGCGCTCAGTCCTGTCTCTTTGTGACCTTATGGACTGTGGTCCGACAGGCTCCTCTGTCCATGGGATTCTCCAGGCAAGAATACTGGAGAGGGTTGCCATTCCCTTCTCTAGTGGATTTCCCTGACCCAAGGTTCAAACCTTTATCTCTTGAGTCTCCTGCATTGGCAGTTGGATTCTTTACCACTGTGCCACGTGGGAAGCCTACTGGTTTCAAGCAGCTGGGAACGAAGGATACCAGATGTACTTCCCTGATAGCTCAGTTGGTAAAGAATCCACCCACAATGCAGGAGACCCGGGTTCCATTCCTGGGTCAGGAAAATCTGCTGGAGAAGGGGTAGGCTACCCACTCCAGTGTTCTTGAGTTTCCCCTGTGGCTCAGCTGGTAAAGAATCTGCCTGCAATGAGGGAGATCTGGGTAAGGTCCCTGGATTGGGACTATCCCCTGGAGAAGGGAAAGGCTACCCATTCCAGTATTCTGGCCTGGAGAATTCCATGGATATAGTCCATGGGGTCGCAGAGTTGGACGGGACTGAACAACTTTCACTCACCAAACAACAAAAAATGGATGCTCCCACAGCCTGCAAGACTCTCAAAGGTTCATCCAGATCCACTTCCAGGTGATCTACCTGCTCATCATGACCCCATCCCAGAAATGAGCTCTATTTTATACATCAGCAGAGGCTTCCTTCTCACTTTTCTTAGTTGTATTTCACTTGTATTTTATCCTCTGCTTTATCTTAAGGCCTAGAACAATGACAAGAATTCAGTATTTTTTTCACTAAGTGAATGGATCAATGTTTATGTTCCTATTAGGTTTTTACATATTTTTTAAAAATAAAATGGTAGAAGATATTTGTCTTTTAGGGTTATATCATTCAGGGCCAAATCAAGAGACAAACTGTACCACTAATCTGAATAGAGAAAATTAGATATAAAGAATTTTTAACTAATAAGAGGTGGTTAACAAGAATCTTCACTGGATTCGATCCCTGGGTTGAGAAGATCCCCTGGAAGAGGGTATGGCAACCACTCCAGTATTCTTGCCTGGAGATCCCCATGGACAGAGGAGCCTGGTGGGTTAGTCCCTGGGGTCGCAAAGAGTTGGACACAACTGAGTGACTAAGCACAACTAAAAGAGGTATAAAAAAACTGAGGCAGGGACAGGCAAGTTTCAGTTTAGTTTAGGCTTTGTGAAGGAAGAGGCACAGTCAAGGATATTACGTAGCTGCTTATAAAACAACACAGAAAACAAATTTCCACCATCTTTGTAATAACTGAGTACAAGCTTTGCTAATAAAGTTCTTTAATGAGAAGAATAGGATCCACTGCTTTGGGATAACATTCTGCTACTTTGGGGTTCAAATGTGAAAATCGTCCTTAGACGGAGGGATGTGCAAATACAAGAGGGCTGGATTTAACCTGCAGGCTTAAGTTTGCCCACCCTTGCTCCCTGAGGGAGGAAGAAGGTAGGAGGGACTGAAAAACTGAAGAGGGGCTCCTGTGACCCAGGTTCAGACCTCTGCAGAAAGAACATAAATGCCCACAGTCTTTCAGTAACAAAGAAATATGTCAGGGTGCATGGGCTGCCGCTAGATCACACACACAAAGTCAGGGAGTTGCTACCACGAAAAACGCAAAGCTGGGAAAAGGAAAAGTCCCTCCAGCTCCCAGTTTATGGTGTCCCTCCAGCGCCGCCTACTGGCAGAGACTAACAAGACAGCTGGCAAAGGGTCAGTTTTCAAAGAGCAAAGATGCTTGGAGCTAAGAGGCAGTCATTTGATACGGGCACAAGAGATAGTAATAGTGTTGCACATAGTTTTTTCCCCAATCTGTTTCTTACCTTAAAAAATTTTTTTTTGTTGTTGTTGTTTCAAAGGTAAGGACTTCCGTGGTGGTCCAGTGGCTAAGACTCCTTGCTCCCAATGCAAGGGGCCTGGGTTTGATCCTTGATTTGGAACTGGATCCCACCTGCTACAAGTAAGAGTTCTTAGATACAACTAAAGACCCCACATGCCACAGCAAAGATCAGAGATCCCAAGTGGTGCAACTAAGACCAGGTGCAGCCAAATGTCGACTTAAAAAAGCATAATGTCAGAGTTGCAGGTTAAGTTTTATTTGGGGCAAAATGAGGATTGCAGCCCGGGAGACAGCATCTCGGATAGCTCTGAGAAACTGCTCCAAAGAGGCAGGAAGAAAAGGTGAGTATATATATGATTTTTGCTGAAGGGGGAATACATGCAATCAAGCACATATTTTTCCAGAATGTTTCTACTAGTCTCATGAAGCTTTTGCTAGTCAAGAGAAACAGTCATCACCATGAAGGATTTAAGTCCTTTTCTAGATATGGAAAGATGCAAGATTCGGCTCCTGATAATATCTAACTATCTGAAGACCTATCCTGGTAGTTTCCCCACCCCTACACCAGCACAGAGTGCCTCATTTCTGCTCTCCACCCTGAACTCCTTTCAGAGAGTGTTCAAGGTCAGCAGCTGCAGCAAAACAGGATTTACTTCTTATAGAGGTAGATGGCAAGTGCCCACGGCAAGTGTCAATTTGTAGTTGACACCAATAAATAAAAATTTAAAAAAAAGATTGATCTGTTAAAAACAACAACAACAACAAACCAGTGACCCAAAAGATAATCTTTCAAGCTTAAGGAAATGGAGTCAGAAGAAACTCTGGCAAGAGGATTCATTTTTACTTCCTGCTCTGGAAGAAAATGGTATTTGGATCCTTTTTTACTTTTAATGATAGACTAGGATTAGTTAATTCTAGCACCCTGATCACTAAAGAATATTTTGATTAGAAACTTAAAGTTGATATAAGGAGTACATCCTTCAGCATTGATTTCTTAAAATCTATATTCTTAACATAGTATACCAGTCTTTCAAAAGTTTATTCCAACCCACTTCTTTTGTACTCTAAAATATCTTCATTATGTTGTTTGATGAGATAGATCCACAAGAAAACAGAGGTGCCCGAGGTCGATCCAACTTTCAGCCAATCAGGTCTGCCATGTGGAGACTCCCAGATGTAGACCTTGCTGACTCAGGGGCCTCGCTGGGTCTCAGCTTTGAGACAGGGACACAGCAGCATGGATGGTATCATCTTGCTGGCTTACATCTATATCTTGAAACCAACTGGGTTTTCTATTTGATATATTTGAAAAGAGTCAGAGGTGGGGATCAAATTTTATATTCTTTGAAGTGTTGTTGCAGGAATGGGACCTCTTCTAGGGCCTGAGGTTGGGCTCTTGAATAACACTCAGAAATGAATTGTCTGAGCTGACAAAGCAAGAGACTTTATTGGGAAGGGGCACCTGGCTGGTGAGCAGGAAGGTCAGGAAACCCAGGAGGACTGCTCTGCCACATGCTTCACAGTCTCGGGCTTCTGCGGTGATGGGATGAGTTTCTGAATTGTCTCTGGCCAATCACTTCCTCAGGGGACTTCCTGGTAGCATGTGGTTCACTCAACCAAGATGGAATCCAGAGAGAAGGATCCTCTGGAGGGAGGATGGTAAAATACATGGACTGGAGTCTCCTCTGTCCTCTGACCTTTCCCGAGTTCTTCCGGTTGGTGGTAGCTTGTTAGTTCCAGGTTTCTTACTGGGACCTCCTGTTATAAAACAGCTCACGTAAGTGACTGCTATCTTGCCTGACCAGGGATGGCTGTTTCAGTTAGTGTCTCCTCTAACAGTATGGCCAATGAATTGCTTCAATACCATGTAATCCAGTCTTTCCAATGGATCCAAATCATTTAATATCCAGGCCTCAAATCCCCAGCATCAGTAACAACCGCCAAGGATAGCTTCATCCCACAAGTCCCACTCTTGGGCGCTGTGTTTGCCAGGATGCTTCTTCTCTCTACTGGACCGTCTCCTCTCCTTCCTGATGTCCCAGTCGTGGGTGCTCTTCTTTCTGTGTTTGGACTTCTCTGTGCTGCCTGGCTCCACCTTGGCCTTCCTCCTGTTCTCTTTGTAGGAATCTCCATCCTTGTGGTTCTTCCTCTTCCACTCTGCCTGCTCCTCGCCACCGAGTCCTCCTCCTTCCTTTTCCCTGGATCTTCTCTTCCAGCCTTTGTTTTGATCTCTGTTTTGATGGATGCTGGTGAGGTACTCTGAGATGCAGCTAGCCTTATCTTTGTGTTGTGTGGCGTGGGGACCAGTGGTCATTCCTTGTACAGGAGGCCTTGGAAACCACCAGTTATTGAAAAAATGGTCATGTTTTTTCTGACAGTGACTTACAGGTTCCAGTCTTGGTCTCAAGTGATGACTACTGGACAGTGGGGACGAGTGGCTCTCCACTGTTTTTGGCCTTTTGTAGGAACCACAGGACTTGTGGGGCTGCCTGAAGGGGAAGCCCTGCTCCAGAACTGGAGGTCTGGGTGCTGTGTGGTCATTTTCTCTGTATGCAGAGTCTTCTGTCCCCCTTCTAAAGCAAACCTCTGGCTTTAATCCTCTGGCTCTCTGCTTTCTGATGTAATCCTGAAGTTCATGTTGAAAAGAGTCACAAGTCTTAGAATTTTCCATTATACTGACTATGGATGAATCTCTGCCAAGGAAGATGAAGAAAAACTTTCCGTTAATTGTTTTGCTACAAATGTATGCTTTTTCTTTGAAAAGATCAGGTTGTCAAATTTCTAGTGGAGATAATATTATTTTAATCATGTACTATAAATACCATGTAGCTATTGGTTTTGAAAATATATGTATATTGAAAATATTTATTATATATATATATATATATAGAAAATGTTGATTTAAAAAATATATGTAGCTGTCAATACCATGTAGCTCTTGATTTCCAGACAAACACCCCAATCAAAAAATGAGCAGAAGAACTTAATGGACATTTCTCCAAAGAAGACATCACACTGGTCAGAACGACCATCATTTAAAAGTTTATGGATAACAAATGCTGGAGAGGGTGTGAAGAAAAGGAAATCCTCTGACACTGTTGGTGAGAGTGTAGTTGATGCAGCCACTAGGCAGTGCAGTATGGAGGGTCCTCAGAAAACTAAATGTAGAATTACCATATGATCCAGTAATCCCACTCCTGGTCATATAGCGGACAAAACTGTCATTCAAAAAGATGCAGGTATCCCTATGTTCATAGCAGCACTATTTGCAATAGCCAAGACATGGAAACAACTTAACTGTCCATCAGCAGATGAGTGGAAAAAGAAGCTGTCTACATATATACAATGAAACACTGCTCATCTATTAAAAAGAACAACATTATGCCATTTGCAGCAATATAGATGCAGCTAGAAATTATCATAGTAAGTGAAGTAAGTCATGAAAGAGAAAGACAAATACTGTATGACATCACTTATATGTAAAATCTAAAATATGGCACAAATGAACCTAGGTACAAAACAGAAATGGACCTATAGACATAGAGATCAGACTTGTGGTTGCCAAGGTGAGGTGGGGAGGGAGAGGGATGGACTGGGAGTTTGGGGTTGGTAGATGCAAACTATTACATTTAGAATGAATGACCAACAAACTCCTACTGAACAGCCTGAGGAACTATACCCAGTCTCCTGGGATAAACCATAATGGAAATGAGTATTAAAAAATGAAATGTATATATTTGTAAAACTGAGTCACTTTGCTGTATAGCAGAGACTGTCACAACATTGGCAATCACTTATACATCAATAAAAACACATGTGGTTTTGACATAGACTGAGAATCATAAAATATAATGGACTAAGAAAATGTGTCCTAAAAAACACTGTGTAAGTTTGAGGATCTGGGAATATATCATTAAAATGATCACTTATTTATTCCTGGCTGTGCTGGGTCTTTGTTGCTGTACGGGCTTTCTCTAGTTGCAGCGAGCGGGGGCTACTATTCGCTGTGGTGCATGGGCTTCTCACCTCAGTGGCTTCTCTTGTTGTGGAGCGAGGGCTCTCGGGTGCTTGAGCTTTATAATGGAGGCACTTGGGCTCAGTATTTGCAGCTCCCGGGCTCTAGAGCACAGGCTCAGTAGTTGTGGTACACAGGCTTAGTTGCTCTGAGGCATGTGGGACCTTCTCAGACCAGGGATTGAACCCATATCTCCTGCATTGACAGGTGGATATGTCAATATCCACTGAGCCCCCAGGGAAGCCCTGGGAATATACAGAAAGTCAAGTCATTTTAAGAAAACAGAGAGAACATCGGGCAAACAAATTATTCATAAATTCTACAAAAACAGAACTGGCTAGTCCTTGTGTTATGTGCCAAGAAAGAAATAAAAGAGATCCTCAAACATTTTCTCTCTCTCACACACACACGTGTGTTTTAATCTCATAGGTGGGGTAAAAGAACAGAGAAAGATTCTACTTATTGTGATAAAGTCTAGACCTATTCTTCTTCTTCTTTTTTTAACAAATGAGAAACTGAGTTAGAGTTTAAATAACTTACTTAAGGTCACACAGCCAGAAAGTGGAAGAGCCAAAAACTGAACCGAGGCAGAGGATCCAGAGCCTGCTCACTTAACTACTCCAGTATTGGTACCAACCTTCTAGGTGTTATGAGGACTGGAAGAGTGATGGGTGCAGAGACACTGGTCAGTGCCCATCAGCTATTAATATTCTCATTAGGAAGCTGGAATGATGGCTAGCAGCATTTGATGTGTTACTGGTGGTCTATTCTGAGAACTTTGTCTCTGTTTTACGTTAGTGTTTTGTCTTTCTAGTTAATTAAAATAAACACCTATTTGTGCTAAAAGTTAAAAAAAAAAAAAAGTCACAGCAGCAATATACACTGTAAAATCAAATAGTGGATTTCGGGCTTCCCAGGTGGCTCAGTGGTAAAGAATCGATCCCTGGTCTGGGAAGACTCCACATGCCTCAGGGTAACTAAGGGCAACTGAACCTGTGTGCTACAACTACGAAACTGGAGCTCTAGAGCCCGTGCTCTGCAACAAGAGAAGCCACTGCAAATGAGGTGCCGGCGCACTGCAGCAAAGTGCAGCCCCCACTTATCGCAAGTAGAGAAAGCCTGAGAACAGCAATGCAGACTCCTGGCAGTATAAATAAAAATGAATAAAATTCCTTTAAAAAAACACCTGAGCTGATTTCTCTCTCCAGAGGTAACTACTGGACGTATTACTATTTTGGGGTGTCCATGGACTGAGGCTCGCCAGACTCCTCTGTCCATGAGATTTCCCAGGCAAGAATACTGGAGTGGGTTGCCATTTTCTTCTTCAGGAGATCTTCTCAACCCAGGGGTTGAACCTGGGTCTCCCACATTGCAGGCAGATTCTTCACTGTCTGAGCCACCAGGAATGCTCTATATTACTGTGTTCCTGAGGGCTAAAACTCTGATCAAACAGGCAGGAGGTCAGACTGTGCATTCTGGTTTGCAATTCAGCTTTTCTTCCCAAACAATGTATTCAGACTCATTTTCTACTTCAGTGCACAAAGTTTGTACCTTATCTTTATGGGATCTTCTTGGTGTGACAGAACAGACATGGACAATGATTCTTTAAAAAGACAAACAGGGATTTCCCTGGTGGTCCAGTGGTTAAGAACCTGCCTTCCAATGCAGGTTTAATTCCTGGTGGTGGAACTATGATCGCACATGCCAAGCAGCAACTAAGCCCAGACCCTACAACTAGAGAGCCCTCCAGCAGCAACTAGAGAGAAGCCTGTGCACAGCAAGACCCAGCAAGGCTAATATATATATATATATATATATATATATATATATATATATATATATACTTATGCTAAAAATATATATATATACTTATGCTAGTATATATATACATATATATATGTATGTATGCTACTGCTAAGTTACTTCAGTCGTGTCCAACTGTGTGACCCCATAGACAGCAGCCCACCAGGCTCCCTGGTCCCTGGGATTCTCCAGGCAGGAGTACTGGAGTGGGGTGCCATTTCCTTCTCCAATGCATGAAAATGAAAAGTGAAAGTGAAGTTGCTCAGTCGTGTCCAACCCTCAGCGACCCCATGGACTGCAGCCTACCAGGCTCCTCTGTCCATGGGATTTTCCAGGCAGGAGTACTGGAGTGGGGTGCCATTGCCTTCTCCGACATATACATATACATATACATATACATATATAAAATTTACTTTAAAAAATCAGATCCCTGAAAATTTAGGTCCTCCTAATTTTTAGCTATGGTCAACAAAGTAGCAGTATTTTGCAGACACTGACTGAGCGACCTGGGTCTGTGGGGCACTGTAGGGTGCTGCCAAGCGGTGCTAGTGGTAAAGAACCTGCCTGCCCATGCAGGAGATGTAAGAGACTGCAGGTTCAATCCCTTTGCCAGGAAGATCCCCTGGAGGAGAGCATGGCAACCCACTCCAGTATTCTTGCCTGGAGAATCCCATGGACAGAGGAGCCTGGCAGGCTACGGTCCCTAGGGTCGCACAGAGTAGGACATGACTGAGCAGCAGCAGTAGGGTGCTGGCCCAGAGGTGGGCTGCCAGGCTAAGGAAGTTCCTCCTTGGGAAGGAACTGCTCCTGAAACATTCTTGGTCAGGAAGAAAACTTCCTCCCCTAAATAGAACCTGAGAGGGGTTTGAATTTGTAGGAGAGGGGTTCAGTTTTTTTTTTGTGGGGGGGCGGTTCAAACTGATTCTGGATTCTGGTGAGGTGATTTCAGAGAGGTATCCAGTCATTTCCTCACTGTGGAAGGAAGAAAGTGAAAGTGTTGGTCGCTCAGTTATTTCCAACTCGGCAGTTCCAGGGACTGCAGCCCTCCAGGCTCTTCTGTTTATGGGATTCTCCAGGCAAGAATACTGGAGTGGGTTGCCATGCCCTTCTCCAGGGGACCCACCCAACCCAGAGATTGAATCAAGATCTCCTGCATTGTAGGAAATTGTAGAAATCCAAGTTGCCCGCATTCTTTACTGCCTGAGCCACAAGGAGGGTGGAATGCAAAGTCCCTGAAAGGATTCACTCCCCCCACCCCCCCTCCACACACACCCCCAGGGCACAGGTGGGATATGAGAGCCTTTAGGCAGGTTACAGCTCTGGGCTGGTGTGGATCTGGAGTCGGGCTGCCACTTAATCATGCTGTTGACTTATGTCAATAGTGAAGGACAAGGAAGCCTGGCGGGCTGCAGTCTATGGGGTCACAAAACAGTCAGATGACTTAGCGACTAAACTGTCACCCACCACACCCCCTAAATATGCAACATAAACAGACTTAACAAGCAATGGTAAGAGAGGGGTGTGGTCCAGACCTGTCCACTGGGAGGTGAGTGGGAGGGGCCAGGGCTGGGGAAAGCAGGCCCTGCTTACATAGGGCTTGGATATAGTCATACACAGAAAATGTGTGCACTGTGGCATCTGCCAAGCCTGGCCTAGTTTACCTACTACATACCCCTGGAAGCTACCTAGAGTCCTTCTTCCTGGCTACCACCTACCCAGTCTAACCCTGGTCTCTTCACCAGTGCCGCATATGAGCCTCCATCCCTTTTCACCCACCCCTGAATCCTTCTCCAGGAAAAAGCAGCCAGAGAAATCTTTTTAAAGTCAATCTGATTACAGCCAGCACTCTCTGCTGTGCTCCGTATCTACGAATGTGAAATCACGAATACCAGAGCCAGACTGTATTCATAGCCTGAGTCACATTCATTATATAAGAGACCTGAGCATGGGGGCAGGGGCATCCTGGGCCCAATTCCCACAGACCAGAGGACAACTGGATGTCTCCTCCAGTCAAGGCCCTCTGTTTCTTACTGCTCTAAAATTGTCCTTTGTTCCGTGGCTCAGCTGGTAAAGAACCTGCCTGCCCATGCAGGAGATGTGAGAGACACGGTTGGATCCCTGGGTCAGGAAGGTCCCCTGGAGAAGAAAGTGGCAACTCACTCCAGAATTCTTGCCTGGAAAACTCCACGGACAGAGGAGCCTGGTGGGCTACAGTCCATGGGGTCACAGTCACTCAGGACTGACCGAGCGAGCATGCACGCGCACGCACACACACAAGTCCCCAGGCCACCCACGTCTGACCTACCTACTCCTCAGTCTCAAGTACCAGCTGCAACTGCTGCCTGCCTTTCCCTTTCTGCACCCCACCCCCACAGCCTTTATAGAATCCATACTCCGTCTGGTCTCTCCCCCCAGCCCCCATCAGCTTCTCCCTTTCTTCATGGTCTGCTAGGTTATCCCTTTCTAGCCTACTTCTCTGCCTCATCTCTGGTCCTCTGGCTTTGTTTTTAGTTGGGATGCTCTATATTAAGATAAACTTGGCTATACCATAGAGTAGGAAGCAAATTTGTTAAATAAATAATAATAATACCACATCTGGTTAAAACCAAGCCCTCGAAGACATTTCCTTCTGCTCAGAGCTCACATCATTTCCTCTCCCCTCCCATTGCTCTCACCCTCAGAGTTGGAGATTCCAGTCCACTTTTCTCCCAGGGAACTTGTAGGGAGTTTGGGGAGTTCGAATTGCCTCCAGGCTCTCCATCTCCCTCCACTCCTATCCTTCCTTCCATGGTTCAGACCAGAACCCTAGGAGACATTTGCTGCTCCCTACCTCACCAGGCAGCACCTTTACAAGTCCTGCTTGCTCTGCAGGATTGGGGACTTCCTCGGTAGTTCAGTGGTTAAGGCTCCCCTGCTTCTAATGCTGGGGGCCTGGGTTCGATCCCTGGTCAGGGAACTAAGATCACACATGCCTGAGGTGCCCCTTGGAGCCACACACACACACAAAGCATCCAGGAGGGGAGCATTTCTTTGCATGGAAGCTGCTCCTGTAGGGGGCGGGACCACATTTCTGCTATATCACAGCTTTGTTGATGTTGTCTTAAACAATAGTCTTTATGTTTACACAAAGCAGTACAAAATGAGGCGGTTCCTCAAAGGGTGACTTGGAGGTAGAAAATCCATCCTGAGCGTCAAAGTGTTAGTTGCTAAGTCATGCCTGACTCTTTGCGACCCTATGGACTGTAGCCCACTAGGCTCCTCTGTCCATGGGATTTTCCAGGCAAGAATACTAGAGTGTCCCTTCTTAATTGGCCTTCTAGCTTCTGCTTGATGAGTCTGTTTCCAAACCAGCAGCCAGAATAATTACCTTTGTTTGTCTAAACTTATTATTTTTTAAATTATGAAAATATGATTGCTATATCCTTCTACGTCTCTGTATATTCATTATCTTAATTTTTGAGAGTTTGATATTGAAACTCCAACTAAAAACCTTATCTACTTAAAAAAAATTGTAAACTATATGGAACCTTGTTCTGTATTTTCTAAGTCTCCTGCAAATGTGTTATCTTGCAGAATACTTGCAAAATAATTCTTTGAATGTATGTAATCCTGGTCAAACCATCACTCCTCTGCCTAAAATCCTGTGGGTATGCTTCTTTCCTAAGTGATAAAGTGATAAAAGTGAAGTCGTGTCCGACTCTTTGTGACCCCATGGACTGTAGCCTACCAGGCTCCTCCGTCCATGGGATTTTCCAGGCAATAGTACTGGAGTGGGTTGCCATTTCCTTCTCCAGGGGATCTTCCCAACCCAGGGATCGAACCCAGGTCTCCTACATTGCAGACAGATCCATTGAAGTGAAGTCGCTCAGTTGTGTCCGACTCTTTGCAATCCCATGGACTGTAGCCTTCCAGGCTCCTCTGTCCATGGGATTTTCCAGGCAATAGTACTGAAGTGGATTGCCATCTCCTTCTCCAGGGGATCTTCCCGACCCAGGGATCAAACCCAGGTCTCCCGCACTGTAGACAGATGCTTTACTGTCTGAGCCACCAGGGAGCCCAAACCCCCAAGGGTGCCTACAAAGCCCAGCCACTATTGGTCGTCTTACTTATCTGAAGTTTCTGGTTTCTTTCTGACAACCCTCCCCTTGTTCCTCCTTTCTAGCCTTCGTTCTCCCTGCCAGAGAAGATGCATGGGCACCCTCTAGGTCAAGCTCTTGGACTATGGATCCTAGGAGAAGTCATGTCCAACTCTTTGAGCGACTTCACTTCTTCACCCTCCAATGGAAACCCCTCACCAAGGGCATTTCCTGACCATCCAGTAGTCGAGCTTAAGTGCTCCCACTGCAGGGGGTGCGGGTTGGATCCCTTGTTCGGGAACCAAGATCCCACATATAGTGCAAAGTGGCCAAAAATTAAAAAAAAAAACAACCCTTTTTAAAATTAAAAAGGGTTTCCCTAGTAGCACAGTGGATGAGAATCTGCTTGCCAATGCAGGGGACAGAGTTCCATCCCTGGTTCAGGAAAATTTTGCATACCATGGAGCAGCTAAGGCTGAAAGCAACAACCACTGAGCCCTAGAGTCTGTGCTCTGCAATGAGAGAAGTCCCCCAAACGAGAAGCCCATGAACTGCAGGAAGGGTAGCCCCTCCTCACCACAACTAAAGAAAGCCTGGGCAGAGTAACGAAGACCCAGTGCAGCTACTAACAACAAAAATTTGAAAAGAAAAAAATATTTCAGCAAGCAGAGATTCCTCATTCGCTGCTGTCTCATATCGAATTTTGCTGACCTAACTGCGTGCATGCTCAGTTGTGTCCAACTTTGAATTTTGTGACCACATAGACTGTTGCCCTCCAGGCTCCCCTATCTGTGGACTCTCCCAGGCAAGAATACTGGAGTAGGTTGCCATTTTCTCCTCCACGGGATTTTTCTGACCCAGTGATTGAAGCCATGTCTTTTGTCTCTCCTGCAATGGCAGGCAGATTCTTTACCACCATGCCACCTGGGCCAAGGTAGATGCCTAATCCCACACTTGCTGAATGAATATGGGAGTGAAGAAGGGCCTTGACCTCTCTCCACACTTCGCCCCCACAAGTCCAGGTGCCCTGAGAAGCCCAGATCCAAGGAGTCCTACCTGCCTCAGCCGTGCTTCCCACCCAGCATCCTCCAGTTTGCCTCTCAAGCCACCACCTCTCCCAGCTAGCATACCCACAGCCATCAAACAGGAGTGCAAAAAAAAAAAAAGAAAAAGCAACACATTTTGCTCACCTTTTACCTGGAATCACCACCATGCATGCACTAGTTTACTGAGAGAAATTTCCACGGGTAGAACCCTTAATTCTCGAGCCTACAAGTCTTTGGGGTCATGTAAGTAGACCTGTGGGCCTACAGAGAGCAGAATTTTGCCTGCCTAGTACCTCAAAAGGAAAGAAGGAAGGAAGGGAGGGAGGCAGAAAGGGATTCCTAGCCCGGGGTAGGTTTTACTCAGCTCCAAGAGAAGAATCTCAGCTTCTTCGCAGCTCAAACTTCTCTGCCAGATCCCCTAGGAGCAGGGAAGCTGGGAAGCAGGAAGCCACGCCTCTTTGTCTGGGGATTTCAGGTTTTAGAATCTTACCATTTCACAGCTTCAGGCTATTAGGAGAAAGAAATCCAATCATAGCATTTAAGGTGATTTAGGAACACTTAGGGCTTCGCTTGTGGGAAAGAATCTGCCTGCAGTGTGGGAGACCTGGGTTTGATCCTTGGTTTGAGAGTATCCCCTGGAGAAGGGAAAGGATACCCATTCCAGTATTCTGGCCTGAAGAATTCTATGGACTGTATAGTCCCTGGGGTTGCAAAGAGTTGGACAGGACTTTCACTTTTTCTTTCTTTCAGGAACACTTAAGCTCATCAACTTGGGACACAGTCTCAAATCTAAACCTTATTATTCTATCCTGTTTGAAGAGTTTAGTTTGAAATATTTTAAAAATAAAGCAAGCCATTCTCAAATCATAAAATATAGCATACAAACAGAAATGTGCACCATCAAAAACCTACAGCATGATGATTACAAAGGAGAAGTTTATTAAACTACAGTTTTAGTTGGTAAATAAAACACTGCCATGCCCTGGCTCCTTTCTTAATCTTAACTCCCCAACTGTGTGATTTTTATGGTCACCCCATCCTTGCTCTTTATAGCTTATCACTCAAGTATAAATCTCAAGCTATGATAGTTTTACTTTTTCTTGGTTATAACTTTATATAAATGGAATCATATCACAGACAGTTCTTTTGTTCTGAATTTCACCACAGTGCACTCATTTTCATGGCGGTATGGAATTCCATTCTATGAAAAAAATATACATACGTACATACACAACCACAGTTCATTTATCCATTCATGGCCATCATGAGGGTTTCCAGTCCAGGGCCATTTTTAAACAACACTGTCATGTATATTTTTACATAATCTCTAGATACACTTCAGCCTGCATTCCTGTCGGCTGTATACCCAGTAGAGGAATCTCTGCAGTTACAGTCTACACGGTGGGCACATTTAGTTTTATCAGACACAGTCCCACACTGTGGGACACTGTTATTTATCAGACACTGTTTTTCAAGCGGTTCTTTCAAGAGGTTAAATCCTCCCAGAATCATTTGAGTGCTTCACATTTTTTCTAATACTTGGAATTGTCTGGCTCTAAATTCTGTATTAAATTGCAACAATTAGAATCAATAGTATTTCCATGTTCACAATGATACTGAGTACCTTTCCTAATATCTATTGACCTCTTGGATTTTCGACCTCTTGGATTTTCTCGAGTTCTCTGCTGGGTCTGTGTATATGAGATCTCCTACTCTGTGCCTGGCATCTTCATTCTCTTGGAAGTATCTTTTGATGGACAGAAGTTCTTAATTGTAATGTTGTTAAAGTTAATAATTAAACAGCACTTTCTGTGTCATATTTAAGATGTAATTTCCTAACCTTAGACCAGAGTTTCTCTACCTCAGCACTACTGACATTTGAGTTTAGGTAACTTTTTGATATACACGTTGTCCTGTGCATTATACAACGTTGGACAGCATCCCTGTTCTTAACCAGCTAGATGACAATAGCAACATCTACCCCAAGTTTTTCAAATTAATTAATCTTTGGCTATCTGAATTGCAGCACATGGATCTTCATTGGGTGTTCGTTGTGACATGCAGGATCTTTAAGCTTGGCCTCGAGTACACTGGTGTTTCCCTGGTGGCTCAGTGGTAAAGAACCTGCCTGCCAATGCAGAAGATGCAAGAGATATAAAATGTGTTGGCAAGATCCCCTGGAGTAGGAAATGGCAACCCACTCCAGCACTCTTGCCTGGAAAATTCCATGGATAGAGGAGCCTGGCAGGTTACAGATCACGGAGTGGCAAGGAGTTGGACACAACTGAACAATTGAGCACACACACCAAATCAAATCCCAGACAGAGTTTTGGTAAGGTAAAGATAGTGTTATTGCTTTGACAGGCAAAGGGAGATACATCAGGCTTATGCTTTGAAAAATTATGTGCCAGAGAACTTGAAGGTTATTATAATACCAGGTCAAAGCTGGGGTCTCTGAGAATAGGGTGTGAGCAGGGCTTGTACTCCCTTAATCTCATCTCAGGTGGGTGGTTTCCTAATCTTGATGTGTTTCTGTGGTTCCTTTAATCTTGCCTCAGGTGTTTTTTTGGCTGTTCCTCCCTTGATTATGGATTTCCCTGACCAAAATCACATTGATTATATTATTTGCAGCCAAAGATGGAGAAGCTCTATACAGTCAACAAAAACAAGACCAGGAGCTGACTGTGGCTCAGATCATGAACTCCTTATTGCCAAATTGAGACATAAATTGAAGAAAGCAGGGAAAACCACTAGACCATTCAGGTATGACCTAAATCAAATCTCTTATGATTATACAGTGGAAGTGAGAAATAGATTTAAGGGACTAGATCTGATAGAGTGCCTGATGAACTATGGATGGAGGTTCATGACACTGGGCAGGAGACAGGGAGCAAGACCATCCCCATGGAAAGAAATGCAAAAAAGCAAAATGGCTGTCTGGGGAGGCCTTACAAATAGCTGTGAAAAGAAGACAAGCGAAAAGCAAAGGAGAAAAGAAAACATATAAGCATCTGAATGCAGAGTTCCAAAGAAGAACAAGGAGAGACAAGAAAGCCTTCTCAAGTGCAAAGTGATCAGTGCAAAGAAATAGAGGAAAACAACAGAAAGGGAAAGACTAGAAATCTCTTCAAAAAAGTTAGAGATACCAAGGGAAAATTTCATGCAAAGATGGGGTCAATAAAGGACAGAAATGGTATGGACCTAACAGAAGCAGAAAATATTAAGAAGAGGTGGCAAGAATACACAGAAGAACTGTACAAAAAAGATCTTCACGACCCAGATAATCATGATGGTGTGATCACTCACCTAGAGCCAAACATCCTGGAATGAGAAGTCATGTGGGCCTTGGGAAGCATCACTATGAACAAAGCTAGTGGAGGTGATAGAATTCCAGTTGCTCTCTTTCAAATCCTAAAACATGATGCTGTGAAAGTATCATGCCAGCAAGTTTGAAAAACTCAGCAGTGGCCTCAGGACTAGACTAGGTCAGTTTTCATTCCAATCCCAAAGAAAGGCAATGCCAAAGAATGCTCAAACTACTGCACAATTGCACTCATCTCACATGCTAGTAAAGGAATGCTCAAAATTCTCCAAGCCAGGCTTCAGCAATATGTGAACCGTGAACTTCCAGATGTTCAAGCTGGTTTTAGAAAAGGCAGCAGAACCAGAGATAATTTGCCAACATCCACTGGATCATCGAAAAAGCAAGAGAGTTGAGAAAAAACATCTATTTCTGCTTTATTGACTATACCAAAGCCTTTGTGTGGATCACAACGAACTGTGAAAAATTCTGAAAGAGATGGGAATCCCAGACCACCTGACCTGCCTCTTGAGAAACCTGTATGCAGGTGAGGAAGCAACAGTTAGAACTGGACATGGAACAACAGACTGGTTCCAAATAAAAAAAGGAGTATGTCAAGCCTGTATATTGTCACCCTGCTTATTTAACTTCTGTGCAGAGTACATCTAGAGAAATGCTGGACTGGAAAAAGCACAAGCTGGAATCAAGATTGCTGGGAGAAATATCAGTAACCTCAGAGAGGCAGATGACACCACCCTTATGGCAGAAAGTGAAGAGGAACTAAAAAGCCTCTTGATGAAATTGAAAGAGGAGAGTAAACAAGTTGGCTTAAAGCTCAACATTCAGAAAATGAAGATCATGGCATCTGGTCCCATCACATCCTGGGAAATAGATAGGGAAACAGTGGAAACAGTGTCAGACTTTATTTTCTTGGGCTCCAAAATCACTGCAGATGGTGACTGCAGCCATGAAGTTAAAAGACGCTTACTCCTTGGAAGGAAAGTTATGACCAATCTAGACAGCATATTAAAAGTAGAGAGATTTTTTTTCCAACAAAGGTCCATCTAGTCAAGGCTATGGTTTTTCCTGTTGTCACGTATGGATGTGAGAGTTGGACTGTGAAGAAGGCTGAGCGCTGAAGAATTGATGCTTTTGAACTGTGGTGTTGGAGAAGACTCTTGAGAGTCTCTTGGACTGCAAAGAGATCCAACCAGTCCATTCTAAAGGAGATCAGGCCTGGGTGTTCTTTGGAAGGACTGATGCTAAAGGTGAAACTCCAATACTTTGGCCACCTGATACGACGAACTGACTCATTGGAAAAGACTCTGATGTTGGGAGGGATTGGGGCAGGAGGAGAAGGGGACGACAGAGGATGAGATGGCTGGATGGCATCACCAACTCGAGACATGAGTCTGAGTGAACGCCGGGAGTTGGTGGTGGACAGCGAGGCAAAATTCATGGGGACGCAAAGAGTCAGACATGACTGAGCAAAAGAACTGAACTGAACTGAACTGGTCAGTTCAGTTCAGTCACTCAGTCCTATTTGTGACCCCATACACCGCAGCACACCAGGCCTCCCTGTCCATCACCAACTCCCGGAGTTCACCCAAACTCATGTCCATCGAGTTGGTGATGCCACCCAGCCATCTCGTCCTCTGTCGTCCCCTTCTCCTCCTGCCCCCAATCCCTCCCAGCATCAGAGTCTTTTTCAGTGAGTCAGTTCTTTGCATCAGGTAGCCAAAGTATTGGAGTTTCAGCTTCAACATCAGTCCTTCCAATGAATATTCAGGACTGTTTTCCTTTAGGATTGATTCGTTGGATCTCCTTGGAGTCCAAAGGACTCTCAAGAGTCTTCTTCAACACCACAATTGATGCTTCAAAAGCATCAATTTTTCGGTGCTTAGCTTTCTTTATGGTCTAATTCTCACATCTATACATGACCACTGGAAAAACCATAGCTTTGAGTAGATGGACCTTTGTCGGCAAAGTCATGTCTCTTCTTTTTAACATGCTGTCTAGGTTTGTCTGAACTAGGTTTGTCATAGCTTTTCTTCCAAGGAGCAAGCGTCTTTTAATTTATCTACGTTTCAAATCCACCTTTTGGAACTCAAGCAAGGCCATGGAGGCTGGAGACTTGCCTACAAGAAATGGGGGATAGAAAGGCTCTCCAAACCTGGGAACTCTGCATGTTACAGAATTAGCTGAGAGACGAGGTGTTTAGGCAAATAATACAACTTTATTCAGAAAGCCAGCTGACTGAGAGGATGGCAGACTAATGTCTCAAATTAGCCATCTTACCCAGGTCTGGGTGCCAGTTTCACAGGTGGGCTGGGTCAGATTCTAACAAAGGCACTTTAACAGCCCAGTAGAGGGGCAGGATTCCCTGACACAGGCCATTATGTATGATTATAATAACAAAAGCAGCAAAAACAAAGGTTAAAGTCAAAGAAACAGATCCATCGGGGAGTCAGAAGTCAGAATTGGCTCTTCCCTGCTGCAGTTCCCCATTGTCAAGGTCCATTCCACAGTCTTGGAAAATGGGGGTGATGACTGTTCTAACTGCTTTATCAGATGGATCCGTCCAAGAGTGTCTGCTATCGGTGTTCCAGTTGTTGATATTTGTCTTCTTCTGTTCCTATTTGGAATGTGTCTACCCTGTAGACTTGGAAATATTGGACATATAAGCCAGGAGGCAGCATCTCATGTTAAGGAATTATGTGCTTTTCTATGTATGGGAAGATGCAAGAGTCAGGGCTCATTAAAATTATTTCCTTGATATGTACCTCAGCTGTCTGGGGCCTGTAATCCTGTATTTTCATATCCTGAATTTCCTCAGGGTTCACCATAGGTAGTGGCTGCAATCTGATGACTGCCTGGTGGCAGGTATTCTCCTTCTTCTGTTTTCTCAGGGCTCATCCACTCCCACTGGAGGGCTGAAATTGCTGATGATTGACAAGGCAGGAAGTATTCCATTTCTCAGATTCTCCCCTCTTGGCTGGAAATTTGATCAATATTTGGGAGACAGTTCATGATCAAATTTCGTCTCACGGTGCTGGGAGGCTCATCCCAGATTGGGTGAAAGCTCTTGATATGCCACTCCAGGTGCTAAATTTTGGATTAGACCCCAGGCGTAATGAAAGATCCTCTGTATCTTGTGCCTAATTACGACCAGCAGACATTTTCCCTTGTCGCTTCTTCCCATACCTAGAATGAAACTGTTGCATTTATTTTATGTTATATTTTTAGTCATTTAAGCTTTGTTGGAAGCCTGGTTACACACTGGGTATTACACGAGACAACAGTCTTGTAAATTAGACCAGATCTAAGTGATGCGGCCAGCACCATTGACAAAGTGCAGCAGGGAGGCAAGAAGCACAAACAGTTTGAAAACAAAGAACAAATTAAAACAATGACTAGTACAACTAGTTGAAATCCAGTTGCAATAGTCAAGCAACCAAAGGAGTCATAACTGATGTAATGAGCTATCCATAGTTTCATTGTCAAGGCAGTACACAGCTTACACATGGCTTAACCTTTGAGACAGGCAAATGTTGCTTGCAGGATCAACCAGATAGAAAAAGATAAATGTTTCAATTCTTCTTACAAAGGTATAATTTACCAAATTATTGTAAGTCATAATTAGCTTAAGGGGGAGATTTTCCTTACTCTTGGAAAACACAGATTTAAACCAGTAATTTTTTAGATAGTAGCCATAAAAATTATAACCATATTTACCAGTTCACTCAGTTCTATGTAACTAACTTCCCTGGACCACCAGGAAGTCCCTACCCACCACCGCCACCCCCCACCCCCCGCCCCCAGTTTTAACAACCAAAAAAAGTCTCCAGACATTGTCAAATATCTCCTGAGGAGCAATATTGGCCCAGACTGAAAACCATTGCCATAGATCATAAAGATATATTCTCACAGGATGTCTTGTAAAAAGCTTCATGGATACATGATTCAGTTGGAATTGATTTTTGTCCAAGCTCTGAGGCAGGCATTCTATGTCGTTAGTTCTCCCTTGCAGATATCATATTTTTTCAACACCATTTATTAAAAAATCTATCTTCCTCACTGTTCTGTGGTGCTGCTTTTGTAACATTAAAAAACAAAATTCAACCGAGTAAACTGGAAGATCTAATTGGCTTTATTTGATAGTCTGGCAGTTATCCCTTCTAACAAATAGAAAAGAACGCTGAGGACCTGAACAAAATGGAAGGCTTTCATAGACAGAAGGAAGATGGGAAGAGGAAGTTAAGATTGGATTATTTTAGGCAAAGTCACCTCCCTTAGAGAAAGGCAGGGGGCTTTAGGCAGATTACATCGCAGGAGTTGATTGGGTAATTCTAGATTGATTGGTTTAAAATTCTACTCCTGGGAGGGGCCTAAACTAATCATAATGGGGCTTAGCCCAAGGGACTCAATTTTGGGCTTTTTTTTTTTTCTTGGTTTGTTTCTTAACACTCTTATAAACAGCATTTATTCTACATAGTACTCTGAAGGAAGAAAGATACGTGCAGCCATTTGAATTCATTAATACGAATGCAAACGTTCTTTTTTGTCCTGAAATACTGAAAAGGCGAATGTATCTGGTAGAAACATAATCCTTAAGAGTTACCAATTAGAAAACAACACCTTTCAAAACAGATTTTTCTTTTCCTGGTAGAAAACAAAACAAAACTCTGGATTATGGGGAAGAAATTAAACAAATCTTATCAGTTGTTGAGGTGCCTTAACACAAAGTTTTGTCCCTTAAACCAACTTGTCCAAAGTAGTAAGTGGACTTCTCTGGTGGTGCAGTGATTAAGAATCTGCCAAGGCACAGGAGTTGATCAGTGATTCAGGAAGATTCCACATATGTCTCAGGGCAACTAAGCTTGGGAGTCAAAACTACAGAGCCTGAGTGACCTAAGAGTCCATGCTCTGAAACAAGAGAAGCCACAGCAAGGAGAAGCCCGCACACCACAACTCAAGCAAACCTGTGCATAGCAACAAAGACCCAGCACAGCCAAAATCAATCAATAAAATGAAAGGATTTTTAAAAACTTTAAAAAAGCATGAAATGTTTGAAATCTAAATCTAAATAAACAGACATTACTGCCCGATTACTAACCCAGTTTCAACAACTTATGGTAACACTTTTGGTGTTCTTCCTGCAGAAATAATACCCGTTCTTGGCACCCTTATGGGGTACACGTGCAGGAGAGCTTCAATTGGAACTGTGATTTACAACCTCAAGTCCAACCTCTCACTACATGGGACCGTCCACAACACAACAAATACACTAAAACCAATTGGTTAAAAAAAAAAAAGTGGGTGGAGGAGGCAGGAGCACACGACAGCCATTACGATGTCCTCCTGAAACCCTTTAGAATAGAGTAGATGTTATTAAAGGCTTCATAAATTTCACTTCTGACTTTAGCACCTGCTAACACCACTTTTCCAGAAACAAAAATAAGGAGAACAAGTCTCGGTTTGATCATTCTGTAGACTAAACCAGGAAATAACTCTGGCTCATAACTAGCAAACTGTTGGTGGCTGAGCACAAGGGCTTCTAACCTTATGGGGAACTTCACATCACAGCTCCCCACCATGTTCTGAATCTTGAAGTCTAAGAACTTAGCTGGAAAACCCAACTTCTGTATGATTCTGGCATATTTTCTTGATGCTAGTCTGGCCTGTTCTTCACTCTTGCCTCCTGTGCACACCATCTTCCCAGAACTGAATAACAGTGCAGTGGTCCGGGGCTCTCTTATTCTCATGATTACAGCAGCAAACCTCTTGGGATTGTATTCAGCATTTCGAGCAAGAAGGGCAATGCTCTTTAGGTCAAGTTTACAACCGAGATTCACTGTGCATACAATATTGTGCAGCTGTGGTACCAACTCAGCGATCTCTGAGGCTGGCATGGCAGGGGTCATGGGGGTCACGGGGGTCATGGGGGTCATGGGGGATGGATACAGGGGAGTGGTACCCAGCACGGGTGCGGTCGTAAGAGGCTGTGAGTCGAAGAGCTGCGGTGTCTGGTCCGAGGCCTCCTGGGTTGCCTGCTGGGACGTCTTCGAAAGCTGACCTGTTGCCACCGTCGCCTGCTGCTGCTCCTCCTCCAACGTAGACAGACTGTCGGTGCTCTGAACTGGCTGCGGAGTCAGTCCTGTGCCATAATGCATCATTGGACTGAAGACAGGGGTTCCAGGACTCATGGCACCTTGAGGGGAGGCCAGATACTGGTCAAACAGAGAGAGGCTATCATTCTGATCCATGATGTTCACTTTCTTCCTGGTGAACCAAAACCTTCAGACTGGAAATTGCCTAGGAAAGTGTTCAGTCTTTTCCTAGAGGTAGTCTAGCACACTCTTCTCAGAGACTGACTTCTGTTACCGAAAGCTCAGCTCCTCTGTACATCTGTGTCGAATCAAATCCCGGAGACAAGAGTCTTGGGTGAAGTAGAAAAGAATAGCTCCACCACTTCGCCAGGCAAAGAGAGATGCACCAAGGCTTCTGTCTTGAGAACCTAGAACTTGAGGGTTTTTATACTGTTGGGGTCTGACAAGGTTAGTGTGTGTGGGTGGCGGGGGGTGGGCTTGCACTCCCTTAATCTCATCTCAGGTGGGCGGTCTCCTACTTTTGATGAGTTTATCTGGTCCCTTTAATCTTGCCTCTTTTGGGTTCTTGGCTGCTCTTCACTCTATTAGCAACTGTTCGCATCTGCCCTTTGGAACTCAGGGAAGGTCATAATGACTGGATATGGATACATCCATACATGACCACTGGAAAAACCATAGCCTTGACTAGATGGACCTTTGTTGGCAAAGTAATGTCTCTGCTTTTGAATACGCTGTCTAGGTTGGCCGTAACTTTCCTTCCAAGGAGTAAGGGTCTTTTGATTTCATGGCTGCAGTCACCATCTGCAGTGATTTTGGAGCCCAGAAAAATAAAGTCAGCCACTGTTTCCCCATCTACCCCCTCTCCTATCAGACCAGGACAATAACCTCATTTTTCAAGTGAAGCCTGTGCCCACCATCACCTGCATATTCTCTCATACGCCCTGAGGCTGGGACTCCCTGCTTCCCTTCAAGATCTATGGTGAATGCAGTTTCTCACCCTTGGCCCCTCCAGACAGCACCTATGTACCGCATGCCCCCAACCCCACCCAGTAGGCTTCTCCTGGATTCCAGCTCCCTAAAAGGCGGGTAGGGTGTTTCAAACCTTGGTCCTGGAAGGAGAGACGACTGGGCTCCAGAGTAACCCTGGACAAATCCGTTTCTCAGAGCCTCAGCTTTCTTCAGTCTCTTCCAAGCAAAATGGTGGGAGTATTGCAGCTCTCTTTGTGGTAGTTGTGGGCGTGAGGTATACAAGGATGTTCAATATTTGCCAGGACCTGGGGACCATTTGGAGTCCCTTGTTACGAGGGACTCTGTTCTCCAGGCGATCTGTGGTATATTGATTTGATTTGGACATCCACCCTGCCTTTGAGAGTTGTCCTTTCCTTCGGCCTGTTCCTTGTCTGCAGAGGGCCGTGCATTATACTCCTAGAGGAGTCAGCTAAGTCGCTGAGTGCCCCTGCATCCATTGCTGGGGGTGTGTGTGAGGGGTCAGTTGAGGCACGTGGGTCTTCGTTGCCTAACCAAGGATGGAGCCTACATCTCCTGGTTTGGAAGGAAGATTCTTAACAGCTGGACCACCAGGGAAGTCCCCTGCTTCATATTTGGATCATCTTTGCTCATCTTTTATCACCTTCTTGCAAGGCGTAAATTCACTTTTGTTGAAATATCTTCATTATTCTCCTTCCTACCCTGTGCTTTCTATGGTGCCTATATTCTCTTGTATTCCTTTTAAGGACTTGATTTTGTTTTCTTTTACTATTTCCCGCCCCCCACCCACCCCCCGCCCCATTATCTGTCAAGGTTATTATTTAGTAACCATGTCTGGCTCTAATGTGATGCTCAGTGAATGCTCAATGAATGTTTCTGACTAACAATTAGAATTGCCTTTTCATTACTGCATTATATTTTATTTTTCTTGAAATTGACTACTGTCTTTTTCAGTTGCATAATTGGCCATTTTATTCCAGAGTTCTTTTTCTGTTTTGTGCCCTTTTTGCTTTTTCTTTTTTAAAAAAAACTAATTTGACTGTGCAGGGTCTTAATTGTGGCATGTGGGGATAGTTCCCTGACCTGGGATTGAATCCAGGCTCCCTGCATCATGAGCAGGGAGTCTTGGCCGCTGGACCTCCAGGGAAGTCCATTCTAACTTCTCTTAAAGTTTTAACTGCTTTCTTAATCTCTTTCAGCCTTGTTCAAAGTATTACATTAGAGTTTTTAATCTGCTTTGTGTTTGCTTTTTTTTTTTTTTTTGGTGTCTTGTCAAAGTATTTTAGCTCATTTTTCTCTTGTAACACTCTGTACGGCTAGATCATATTCTCCTCCTCCTTTCCAAAATTTAAATGGAATGTGTTGACCTGGACTACTGTGAGGACATTTCTGTGGAGAAGGAATGCCCTGGGTACTTTTTCCGGCTTCATGGCTTGAGGGATTCCTCTTGTTACAGTGAAGGGCTCAAGATATGGTTATTTCTCTGCCATTCGGAGTGGAGCTTAGTTCAGAAAAGTTTTTCTGTTGTTTCTTACAGGCCAGTGGGGCTTGCCTGGCAAGGTGGTATTCTCACCTCAGATGTTGTATTTTGCTGTTGCTGAATTTTCTGAGTTCTTCATCTGGTACCTTCCCCTGCTCTCTACTCTTAGAACCTTTTATTTGCCTTACCCCCAGTGCTACTTCCCTGCCCAATTTGGTTTTTCAACCTAGCAGCTTTCTTTTCAGGTAAGATTTTGTCTTTCTGGAAGAAAATATTTGCTGGGCGTTTCTGAAGTCCACAGTGCTAGATGGCCATGACATTATTTGATCTCTTGCTACACCTGTTGCTGGTTTTAAACTCATTAACTCAGAGCCTGTGATGACTTCTCCCAGTTTTCAGCTCTTCTCAGACCTGTTAATCCTGTTTGGTTCAAAGAAACCCAAAACAATACCAGGGTTAGTTTGGCTCAGGGTGGTGAGAGCGAAGATAGAATTGGACAATAGGAGAGATAATTTGGGGGTAAAACCATGAAGAATCACTGATGGCTCTGATGTAGAAGAGAGTTAAGTGTGATTTTAGTGATTTTTTGGCTTGAACAATTAAGATGGTGTTATTGTGTGCGGAGATGGGGGAAGACTGAGAAGGATGATTGCTGAGAAGTGTGTGCCCTTTTGGTGTTCTAGTTGGAAACAGCAACAAATGCCATTGGTTATGAGTCCAGAACTCACGGAGAAACCTAGTCTAGAAACAGAAATTTAGAGGTCACTGTCTCTGTCAGTTTGGGTTGTTTTAAATACATTATCATAGACTGGGTAGCTCAGCTAGCTCTGATCTTTTCTTTTTTAAATAAGTACTTGCGGTCCATCAGCTGAGAGAAAGGGGGCCTGTATGGGAGGCACCAGGGAGGAAAAGTTTTGAGAAGAGAGCGGAGAGTATAAAAGACATCTCTGAGGGTGGGAAATTCACTAGGGAAACCGGATGGACTGGAGGTTGCGGTCATTAGTTTAAAATAAAATGGGTCACCTATGCCCTTTCCCTCCTCCACTTCCTTCTTCTTCGCTATTTGAGGCCCACTGAGGTAGGAGGCTAGGCAAGGTAGGGACCCAGAGAGGGTTCAGGGCTGAGTAAGGCAGCGGCCTAGCAGGGTGGGGAGACTGGTTACATGCAGAGGGTTGAGCAGAAGGGAATGTGTGTGTGTGTGTGTGTGTGTGTGTGTGTGCATGCACGCGCGCGCTTAGTCACTCAGTTGTGCCTCATTGTGACCTCATGGATTGTGGCCTGCTGTGCTTCTCTATCCTTGGAATTCTCCAGGCAAGAATACTGGAGGGGGTTGCCATTCCCTTCTCCAGGGGGTATTTCTAATGCAGGGATTGAACCTGGGTCTCTTGTACTGCAAGCAGATTCTTTACTGTCTGAGCCACCAGAAAGTCCCAAGGGAATATATAATAAAATATAAAATAAAAAATCATATTAACAAAATAACGTTAAAGTTAATATTATAATATATATGCACAACATTGTAGAATGCAAAGAGTTTTCATATCATGGCATCTTGTTATCCAAGGCATTTTAGAGGCCAGTGCTTCTAGTTATATTTAGTAGTGAGGAAAATAAAGTTGAGAGACTTCCCCAAAGTCACGTAACAACTTGAAGGCATAGCTGAGACTAGAATTCTGGGATCAGATCTCCAGGTCACTACTCTCTACAACAAAAGAGCAGTGCTTGAATACTTGATATCTTTATCATAAAAAAGGGGATTATCAGAATGGAAAATACTGGTCAGGAAAGAATAATCTAATGCCATTTAATTTCAACTATTAATTTCAACTATTTGGAAAAACTGTGGTCATTCACAGATTTCTATCCAAAAAGTGGGTTTAAATTTACTTGGCTATTGCTCTTCCAGAAGAAAATATTCATCGAATAGGAGCAGATCATTGACACAAAACAAAACAAAACAAAAAGTAGAAATTAGAACTTTATTATATTATAAACATTTCCAGAATATAAACTGATTTTGTATTGACTTTTTAAAAACTGTATGTAACTTAAGCTTATTATAATGTATGTCATTTTCCACTTTTCAATCTAGAAAATATACTGCAAGTTAGATCTAACAGGAAAAATATCTATCTAAATTGCTTCACAGAGAAAACTAATGAATATAAAAATACCCACCCCAAACTAAAACCCAATCAAGAAATAGATTCTGTTATTCCTATTAATCCTACTTAAATATAAATGACCTCCCAAGGGAAAAATACTTCCACCATCACAGCAACCAGATGAATAAAAGCAGAGCCACTCTTGTTAAGGGAAATTACATTATGGAAAAGAAAAATGTTGTAATGATTTTAGAAAATAAGGAAAAATATTTCCATGTTGGATAGCAAGCGTACTCTGTTTCCTGTTCTCTTAGCCTTTGTACCTGCTCATGTGAGAAGAGGGATTTGAACATGAACACTGTAAAACCAAGCTTCTCAACTATCAGTTTAACCCTGGGAGAACCAATGCAAGAGCTTCAAAATCCAAGGATAGACTGGTCCCAAAGCATTTCCTCCTCTGTCCTTTCTTGGCCTTGTTCCTTTTTCTCTTTTCTGCGCTTACGTTCCTCTTTCTTAGAGGCTACATCTCGGCTTTTTTTCTCCTTCCGGTTCTTAAGCCTTTCTGTACTGACACTGACTGTTTCTGCCTCCGTTTTGCTGGTTTGGATGCTCTTGTATTTGTCTAAATCTATTTCCTCACAAGCTTTTTCCCTCTTATGCTTGGGCCGCTCCTCCTCTGGCTTTTCTCTGCCTTCCTCTGTGTGCCTTTTCCTCTTCTGATGTATGTGTTTATAACTAGCCTGATGGGCACTGGTACTATTTTCTGGGGAGAGGTGCCTGTAAACTCTAGATTCTACACTGTATGAGCTACAGTTAGACTCGTGCTGACTAAGGTTCGGGGGTACAGGTTTTCCTGAGAAACAGTCCCTGGTGAACTGAGAGTAGCTCAGGGAGTCTAGTCCCAGCCTGCTGTCATGAGCTGGTAGCCACTGAGGTAATTGCTTTTCCACTCTTTGTGAAATACTGCATGATCTTGGGTAGGTTTGGACGGTTCCATATGGGAGTCTTTGCTCAAACATTCTACACCTGGGTCTAGAGTCGACCTCTTCTTTGTACCCATAGGTTTCCAAATAATCCTCTCTCATCTTCCTGAAACAAGTCTTCGGCTCTAAGCCTCTGGCTTTCTGCACTTTGATATAATCTTCAAGTTCATCTTGAAAAGAGTCGTACGTCTTCTTTGAATGCTTCATTAGCTTGACAAGGGATTCTCTGTAGGTAGAAAAAATGAGAGGAAATTCTTCTTATTATTTAATTCTAAATATTTCCTTTACTCTTGAAGAGTCTCAAAAGACAAAGAAGCCCCTTCCCCATCCCAAAATTAAAATCTACTTTGGTATAAAAGTTAAATATCATGACATTATATGCCAAAAAGGAGCATAAGGAAGTCAAATATTGCCTACGCCACTCACAAGTAATTTCATCCTTCTCAGAAGTGAGATGAAGGAGGCAGAAAGGAGCTGACATGTATAATTCTTTCGTAGGGCTAAAAATGTAAGGCTTGTAGGGATGTATGGATAGAAGGACTTACACATCCATGATGAGTGGCCTGATCTGAGTGTTTAAATAATTTCTAAAGTTCAGATTCTTAAACACTGTTGTCTAAGAAAAGTAACAAACCATAGAGAGGTAATTTTTAAAATCTTCTGTTCACTCAAATTAAAATAAACATACATACTCACCAGACAACAGTATTGTAAGACTTAACAATAAAATTGTAAAATGGTTTGGGAATGCTAGAAATTAGAAATCCAGGTATGAGACAAAACTACTCTTAGCTATAGGGCATGAGAAAAGATGAGGGAACGGAGTTCTGTATCTTCTGCATAGGGAATTGGATTTCATTCCGTTACTTCTGATTGGTGAAAAAGACATTCTAGAATGCCTTCTGGTTTGTTCTCTATTAAAGAACTGGTGGGAGGGTTAAGAGGGAAATGGAGGTGAAAGCTTAGAGAAAAGTTTCAGGAGAAATTTCAAGCAGATATGCTAATCTTTGCTTGCTTTTTGGGGGATGGGACAGTACAACTACTATTTCTCTTTCTGTCCCCCACCTCAAATCCTGCATTACAAATATAGCAGAAAATGTACTTAGTATGAGAAGATAATATTTTTGGTGATCTGCTTTATTTCCAAAAATTATGAGGCAGTATAACCCATGTAGTTCCTTCCTTTAACAGAAACAAGTCTGACAGCAATCTAGAGTCATCAACGATCAGCTAGTTTTACTGGCAATTTGAGATTAAAAAGGAAGTTTAAATGAAGCCTAATGTGGTGAGCCAGAAAATTTAGTTCCTATTCAACTTAAATAGCAGAAAAATTTGACTAGAGAAAAATGTAATATAATTATTAAACACGGGCAAAAAAATTTGACCAGACACTTCAGAAAAGAATATACACAAATGGACAATAAGCACATGAAAGATGCTCAATATTATTCATCATCAAGTAGATGTTAATTAAAACCACAAAGCAATACCACCATGTACTTACTAGAATGATTGAAATTAAAGAGATTGGTGAGGATGTAGAATAACTGGAATTCTCAAATGCTGCTGGTAGGATGTAAAATGGTATGACTACTTGGAAAATAGTCTGGTAGTTTCTAAGGAAGTTAGACATACACCTACCATATGATCCAGTTATTCCACTCCTAGATATTTATCCTAAAGAGAAGGAAGTATATGTCCACATAAAGACTTATACATGAATATTCACAGCAGTTTTATGTGTAATAGCCCCAGAAAGGAAAACAAAAAAAGCCCAAATATTGATCAACAGATAAATGCATAAATCAAACAGTGGTATATCCATATAATGGAATCAATGATAAAAAGGATCAGACTATTGATACACTTGACAAAATGGATGACTCTCAAAATAATCAAGGTGACTCAAAGAAGCCTGAGAAAAGAGTACATAATACATGATTCCATGTCCATAAAGCTCTTCAAATAGGAAAACTAACCTATAGTGATACAGTGGTTGCCTGGGAAAAAGTAGGAGGAAGCTCAGCTGGTAAAGGATCTGCCCTCAATGCTGGACACCCTGGTTCCATTCCTGGGTCAGGAAGATCTAACGGAGAAGGGAATGGCAACCCATGCCAGTATTCTTGGGCTTCCCTGGTGGCTCAGACAGTAAAGAATCCACCTGTAATGTGGGAGATCTGTGTTTGATCCCCAGGTTGGGGAGATCCTCTGGAGGAGGGCATGACAACCCACTCCAGTATTCTTGCCTGAAGAATCCCCATGGACAGAGGAGCCTGGCTGGCTACAGTCCATGGGGTTGCACAGAGTTGGACATGACTGAGCGACTCAGCACAGCATTTTAAGGGGCATTTCTGGGGGCATGGATATGTTTACTATCTTAACTGTGGTGATCATTTCATCAATACATGTTTTAAACCTATCAAATTATATACCTGGAATATGTACAGTTTCCTGTACCTTTTATACCTCAATAAAGCTGCTTTTAAAAAGTCACTAATAAGATTAAAAAGATGTTGACAATTGTCAAAACTGGATGATAAGTACAGAAGGTGTCATAATACTGTTTTCTCTATTTTTATGTTTAAAAATGTTTTATAATAAAGAGATTTTACTTCATACTAACAGGATGGCTATAATCAAAAAGATAGATAATAAATAATCTGTTGGCAAAGAGGAGGAAAAACCAGAAACCTCATTCATTCCTGGTGGGAATGTAAAATGGTACAGCAACTTTAGAGAACAGTTTGGCAGTTCTTCAAAATGTCAAACACAGAGTCACCACACAACCCTAGCAATTTCACTCCTAAATATATACCCAAGAGAAATTAAAATCTATGTCGACACAAAAACTTGTACAAAAATGTTCACAGCAGCACTATTACTGACAGCTAAAATGAGAAACAATCAATGTTCATTAGCTGATGAATGGATAAACATAATGTGGCAATTCACACAATGGAACGTTATTCAGCAATATAAAGAAATGAGGTACTACAAAATGGTATAACATGGATGAAACTTGAAGACATGTAGAGCGAAAAAAGCCAACCCCAAAAGATTACAGATGGTGCAGAGATCAATGAAGAGGTGAACTGAACCTTACCCTTATCAGACTGAGACCTTGGTGGAGAAATCTGATCATATTCACTCATTAATTGCTTCCGTTTTTTAGCATGAACTTTCTCCAAACAGCGAGACTGTGCAACAACCGAGGAGCTAAAAACCATGATAGCAGAGATTAAAAAAATCTATTTTTGCCCAATATTCCACTTCCTTTCACCTGAAACCAAGCAATCTTTTCTTCTAAAAAAAAAATTAAACTTGCTTTATTTTGAGGTTTGAAGTTATTGAAGGTTAATTGCTCTATAATGTTGCAAGCACAATCTTGTTATAATGATTAAATAATTCAAAGTTTAGAATTACATCAACATAGATCAACCATCTGAAAACTCACAAAATGCATCTTCAATTTCTTATTTTGTTTCCTGTAAATCTGAAAGTAAAGCCAACTTTTTGAGTGTGTGTTTTGTGCTATGCTTAATCATTCAGTCATGTCTGACTCTGTGCGACCCCATGGATTGGAGCCTGCCCAGGCTCCTCTGTCTATGGGATTCTCCAGGCAAGAATATTGGAGTGGGTTGCCATGCCTTCCTCCAAGGGATCTTCCCAATCCAGGGATCGAACCCAGGTCTCCCGCATTGCAGGTGGATTCTTTACTGTTTGAGCCAAGAGGGAAGCCCAGTGTGTATTTTATCCTTGAAAAATAATATTGTTTATTTTATTTATTTTTTTTAAATTGGGTTATTTTATTTTTTTTTTTAAATTTTTATTTTATTTTTTTCCCCCTTCTCTATACAAATTTTTTTTTTTTAATTTTAAAATCTTTAATTCTTACATGCGTTCAAGTGATCCAAAATTTACACCTCTGAATTTGAAAACAGCACTTGTGAGTTTTAGATTATTTACTCAGGAATTTTACTATATTTAGTCTGAACTAAGAGTGTTATACTTTCACTTGCTTTCAAGTCAAAGTATTAGTATAACATATATAAATAATTCAGTATAAATATGTATAATGCTTCAGTATAAATAATGCTAAAAATTGAGATGTCCTTTATTTTCAACCTACCTCATAATGTGAAATCCATTGTGATTCAAATTATGGCACTAGTTCTTATAAGCCTTCTACAAAAGGTATCTGTAAAATGTTCAGTCTTTGCTCACTCAACGTGGTATCTATGAATAAAATAAGGGCAGGTAAGACATTTACGATAATATTTTCAGTCTTCAACCCTGTATCATTTCATATACCATATCAAATCTTAACTTCTCAAGTTAAGACTGCTTATAAGGCTAAAGTACTAGCTTTTTGCTCACTGGAATGGCAATTTCAATATGAAAACATTTAGTAAGCCTCTGATATTGCATATGAGCTTGAGCAAACTCCAGGAGACAGTGAAGGGCAGGGAAGCCTGGCGTGCTGCAGTTCATGGGGTCACAAAGAGTTGGATATGACTTAGTTACTGAACAACAACAAGAATGTATTTTTTAGTTCAGAAAATACTGCTCTGAAGGAGAAGTTACTGGGGCACATTGCAGTAGGACTCTGGACTTGAGGGAAACGATTTGGGGCATTCAGCCTTAGTACTTTGTGTCTTAGAGCAGACATGTTTCTGATTTCTGATCTTTGTAATTGTTAAAATCCCAGTGGTAGCATCTCTCTCCCCATGTTGGCTAACTTCTCCCATCTGGGACTTAATGTAATTGATTTACTTTTCTAAATGCAGGACTTTACACTTTACCCTGTTAAAGGTTTAGGCCACCATTCTCATCTCTGACGATCTTTAAAATTCAGATTCTTTTAATCTTGGCATTTGCTACAATACTAGTTATAATCTAAAATGGTACACAGTTTTGAACAATAATTTCTTTTAAAAGTTAAACACCTACTATAGGACCCAGTCATTACACTTGTATGTATTTGCCCAAAAGACATGAAAACATGTCCATGCAAAGACCTGTACATGAATATTCATAGCAGCTTTATTTCTTATAGCCAAAAACAGAAACAACTCCATCAGCAGGGGAATGGGTAAGCAAAGTGTGGTATATCCATACAACAGAATTATTCAGCGGTGAAAAGGAACAAAATAGCAATACATACAACATGGATGAATCACAAAATAATCATGCTGAGTAAAAGGCATGAGTACCTACTATGAGTCTACTTATAAAAGTTCTAGAAACACAAATTAATCTATAGTGATAGAAAGCAGATTAGTGGTTTCCAAGCACAAGGATGGAGGGAGGGATAAACTGTAAAGGAGCAGGAGGAAAGTGTTCAAGCTGGTGGAAATACCTGGCATTTTGTTTATGAAAGTAGTTTCATGTCAAATACCTGCCAAAAATTCACTGTACACTTTTAATGAGTGCTGTTTACTATAAGTAAAGTAAACCTCAGTAAAGTGTATGACAGGAGCTTAAAGATCTAACCTGAATGTTTTGGGAAAAAATTCTACCGTAATTTAAACTGGATACATAACTGTGTATTAGTCGCTCAGCTGTGTTTGACTCTTTATGATCCCATGGACTGCAGCCTGACAGGCTCCTCTGTCTGTGGAATTATCCAGGCAAAAATACTAGAGTGGGTTACCATTCCCTTCTCCAGGGAATCTCTCGGACCCAATGAGTGAACCCAGGTCTCCTGCATTGCAGGCAGTTTACCATCTGAGCCACCATATACATATATACACACACAGATATTTGGCCAAGCAACAAGTGGGATCTTAGCTCCCCGACCAGGGATGGAACCCACCTGGGTCCCCTGCACCAGAAGCACAGTCTTAACCACTGAACTTTAGGGAAGTCCCTAAACTTGATCTTTAAATGTTGGCTTTGTTTCCAGGAAGATCATCCACCTAACATAGCTTAAGCCAACTATGCAGAACTACTGGTTGCCACATAATGTTAATTTTCTCACTGCTTCTAGAGCTAGACATAGGGACTCTGGAGTCAGTACTGGCACTTATTATATAGACTTGGTTAAGTTTTTCAGGTATTCTGGATCTTAAGGAAATTAACAAATGTAACGTACTTAGAAGACTATATGGCACATAGTAAATGCTGTACAATTGGGCTGTTTTTATTGTTATTCGGGATTTCATCCATTTAACTGAAATGTTTTCCCAACCAATTATTCCAGTAACTGTGTGGTCAGCTGCTTGTTGTGTCTGACCATTTGGGACCCTAAGGACTGTAGCCTGCTAGGCTCCTTTGTCCATGGGACTCTCCAGCCAAGAATACTGGAGTGGGTTGACATGCCCTCCAGGGGTCTTCCCACCTAAGGATGGAGCCTTCGTCTCCTTGTCTCCTGCATTGCAGACAGATTCTTTACCCACTGAGCCATCTAAAAGCCCATTCCAGTAACTACAGAAAGCCAAATGAAGAAAAGATTATGGTTATACAGGTCAGGAGCACCTGACAGGAGTACCTAATTATTTGCATTTCAAGCTAACCTTTTTTTTTCTTAAATGAAAGGTCAAATTTCAACTTGATTCTTACTATCTTTTCTGATTGCTGATTTTAAACCAACTCTTATAAGATTTCAGTTTATGTCCTGTGTTAATGTTTGCTATATGTACTTTGATGTCTAAAAGAATAATCGAATGTTAAGCAGAAGTACCCAATCTATTTACAAGTTGATAGGTCTCAAGCAAGAAATAGTTTGTTTCTTCTGAAACTCATTTGGAGTATTTTTCTCAGATTGGGGTTAATTTTTGTAAAAAATCTAGCAAAATTCTGAAAACTTGATGTTCCTATTTGTACATCACAAGTCTAGTTATAGATGACTATCTACAATGCCATTCACTTCCAGGAAAGATACAGTGCAAATAGAAAGAAAATGTAATCTTTTATTTGGAGAAATGAAACTGCACCTTGTTATTCAATATCTCTACAAGGCTTGGTCTTATTTCAGTATTAACAGGTAAAGCCATTGCAAAAGCTAAAGTAATAAAAACACTGCACATGAACTACTGAGTCAAATATGAAAAATGAAAAGTATGAATTACTTGCAATTCAAACTGTCTAAAAAGACTTAGTATTTAATAAAATACTAAGAACCACTCCACTTTTCCTAATTCTAGTCTTGTCAGAAAATTTGTTACACCCCAATTCAGGGGCTTCCCTGGCAGCTCAGATGGAAAATAATCTGCCTGCAATGCAGGAGACCAGGTTTGATCCCTGGGTGGGGAAGATCTCCTGAAGAAGGGAATGGTTACCTACGTCAGTATTTTCGCTTGGAGAATTCCATGGACAGAGAAGCCTGGGAGGCTACAGTCCATCGGGTCAGAGTTGGACACCACTAAGCAAGCATACAATCACCCTTTTAGAAATCTCAAAACCTGAATTTAACTTTTGCAATGTATGATATATGTTTTTAATATGCCACAATAGGTTTAGTAGGTTTGATGAGTAAATCAACTCAATCTGAGTGAAAAATTTACTAAAAATGTTCATGTCCACAAGACACTACCTGATTTGTGTTGTGACATGACATTGTTTTTAAAAATACTTATTAAATATCTTTAATCACTGAAGAAAAACTGAGCAAAATTAGAATGTTAATTTGGCAAGTTTTAGGTGTAGTTTCCCTTTAATAAATTCTTCTTTAAATATATCAAATTAATGACACGGTACTACACTTTTACATCGAGTTCACTAAGAAGCATTAAAGGACATTTTCCCCACCATTTGCATCTTCTCTCAGCAATGTTATGTACTATTCACTGTACTTTGTTAAAGTTATCCAAAAGTATTGTTTTTTTAATGCAATAGTTAATAGTATTTTTAAAAAATCTCAATGTCTAATTGTTACTAACATTTACAGATAGTATTGGTTTTGTATATTAACCTTGTACTTTGTGTCCTTGCTAAACTCACTTATTCTAGTAGCTTTTCCAAAATTCCTTGGGGTTTTCTACATAGATGATCATTTATTGTTGTTTAGTTGCTAAGACGTGTCTGACTGTTTTGTGACCCCGTGGACTGTGAACTGCCAGGCTCCTCTGTCCATGAAATTTCACACTGGAGTGGGTTTGCCTCTTCCTTCTCCAGGGGATCTTCCCAACCCAGGGACTGAACTTTATTCTCCAGCACTGCAGGCATTCTTTACCACCGAGCCACCAGGGAGCCCATAGATGATCAGATCATTAGTATCAGCAAACAAAGTGTGATTTCTTCCTCTCCAATCTGCAAACCTTTTTTCCTTTCCTGACTATACTGGTTAGGACGTCCAGGACAATACCAAAAAGAACTGGTGAGAATTGACATCCCTGCCTTGCTCCTGGCTCTTGAGATTGGCAATCTTTTAATACCATTATAACCTTAAGGAAGACTAGAGCACATTATGTATCAGGAAAGGGGTTCCCAACCCCTGGGCCACGGACAGTTAACTGTCTCGGCCTCTTAGGAACAGGGCTGCAAAGTGGAAGATAAGCGGCCGGCGACCAAGCAAAGCTTCATCTGTATTTATACCTGATCATCACTTGCATTCCCCAGTCCGTGTAAAAATTGTCTTCCACGGAACTGGTCCCTGGCGCCAAAACTGTTGGGGAAAGCTATTTTAGACTAGGTAACCGATTCCATTCTCTTAACCAAAATATGCTGCTTTATTCCTTTTTACCAGAAGGTCAAATTTCATTTAAGAAGTTTTGAGAGATGCAGTGCATACGTTCTAGCATTATGAATATTCTTAACTGAGTTAGTTATTAACCTTGCCTTTTCAGGAAATGAAATTAGTATGTGACCTGAGTTTGCCATAGAACTGGATGACATATTTTACACTAATAAAATCACAAAAGTAACAGGATTTGCTATGTCACATTTCCAATGACAAAACATAAAGGAATTAACAAAATCATTACTTGGGATTACTGATTACAGATGTAATATAAAATTTATGTCTATTTATATTGGTTGTGCTGTATAGCTTTCGGGATCTTAGTTCCCTAACCTAGACTCCAGCAGGAAAAGCGCTGATTCCTAAGCATTAGACCGTCAGGGAATTTCCTGTCTTTACTTAAACTAAGCCTTTGGTAAAGAATCCACCTGCAGTTCAGGAGACCTGGACTCGACTCATGGGTTGGGAAGACCCCTGGAGATGGAAATGGCAACCCACTCCAGTATTCTTGCATGGAAATTTTCATGGACAGAAGAGCCTGGTGGGCTACAGTCCATGGGGTCACAAAGAGTTGGACATGACTGAGTGACTGCGCATACACAAATGTTTTGAATATCAATCACTGTAAGTAATCTATGGCTAGCTAGCTCAAAGATCTTGACTAGATCAACTAACAAATTAGCTTTACTTGGGCCAAGGCAGACATTCTGAATCAGAATGTCATCAAATATGTGCCAGTCCTTGCCAAAGGTCAGTAAATGTGAATAGGTCAGTAAGAGTGATCATGTCCTAACATAAGAACCTGGTTCATGGGAGGGGCTCTAAATGGTTTCTGAATAACTATAAGGGCTTATTAGCTTGATTTTCTGTCATCTGTCTCGAATCTCTGCGAAAAAACAAAGGAACACTTCAACAATTGCTATGTAAATGGGTTAGATTCAATAAGCAGTTGGAAATGTTCTTCATTCTCAAAATGAGTCTAATTTTCTTTTCTTTTAAAAAGCCAAATAAGAAAGAACTGTTTGCTGTGGTTTTGTTTCTATTGATTTCTTAGGGATATTATTGTTCTGAAAAAAGTTTTTAACTGTCAAAAATATTTGAGAAACTTCTTTTAATGAATTACAAAGTGTCCTGGAAAATCTTACTACACTTTCACCATAAATGTGATGTATATTTCTTTTCATGTAAGTCTGGTCATGTGGTATTTGAGTTTTTGTGATTGAGTCTAATTTCTCAACTTCCTATTTGTAATTTATACCTTCTATATGTTCCTTGCTTGCAAATTCTTAATCCTTACTGACCTTTATTATCAAGTCTAGTTTAAGAGAAGCTCCTTCATTAAGTATTACAGCTATAGATGAAAATGGATCAGGAGTTTTAATAGTCCTTTCAGGATCTTGAAAAGGAGAGAGGAATTTAATAATTGAAAGGATGACAATTCTTTGACACCTTTTGGAGGAATCTTAAGAAAAAAAGATATTGGCTAAGTACTAGATAAATTTCTTTTCTCTTCTGGCTCATGTACAATTAGAAATTACATTAGGCTTTTATAAATATCTAAACTAAAAATATACTGGGTCCTAGGAATATTTTAAATAGAATATATTTACCATTTGTTAAGTAGCAGTTAACTGAACAATTAATAAATATATTTACTTAAAAGTGACAAGAGGTAATTTTTAGGTAGTAAATTCTATTTTCCAAATCCTAACAAAATCTCAGCTGTAATTCAAAATATTTCACTACTCTTTGAATGTCACTTGACAGCCATTGTAAGTCAAAGTTTCACATTTTATAAATTGCTGTTCTAGTACACAGCCAAGCCAAACCAGTTCGTAATTTTAAAGTTGGTGAGGTCCTCTATTTGGTTAGTGCAGACTTCCTCAATCTTGACACTAACATCTCATGTAGGATAATCCTTTGTGGAGGCTGTGGTATGTCTATGTTGGTGCCCTGTGCTTTTCATGTTGTGTGTGGCATCTCTGGCATCTAGCAGATACCAGTAGTACCTGTGCTCACCAAGCCGTTCCTTGTCCAGTGGCAAAAACTAAGAAAAAAAGTCTCCAAACGTTGCCAACTGTCCTCTAAGGTAGGGGTGGGGCAAAAGCATCTGTTTGTGAAAGTCACTCAATTGGGCTAGTCCAACTCCCCTCCCCACAGATGACAAAACAAGTTCAGAAAGTTTGGGACTTAGTGTCATAAAGCTAGTTGAGAAATTAGCACTAGAATCTATTTAGTCAAAGACTCCTATGCCCTCATAACCACCTTGAAGCAGTACAGAAAGGTAATTGCCTGCCAACACTTTGTTTTGAACTGATTTTGTTTAGTCTTTAGTAACTGCACATATTCCAAGTCACTGCAAAAAACAAAACAAAAAAACCCACTCTGGCAAAAAGCCTCCCCCCCCCCCCCCCATGAGAAACTGTTTCCAAATTTCTGTTATGTGGCTATGGAAGCTAAACTGAATTGTAGTCTTGACATCATAATAGCTCAGGCTTGTTAGTGAAAGGCAGGAAGTTTGGTATGAAAGCAGAAAATTCAGATTTTATTTTTTTAATCTCAGAACAGTAATACTAACCCAGGCTGATTGAAGACACTAAACCTAGTCTTCTAAAAGTTTATCACTAAGGTACTTAATGAAACATCATTTGCTTGCAGATTCTGATTTCCATTTTTAGTGAATGGAATTTATATAAAATACTTACAAAATGTTCTAAGAAATTTATAATATTTTACTGTTTTGTCATTCCTTCAAGTGAAAGGTATAAAAGATTATCTAAGAGTACACAAAAATAGAGTATACTGTGGAAGATGAAAATAAAAATTATTTTAATGAAGTTATATTTACTGCAGTCCCTCAGGAAAAAAGAAAATTACCCAACAATGTTCTGCCTTCCACCAAAAATAATGTTCTCATTTTGTCTTTCTGGAGACAAAAAGCAACACGAGGCAACACTGCAATTACTAAAAATTAACTATGAAACTGAAGATGGCTGAATGTTCTACTAGAATCTTCTGCAGTGGGATCAAGCGCCACCATGCAAAATCATTTCAAAACTGCCTTAAAGCCTAAACTCAGTTTGGAACCAGCAGTTTGTTTGTAAGTTCTTATAGTACTTGTAAGAATCCAAACACCTCTTAGATCGAAATGGTCAAGAAGTAGCTCTTTGTTTTAGGGAAAATGAATTGGTGAAAACTGTAAAAACTCTAGGCAGGTATACTCCTTTCAAACTTTTGCAGAGACCTGACCAGATTTTAACATGGTCAAGTTTGAATGAACCAGCCCCATCGTTGAGCTCAGGTCTGGAAACGCTCACGGCTGTCAAATATTTACTGTTTGTTCTAGCCAACATCTGATGAGGATCCTGGCCTCTCTTTCATAGTTCTTACTAAAGGGTTTACAATTGCGAACTCTCCCTCAGTCTCTGAAATGTATTTGTGTCTCCTACAGCTCGGGAGTGTCTGAGTCTCACGGATCGAAAAGTCATTCCTTTGAAATGTGATGATCATGTACTTTCAGAGCCTGTCTCCCAGTTCCTGTGGGAAAACAGAATTCTCTCTTCCATAATTGCCAGCAAGCTGACACTGCCCAACCCTTTGTAATTCTGCACTTCCCCGACTCTACTTGAATCCCACCCTTCCCCATTCCTTAAGACCCCCAGTCACTTCTGCGAAAAGTCGGAATGGAGCTCAGTATTTTTCCTACTATCAGTAGTTACTGAATAAAAGTTGTTTTCGCCGCCCTAACTGAAGTCCTGCTTTGACACTGGCAGGTGGTACCTATTAAAACCCACACCACTAACAAGATGAGCTTGTACATCTTGGAGGCTTGTTTTAAAGGGTGTTATCCTCAAAAAACCCGGAGAAACTCTGCGAAGTGATCCCTCAAAAACTTCACCCCCTCTTCTCTTCCTCCAGGGCCCCAGGAACCTTGGGCTCGCGTGTTTACTTCCTATTCTCCCCAAACTCCGACTCCACTTCTTCCTACGTTGAGAATGAGGTCGCTACTTTCCGGGATGTTGACTTTCACCCAGCGCAGGTCTACGCCCTTCCGCGTCTGGGGCCTTTTCTCTCCTTGCCTCTGGCCCCATCACATCCTCCCCTTCCCTCGCCCTGACACTGTCTACAGCCTCGGCCGGGTCGCCTCTCTCCCGCTCCAACCTCAGCGCCCCCGGCAGCGGAGACGTCCCTTTCTCCCTCCGCGATCCACGTGGGAGCCCGGCGCCCGTTTCCCAGGGGTGACGGGTGGGGAGGGGAGCGGAGAGCCTCAGGTCCTGTCCGGTCCGCCATTTCGCACTCTCCGGGCGCGCCGGGCCTTTACCGGGTCGCAGGATGGAGGGGCTGAAGGCCCGGGCCGCCCCCGCCGCCGGGGCGGGAACTCACCTTCTCTGAGGCAGGGGCAGCGTCTACAACTACTGTCCCCCTCCCCGCCAGCGCCGCCAGCCCGGGGATAGGCCGAGGTGGAGGTGGCGGAGAGGCAGGGACAACCGCTGCCGCACCGCCGCCTCCGCCGCTGCCGAACAGGCGGGGTAAGAGGAGGAGGAGGAGGCGGAGACCGGACTTCCTGAGGGGAAGTCGCCGCCACCACCAGCGGCTGACTGGACGGAACCGGGGACCATGGCGGCGAGGCGCACTACCGCGCTTGCGCAGTCTGCCGCCTCTACGAAAGCCCCGCCCTCCCGGTTGCCCTACCCGCTCAGTGCGCCCCTTCGCGAGTTCTCTTCTACCCTGGCTTGCATTAGCCTTTCTTTTGCTGTTGCTTGGTGTACCTTGGTGTTCCTTGCTGTTACTTGGTCTTTTGCTGTTCTTTGGTGATTTCCCTGGTGGCTCAGTCGGTAGAGAGTCTGCCTGCAATTTGGGAGACCTGAGTTCGATCCCTGGGTCAGGAAGATCCCCTGGAGGAGGCAATGGCAACCCACTCTAGTATTCTTTCCTGGAGAATCCCATGGACCGAGGAGCCTGGTGGGCTACAGTCCATGGAGTCACAAAGAGTCGGACAGGACTGAAGCGACTTAGCACGCACCCACCATTGGAAGAGAGGAAAAACTCCTGGGGCAGCTCACTTTGGGAGAGTCTGAAACCAATTAGGAAGCCGGTACCCGACGATCCTACATTCAGGGCAGCAAAGGAGACACAGATGTAAAGAACAGACTTTTGGACTCAGTAGGAGAAGGCGAGGTTTTGAGAGAATAGCCCTAAAACATGTGCATTACCATGTGGTAATCATGTGCATTACCATATGCTCTTGTACCAGTGCAAGTTCAATACATGAGTCAGGGCACCCAAAGCTGGTGCTCTGGGACAGCCCAGAGGGATAGGGTGAGGAAGGAGGTGCGAGGAAGATTTAGGATGTGTGTGTGTGTGTGTGTGTGGGGGGGGGGGGCACGTATACTTGTGGCCGATTCATGTTGCTGTATGGCAAAAACCATCACAATATTGTAATTATCTTCCAATTAATGGAAAAAAAAAAACCCCACAAAAAACCCTAGAATTTTCCTGGTTCTGTAGTTAAGAACCCACTTTGCAAAGCAGGGGACTTGGGTTCAATCTAAGATCCCACATGCTGAGGAGCAACTAAGCCTGCCCTTGTTGCAGAGAGTCCATGTGCAACAAGGAAAGATCCTGCATGACACAACACAGACCCTGAGTGCTGCAACTAAGACCAGACATAGCCAAATGAATAAAATTTTTAAAAAATCAGAAAAATACATGCCTTCCTCCCTTGCTGGTTTTCTTTGTTAGAGCCTTTAATACAGGGTGAGAAATCCTTGGTCTTGATATGCTGTCATCATTGCTCCGTAAATGACTTCTTTCTCTCTCCTGACACCCTCAGTGTATGCAAGTATACATACACACCGGTTCATTTCATCCTCTAATTCCCTGTCTCCCAAGGAAATTAATACCCTGTTTGTGGTCATTTCCTTTCATATGAATATAATATATATTCATGTGATCATGTGATAAAGATATACTCATTTGAAAGGAATATATGTGTGACTGGGGAAAAAAGTTTCAATTATTTTTGAATTTCATAAGATTTACGTCTTTCTCTAGCAGTATTCTAGGACTTGTTTCACTTGCTGTTTTAAGGTACATCCAAGCTGTTGCATATACGTGTAATTTCCTCGTTTCGTTGCTGTACAATATTCCACCCATCTCCCAGTTGATGGGCACGCCCCCTGGTGCACTGTGCAAAAGTTTCTCTTCTGTATGTTCTCCTTTCCTGTCAAACTAGCATTGCCTAATTTCAAGTTCTCATTATCTTTTGTTAGAGCCAGGGCAATATCTGCCTTACTTATCATCATTCCTGATTTTGTTACTGAAAGTGGGTTCTGGGCTGCTCGGTGCTCAAAAGTCAATAAAAAGTCCAGTTTAGTGGGAAGGAAAGTTTTCTTTATTTCAGATGCCAGCAAGGGGGAGATAGGGTGGAATCTGTGGAAAGACTAACTCCTACCCTTGACAATCAGTGGACAAGAGCTTTTATAGACAGAGGGAGTGGCTCCATGCAGAAACAGCACAGTCAGCTCTGACAGTCACCTTGAAATTGGTCATCAGTGGTCTGACCAGTGTCATCTTGATTGTTTTGTGTGCTGTGGTTTGCTTGCTCAGTCATGTCTGACTCTTTGCGATCCCATGGACTGTAGCCAGGCTCCTCTGTCCATGGGGATTCTCTAGGCAGAAATACTGGAGTGCATTGCCATGCCCTTCTCCAGGGGATCTTCCCAACCCAAGGATCGAACCCAGGTCTCCCACTTTGCAGGTGGATTCTTTACCATCTGAGCCACCAGGGAAGCCCATGAATATTAGAGTGGGTAACCTACTTCTTCTGCAGGGGATCTTTCTGATCCAGGAATTGAACCAGGGTTTCCTGCATTGTAGGCAGATTCTTTACCAGCTGAGCTACCAGGGAAGCCCCTGATTGTTTTAGGTACAGTTAATCTTCAGGGTCGGTTTATTCCCATTTCCTTGAGGCCAGTTCTTGGAACTGGGGCAGCTTATGTCATGGCCTACAGTCTGGTCATCATGTGGTTAACTTCATCTGTGGGGAGAAATATCTATAAGACAGCTCATAGGATACAGCTCAGAATATTATCTATACCTCTTGGGGAGGAACTAAAGGCCCGTGACTTTGCTTAATGACTGCATTATTATCATTTCTCCTTTGACTGTTTTCCTTTGTTTATGCATTTTTTCACTTCTCTGATTAAATTTATTCTTCGGCTAAAGTTGTTCCATTATTTTGCCCACAAAGGTCCATGTAGTTAAAGCTATGGTTTTTCCAGTAGTCATGTATGGATGTGAGAGCTGGATCATAAAGAAAGCTGAGTGCTTTCTTTCAAAGAAGAATTGATGCTTTTGAACTTTGGTGCTGAAGAAGACTCTTGAGAGTCCCTTGGATTGCAAGAAGATCAAACCAGTCAATCCTAAAGGAAATTAATTCTGAATATTCTTTGGAAGGACTGATGCTGAAGCTGAAACTAGTACTTTGGCCACCTAATGCGAAGAGCCAACTCATTGGAAAAGACCCTGCTGGGGAAGATTGAAGCCAGGAGGAGAAGGGGACGACAGGACGAGATGGTTGGGTGGCATCACTGACTCAATGGACATGAGTTTGAGCAAACTCCAGGACATAGTGAAGGACAGGGAAGCCTGGTGTGCTGCAGTCCATGGAGTCAAAAAGAGTTGGATAGGACTGAGTGGCTGAAGAAAAAGAGCTATTCCACAGACAAAGGCAGGCTGAGGACATAGTGGGGTGGGGGATGGGAAGGACCATAAGGTACTGCTACATTTCAATTTCACCCTCCAGCCTACTCTCGGTACTGCCAAAGGGTACTACCTGGAAGTCATTACTGGCTCTTCATCCAGTCAAACATGAATACTGTAGTACTGGGCTCCTGTGCACCTCGCTGATCTCATTATCTTCCCGCTGTTCTCACCTCCCCACCCTGCTCTCGCTTTATGATTCAGCAACATTAAACCTTTACCGATTCCCATAAACACCACGCATAACTCAGCTTATTGCATCTGCCCCTTCTTCCTGAACACCCTCTCCCTACTTCCGAATGAATTCCTCTTTTCCTCAGAAATAAACACTATCCTGAATTCAGCATTTCTTATTCTCATGCTCAAAAGTCAATAAAGAGGCCAGGTTGGTGGAAAGGAAAGTTTTCTTTTTTTTGAATACCAGCAAGGGGAGAGGTAGCCTGGTTCTTTAAATTTTTACTACATAGATATGTATCCCTAAGTAACATGACATATTACTTTGCATAATTTAAAACTTTACATAAATGTTATTTTGCCTACTATACTATTTTTTTATATTAACCTCTGTTGAGTTGTGAGGTTATAACTGATTCCCTTTCATAGCTCTATAACATCCATTGTATGAATACACATGAGCTATCCATTCTCCTGTCTTAAGACTTTGGGCTTATTTCCCATTTCTAATTTTATAGACGATGCTGCTTTATCTTTCTTGTTCAGTCTCCTTATGCACACATGTGAGAGTTTCTCTGGGGGGTTATACTTAGGAGAGGGATCTACTTTCTAACTAGGAAGTCTCAGTAATACCCACCTCAAAGGATGTTGTGAAAGCAATATGAAGTAATGCAAATAAAGCACAGTTTCAAGCATTCAAACACTTATTTTTGCTGTATATGAAACACTGGGACATAAAGGGAGACATAGTCTGGTGACAGAGGATAAAGTGAAGTGTAATATGTGTGCTTCTTTAGCTCCCAGAATACCAACTGGTTGTCTATACAATATCATGTTGTTTCTTTACCTCCATATCTCTGCTCATACTGCTCTGTTCTTGGGCCTGAAATGGTTCCCTGCCCCCCCCCCCCACACTTATCTTTGTCTGCTACTTCTCTGAAGCCTTCCCTAATTTCCTAGGCTGCCATTACTACCCTTTCCCCTTTGCCTTGTACATCTCTATATGGATACGTGTGTGCTAAGTCATTTCAGTGTCTGACTCTTTGCAACTCCATGTACTGTAGCCTGCCAGGCTCTTCTGTCCATGGGATTCTCCAGGCAAGAATACTGGAGTGGGTTGCCATGCCCTGCTCCAGTGGATCTTCCCAACCCAGGGATTGAGCCCTTGACTCCTTTGGTTCCTGAATTTCAGGCAGATTCTTTATCACTGAGCAACCAGGGAAGCTGCCATTTCCTATAATGCTCCCTAAATGGTCAATGTCTTAGATACCAGGCCTGTATTTCAAAAAGTTTTTGTTGGAGTAGAGTTGCTTTACAATTTTGCATTAGTTTCCACTGTACAGCAAAGTGAAACAGCTATCAGTTCAGTTCAGTTCAGTCGCTCAGTCGTGCCCGACTCTTTGCGACCCCATGAATCGCAGCACACCAGGCCTCCCTGTCCATCACCAAAACGCAGAGTTCACTCAGATTCACGTCCATCGAGTCAGTGATGCCATCCAGCCATCTCATCCTCTGTCGTCCCCTTCTCCTCCTGCCCCCCATCCCTCCCAGTATCAAAGTCTTTTCCAATGAGTCAACTCTTCACGTGAAGTGGCCAAAGTACTGGAGTTTCAGCTTTAGCATCATTCCTTCCAAGAAATCCCAGGGCTGATCTCCTTCAGAATGGACTGGTTGGATCTCCTTGTAGTGAAACGGACTCTCAAGAGTCATCTCCAACACCACAGTTCAAAAACATCAATTCTTCAGCACTCAGCTTTCTTCACAGTCCAACTCTCACATCCATACATGACTACTGGAAACACCATAGCCTTGACTAGATGGAACTTAGTCGGCAAAGTAATGTCTCTGCTTTTGAATATGCTATCTAGGTTGGTCATAACTTTTCTTCCAAGGAGTAAGCATCTTTTGATTTCATGGCTGCAGTCACCATCTACAGTGATTTTGGAGCCCCCCCAAATAAAGTCTGACACGGTTTCCACTGTTTCCCCATCTATTTCCCATGAAGTGATGGGACCGGATGCCATGATCTTAGTTTTCTGAATGTTGAGCTTTAAGCCAACATTTTCACTCTCCTCTTTCACTCTCATCAAGAGGCTTTTTAGTTCTTCTTCACTTTCTGCCATAAGGGTGGTGTCATCTGCATCTCTGAGGTTATTGATATTTCTCCCGGCAATCTTGATTCCAGCTTGTGCTTCTTCCAGTCCAGCGTTTCTCATGATGTACTCTGCATAGAAGTTAAATAAGCAGGGTGACAATATACAGCCTCCTTTTCCTATTTGGAACCAGTCTGTTGTTCCATGTCCAGTTCTAACTGTTGCTTCCTGACCTGCATCCAAATTTCTCAAGAGGCAGGTCAGATGGTCTGGTATTCCCATCTCTTTCAGAATTTTCCACAGTTGATTGAGATCCACACAGTCAAAGGCTTTGGCATAGTCAATAAAGCAGAAATAGATGTATTTCTGGAACTCTCTTGCTTTTTCCATGATCCACCAGATGTTGGCAAATTGATCTCTGGTTCCTCTGCCTTTTCTAAAACCAGCTTGAACATTAGGAAGTTCACGGTTCACATATTGCTGAAGCCTGGCTTGGAGAATTTTGAGCATTACTTTACTAGCATGTGAGATGAGTACAATTTTGCGGTAGTTTGAGCATTCTTTGGCATTGCCTTTCTTTGGGATTGGAATGAAAACTGACCTTTTCCAGTCCTATGGCCACTGCTGAGTTTTCCAAATTTGCTGGCATATTGAGTGCAGCACTTTCACAGCATCATCTTTCAGGATTTGAAACAGCTCAACTGGAATGCCATCACCTCCACTAGCTTTATTCATAGTGATGCTTTCTAAGACCCACTTGAATTCACATTCCAGGATGTCTGGCTCTAGATGAGTGATCACACCATCGTGATTATCTGGGTCATGAAGATCTTTTTTGTATAGTTCTTCTGTGTATTCTTGTCACCTCTTCTTAATATCTTCTGCTTCTGTTAGGTCCATACCTAACAGGGTCCTTTATCGAGCCCATCTTTGCATGAAATGTTCCCTTGGTATCTCTAATTTTCTTGAAGAGAGCTCTTGTTTTTCCCAATCTGTTCTTTTCCTCTATTTCTTTGCACTGATCGCTCAAGAAGGCTTTCTTATCTCTTCTTGCTATTCTTTGGAACTCTGCATTCAGATGCTTATATCCTTCCTTTTCTCCTTTGCTTTTCGCTTCTCTTCTTTTCACAGCTATTTGTAAGGCCTCCCCAGACAGCCATTTTGCTTTTTTGCATTTCTTTTCCATGGGGATGGTCTTGACCCCTGTCTCCTGTACAATGTCACGAACCTCATTCCATAGTTCATCAGGCACTCTATCTATCAGATCTAGGCCCTTAAATCTATTTCTCACTTCCACTGTATAATCATAAGGGATTTGATTTAGGTCATACCTGAATGGTCTAGCGGTTTTCCCTACTTTCTTCAATTTAAGTCTGAATTTGGCAATAAGGAGTTCATGATCTGAGCCACAGTCAGCTCCTGGTCTTGTTTTTGTTGACTGTATAGAGCTTCTCCATCTAGGCTTCTCAGGTGGCGCTAGTGGTAAAGAACTGCTTGCTAATGCAGGTTAGATATGAGACTCGGGTTGGATCCCTGGGTGGGGAAGATCCCCTGCAGGAGGGCACAGCAACCCACATTAGTATTCTTGCCTGGAGAATTCCATGGACAGAGGATCCTGGTGGGCTACAGTCCATGGGATCACAAAGAGTCGGACATGACTGAAGTGATTTAGCATGCATACATATATCCACTGTATTTTGTATTTCCTTCCCATTTAGATCACCAGAAAGCATTGAGTAGAGTTCCCTGTGAAACACAGTGGGTTCTCATTAGTTATCTATTTTATATATCCTAAGGGCCTACATTTTAATCATCTTTGTATGGGGGCACTGAGTATAGTGCCTGGTAAAAGTGCTGATGAATGCATGTGGAATGAGTGCCTTCAGAACTCTTGAGAGGAAAGCAATTTGAGCTGAGAATTTTAGGAGCTGAAGGAAGAAAGATGGATGCAGGAGTGCTACTTTAGTAAGAATGCAGGGACCAGAGAGAGTGTGAAGTTTTGTCAGTGACGTAATTTTATAGGATTGTTGTTGTTGTTGTATAGTCACTCGGTCATGTCCGAGTGGAACCCCATGGACTGTAGCCCTCTATTGGAACCCCATGGACTGTAGCCCGCCAGGCTCCTCTGTCCATAGGCTTCCCCAGGCAAGAACACTGGAGTGGGTTGCCATTTCCTTCCCCAGGGGATCCTCCCAGCCCAGAGATCCAACCGATGTCTCCTGGGTCTCCTGTATTTTTTACCAGTGTGCCACCTGGGAACCCCGATTACACAGGATATAATGGACTATTCAGGAGGGAACCTGCTCCTCTCATTCTGGAAGGTGAGGGCTAGGTGTGTCCACAAACCTCTCTGATCCTGTGATTATGAAATGATAATGAATCAGCCAGTGAATGCACTTGAAAACAGTGAGCAACCCCTGGCTTATTTAACACTGCTAGGCGTTAGCTACTATTCATCTAAAGCAGGATTGGCAAACATTTTCTGTAAAAGGCCAGACAGTAAATATTTATGACTTTGTGGGCCATGTGGTCTTTGTTGCAGATATTCAACTCTGGGGCTATAGTGTGGAAGAAGCCGTAGAAAATATGTAAACATATGAGTATGGCTGTTTCTTTAATTTGATTTATCGTTACTGAAATTTGAATTTCAAATAATTTTCAAGTGTCACAAAATATTCTTCTTTTGATTTCCCCCACTCTACCCCAGTGCCAGTCATTAAAGGATGTACAAACTGTTCTTAATTCACAGGCCTAAAGGAACATTTTCAACCCCTGGCCTAATGAATCTTAGCTCTGGGTACAAAGGAAGGTCAAATCCAATGATAAAGTGCTGTACTTTTACTAAAATAATAAGGGTGTAGAGTTTCTCCCCTGGAGTAGGAGATGCAACCCACTCCAGTACTCTTGCCTGAAAAATCCCATGGACAGAGGAGCCTGGTAGGGTACAGTCCATGGGGTCGCAAGGAGTCAGATATGACTGAGCGACTGAGCACAGAATTTCACAGTGGGGAATGAGACAGGTTGGGAGACCAGAGAACCTTTGCTAAAATGCTTGTGCCTGGACACACCTTTCCTCCGAACAGCAAAATACAAAGAAACTATATAGGACTAAAATTAACTGCCTGCATGCGCAGTTGTGGTGAACCCTGGACAAAAGATATAGAGAGACCAAAAAACCCAGCTGCCACTTTTGAAGAGCCAGGAACAAAAACTGGGTGTCAGGAACAAAAGCAGGGTACAGAGCATGCCCTCTGCCCACAACACCTAAGCCATCCCTCTAGCCCAACTTCTGGGCAAATCACCTAAGCCACCCCTCCAGCCAACCTTTGGACACATCCTTACCCTCACCCCAAATAAGGAACAAGCTTGTCCCCTCCCTAGGGGAGCAAGCAAGCAAGGGAACCTGTTGTTTATTCTTGTTCCGCCCTTTGCCTTGCCTGGAAAAAAAAAAGGTCTTCAAAAAAGATTTAAAATCTTGCAGCTCTCTTGATTTGCCACTAGGTGGTGGTCCCTGCAGGTGTGTGACTGAATCTCACCAAAAGGAAGGATTGAGTGTGGTCGATCAGCTACCGTGATATTAACTCTGGCACACAAACTGTCTCAGTGGTTCAAAATCGTTACTCTGGGTTTCACTGACATCTCCACCTGCACACTTATTTCTACATATTCCTTGAATTGCAGCTTACCCAACTGAAGGGAATGCAGTCACCCTCTCAAGGCCTCTGAGATTATTTGATCAAAAATTCAGGATAATAATATGAAAACAGAATATGGTTAAAGATTTTGGGGCTGAAAAAAAAAGATTTGGGGGCTGCTATGTGGAATCTGGGAACAGATTCTATCCGAGATGAAAGTTAACCAGTGGCAAATTATCATATGGCACACCTTAAACTTATGCAATGTTATATGTCATTATATCTCAATAAAGCTGAAAAAAATAAAGTAAAATACAGGGGTAAATAAAAAATGAAAAAGAAAAAACAATAACAACGTCTTACAACTTATTGAATAAAATAAGAATCTGAGACTCTATACCATAAATAAATAAATACATACATAAATTAGGGGGAAAAAAAAAGAGAAAGTCTCAAGAATATTGGAGTGGGAAGCCATTCTCTTCTCCAGGAGATGTTCCCAACCCGTGGATTGAACCTGGGTCTCCCACATTGCAAGTGGATTATTTACCATCTGAGCCACCAGGGAAGCCCCCCCACCAAAAATACATAAATTAAAAAAAAAAAAGTTAGCCAGTGGAGCTTATAGTAATGGTTACTTGAAGCCCATGTTTAGGCTTGTATTTGAATTCTTTCCAAAATAGGCCCCAGTCTTGGCCACTTCATGTTAGCTTCTTCTACCATTGAGGTGCAAGACTGGGGACCCAGCAATGGTTGCCCTTACTTCTTTAGGGTACTGGGTACTCAATAGCCATAGTAATGTCCTTGGTATATGTGTATGGCCTGAGTGGGGAGGGGAGTTCAGCTAAAACCTAGGTAAATGGAACCGAAATGGAGCAGGACCCTATGGTCCTTACCACCTTCTTCCCCTCCATCATCCCACCCATGTTCTCTGCTGACCTTTTGTCTGTGGAAAAACTTCAGCCAAATAATACATCCAGGGGCTTCCCTGGAGGTCTATTGGTTAAGAATCCGCCCATCAACGCAAGGGACAATTTCTGGTCTGGGAAGATTCCACATGCCATGGGCAAATAAGCCCACATGCCGCAACTACTGAAGCCCTCTCGCCTTGGAGTCCATGCAGCGAGAAGCCGCTGCAAAGATAAGTCTGTGCACCGCTATTAGAGAGTAGCCCAGCTCTCCTCAACCAAAGAAAAAAGCCTGAGTGCAGCAAGGAGGATCAATGCAGCCAAAAATAAATAAATGAAAAGATACTTTTTCTGAAAAAACAATAAATCTAGTCAGAGAAGTAAGAAAATGCAGAAACAAAGAAAACCAGTCAAAGGAGACCAAATAATAATAATGTAGTCATTAAGCACAGCTAAGGACCTTTAGTTCCTTCTCCAGAGCCATAGATAAAAATCTGAGCCATATCCTGTGAGCTCTCTAACAGATACCAAAGCCCCGACCAGGGGGAGAATTTAACTATATGATGATCAGACTGTAGCCATGACATCAGCTGCCACAATTCCAAGAACTGGCCTCAAGGAAATGGGAATAAACCCACCCTGGAACTGAAGAGTAACTGTACTTAATCAAGATGACGCTGGTCAGATCACCGATGACTGAGTTCAAGATGACCGTCAGAACTGACTGCTGTTTCTGTTGTTTCTGCATGCAGCCCCTCTCTCTGTCTATACAAGCTCTTGTGCCCTAATTGTCATGGGCTGGGGAGTAGTTGATGCTTTGGACAAGCATCTGCCTTCCTGACCCCTGGTTGCCAGCAACCAAAATAACGCAAACTTTTCTTTCCACCAGCCTGGCCTCTTTAATGGTTTTCGAGTGGCGAGCAGCTGGAGCCCACTTTCAGTTACAGAACCACTGTAGTCATTCTCATCATCCCCTTGTCTGCAATCTCCTAACTCAGCCGGTACTCGCGGGACCAGGGGTCCTTTGACTTGCACAGTCTCATTTTTCTTTCTTTCTTACCACCCTTCTTTATCTGTTAATAGATACATCAAAGAAAGAGACTGGATGGCTTTTAAAATCATTAACAATGGGAACGTTTCCATCTTCTTGGAGCAGAAAAGTGCTCAAGAGAGATAGGATTGTGAGGGTCTGTGAAGCTCAAGTTTAGCATCTTAACCTCGATACCACATCGCCAAATGGTTATGCCCACTCTGGACCCTCGTTTGCTCTCTTAAGAAATGTGGAATGAATCTACTGCTTCTTCCATGCTTTGATGAATGACACTGAAGAAAGCTCTCATGTCCTTCTTGAATCTCTTCTGGCTAAACATCTCCAGTAGAGCGATAAGGAATCCACTAAAAACTCTAGATGTGCTTTTTCTGATGATGAAGACCAGCACTTTTCAACGGAGGCAGTTCCACTAGTTAGGGGCCATCATAGAAATGTGTATGTGGAGGGGTGTTTTGGTTGTTATGATGATTGTGGAGTGCAACTGACATAATGTGGGCTTCCCAGGTGGTGCAGTGGTAAAAAATCCACTTGCCAAGGCAGGAGACATGGGTTTGATTCCCGGGTTGGGAAAATCCTCTGGAGGAAGAAATGGCAGCTCGATCCAGTATTCTTGCCTGTTAAATCCCATGGGCAGAGGAGGCTGGCAGACTACAGTCCATGGGGTAGCAAAGAGTCACACAACTGAGCACGCACATGCAAGCACTGGCATACTGTGGGCAGAAGCAGGGCTAGGGCCAGCAAGAAAGGTTGGGATCCCAGTGAGAAAAAATTGAACTGGAAGTGGGCAGATGGGCAAAAAGCCTTTGCATAAGATTTGTGTTGGTGTTTGATGCCACAGGGCTCTGTGCTCCCTTCTCCATCACCAGCCTGATAACTAGAGTCAACATCCCCTGTCTCATGGTCCTGGCCAGAGATGCCGGGTGTCCCGGGAAGTAAGCAACAGCCTTGTACTTCAAATATCTGGATATTCATTTCACTTATGTAAAATCGTATTTATAATTATCTGAGTCTAGAACACTGTCTTATGTAATCATAGATCGGTTTCTGTAAATTTTTTTAAAAAGCTGGGTCCTTTTATTTTTTAAATAGTAGTAACATTATATAAGCTAGGTGTTTTTTTTTTTTTTAATGTTGTTGTTCAGTTGCCAAGTTGTGTCCAACTCTTGGAGACCCCATGGACTGCAGCATGCCAGAGTTCCCTGTCCTTCAATATCTCCTGGAGTTTACAATGAATATATGTTATTTTATTATAATTTAACTGTCATTTTCCCTTTTCCCTTACTAGGTTAGATCAGAGTCTTAGTCCATTTGAGTTGCAATAACAAAATACCAAAGCCTGGGTAGTTTATAAACACCAGAAATTTATTTCTTACGGTTATGGAAGCTTGAAGTCCTAGATCAGGGTGCCAGCATGTTCGGATGAAGTCTCCTTTTCAAGTCACAGAATTCTCCTTGTATCCTCACATGGCAGAAGAGAAGGGCCGAGGCAATCTCTGGAGCCTCTTCTATATATAAGGCATGAATCTCATTCCTGAGGGTTTCACCTTCATGATTTAAGGATCTACCCAAGCCCCCACAGATTAATACCATCACCTTTGAGGGTGAGGATTTCTACTTATGAATTTGGAGGTAGAGGGGACAAATATTTAGACTTTGTGAAGCGAACCTGTTAGTCGCTCAGTCATTTCTTTTTTTTTTTAATTTTATTTTTACTTTATTTTACTTTCAATACTGTATTGGTTTTGCAATACATTGACATGAATCCGCCACGGGTGTATACCAGCTCCCAATCCTGAATCCCCCTCTCACCTCCCACCCCATATCATCTCTCTGGATCATCCCTGTGCACCAGCCCCAAGCATCCTGTATCTTGTGTCGAACATAGACTGGTGATTCGTTTCTTACATGATAGTATACATGTTTCAATGCCATTCTCCCAAATCCTCCCACCCTCTCTCTCTCCCTCAGAGTCCAAAAGTCCGTTCTATACATCTGTGTCTCTTTTGCTGTCTCGCATACAGGGTCATCATTACCATCTTTCTAAATTCCATACATATGTGTCTGTATACTGTATTGATGTTTTTCTTTCTGACTTACTTCACTCTGTATAATCGGCTCCAGTTTCATCCATCTCATTAGAACTGATTCAAATTTATTCTTTTTAATGGCTGAGTAATATTCCATTGTGTATATGTACCACAGTTTTCTTATCCATTCGTCTGCTGATGGACATCTAGGTTGTTTCCATGTCCTGGCTATTATAAACAGTGCTGCGATGAACATTGGGGTACATGTGTCTCTTTCAATTCTGGTTTCCTCGGTGTGTATGCCCAGCAGTGGGATTGCTGGGTCATAAAGCAGTTCTATTTGCAATTTTTTAAGGAATCTCCACACTGTTCTCCATAGTGGCTGTACTAGTTTGCATTCCCACCAACAGTGTAGGAGGGTTCCCTTTTCTCCACACCCTCTCTAGCATTTATTGCTTGTAGACTTTTAGATCGCAGCCATTCAGTCATTTTGACTGAATTTTGCTCAGTCGTTTCTGACTCTTTTGACCCCATGGACTGTAGCCTGCCAGGCTTCTCTGTCCATGGAATTCTCCAGGCAACAATACTGGAGTGGGTTGCCATACCCTTCTCTAGGGGATTTTCCTGACCCAGGGATTGAACCTGGGTCTCCTGCCCTGCAGGCAGATTCTTTATTATCTGAGCCACCAGGGAAGCCCCAGAGGAGTTAGTAATCTATGTTTTTTAGGTTCAAGAACTAACACATTATATTCTCTATAAATTTAATTTCATACATCAAAAAGGATTTTATATAATATTTACTGTAATGTAAAACAAAGTATAATACTGTATGTGTTAGTTTCCTATTGCTGCTTTTTAACAAATTCAGTTCAGTTCAGTCGCTCAGTCGTGTCCGACTCTTTGCAACCCCATGAATCGCAGCACGCCAGGCCTCCCTGTCCATCACCAACTCCCAGAGTCCACCCAAACCCATGTCCATCGAGTCGGCGATGCCATCCAGCCATCTCATCTTCTGTCGTCCCCTTCTCCTCCTGCCCACAATCCCTCCCAGCATCAGAGTCTCTTCCAATGAGTCAACTCTTCGCATGAGGTGGCCAAAGTACTGGAGTTTCAGCTTTAGCATCATTCCTTCCAAAGAAATCCCAGGGTTGATCTCCTTCAGAATGGACTGGTTGGATCTCCTTGTAGTGAAACGGACTCTCAAGAGTCTTCTCCAACACCACAGTTCAAAAGCATCAATTCTTCAGCAGTCAGCTTTCTTCACAGTCCAACTCTCACATCCATACATGACCACTGAAAACACCATAGCCTTGACTAGAAAGACCTTTGTTGGAAAAGTAATGTCCCTGCTTTTCAATATGCTATCTAGGTTGGTCATAACTTTCCTTTCAAGGAGTAAGCGTCTTTTAATTTCATGGCTGCAGTCACCATCTGCAGTGATTTTGGAGCCCAAGGAAATAAAGTCTGACATTGTTTCCACTGTTTCCCCATCTACTTCCCATGAAGTGATGGGACCAGATGCCATGATCTTCGTTTTCTGAATGTTGAGCTTTAAGCCAACTTGTTCACTCTCCTCTTTCACTTTCATCAAGAGGCTTTTTAGTTCCTCTTCACTTTCTGCCATAAGGGTGGTGTCATCTGCATATCTGAGGTTATTGCTATTTCTCCCAGCAATCTTGATTCCAGCTTGTGCTTCTTCCAGTCCAGCGTTTCTCATGATGTACTCTGCATATAAGTTAAATAAGCAGGGTGACAGTATACAGCCTTGACGTACTCCTTTTCCTATTTGGAACCAGTCTGTTGTTCCATGTCCAGTTCTAACTGTTGCTTCCTGACCTGCATATAGGTTTCTCAAGAGGCAGGTCCGGTGGTCTGGTATTCCCATCTCTTTCAGAATTTTCCATAGTTGATTGTGATCCACACAGTCAAAGGGTTTGGCATAGTCAATAAAGCAGAAATAGATGTATTCTGGAACTCTCTTGCTTTTCCATGATCCAGCAGATGTTGGCAATTTGATCTCTGGTTCCTCTGCCTTTTCTAAAACCAGCTTGAACATCTGGAAGTTCAAGTAACAAATTACTTAGTGATTTAAAATAACATAAACTTATCATATTAGAATTCAGTTGTCAGAAGCCAGAAACAGAGGGTTCACTGGGTTTAAATCAAAGTGTCATCAGGGCCATGCTCCTCCTGGGGGCTCTTGGAGGAGCAGCTATACCCCTGCCTTTTCCAGTTTATAGAGGGCACCTACATTTCTTTGCTCATAGCTCCTTCCTCCGTCTTCAAAGCCGATCATATAGCGTCTTCAAACGTCTCTCTGACTCTGATCTTCTTGCTTCCATTGTTACATTTCCACCTGACATTGACCATCCCCCAACTCCCTCTTATAAGGATTCTTATGATTTCACTGGGCCAACTGGACAATCCAGGGATAACCTTCCTCTCTCAAGAGGTTTAATTTAATCACACTTGCAAAGTCCCTTTTGTCATGTAAGATAATATATTCACAGGGTTGTGGAGCAGGACCTAAGTATCTTTGGGGAACCATTATTCTGTCTACCATGTTTTAAAAATTATTTATTTCTTTATTTAGGCTGCACTGGGTCTTTGTTGGTTTGTGTGGGCTTTCTCTAGTTGTGGCGTACTGGCTTCTCGTTGTGGTGGTTTCTCTTATTGCAGACCACAGGCCAAAGGTATGTCTGCTTCAGTAGTTGCAGCTCTGAGGCTCAGTAGTTATAGCATACGGATTTAGTTGCTCCATGGGATATGGAATATTCCCGAACCAGGGACTGAACTTATGTCCCCTGCATTCTCATCCACTGCACCACCCTCTACCATGTTTTAATAATATAATCTTGTTGTTCTGAAAAGGTTGAGACTCACTGAAACTAAAGAACCAAGCTTGATGCTCCATCTCTCTTTCTGACTTCGGGCAGATAGATGTCTTCCTTGACCCTGGGTTGGGCTGAACCTGTGTCTAAAGAAGAACAAAGTTATCTCTACCAGGCAGAGCTGCTGGCTCCCAAGGGTGGACCCTGGCTGTTGCCAGGCAACGTGGGTATAGACATTCATTTGAGACTAACCTGAAGAACTCCTATTTAATCGCTTTTGTTTTTCCCGGAGAGCAGGTGATGTTTATTTTTGGGGGCACCCAGTTTTAAATGTCTTAATGTGTTTTGCCCTTCGGAATAGATCAGAGTTCACTGAATTATTCTCTAGTTCCAGGCACTATGTGTTATGACCTAAAACCTGGGATACATGGAGATGGCTTCCCAGGTGGTGCTAGCTACCTGACAATGCACGAGACACAAGAGAATTGGGTTCGATCCCTGGAAGATCCCCTGGAGGAGGGCATGGCCACCCACTCTAGTATCCTTGCCTGGAGAATCTCACGGACAGAGGAGCTTAGCGAGCTACCATCCATGGGGTCGCAAAGAGTCGGACACGACTAAAGTGACGTAGCATGCATGCAAGGTCTGGCAGACAATTCTCCAGCTGCTTACAAGAGCAAAGAAGCGTCAGGAGATACAATTAGGTTGAAGACACATTAGAATTTTGAATGTATCTTGATGGTTTTGAGGAAGAAAATGGACAGAATAAATAAATTTGCTATCATTTAGTAAGTTCGGTATGAACACAGCCAAATGCTATGTCATGTCCACCGTACCTATTATCTCATTTACCAGTGAGATAGAAATTATCACCCTTGTTTTACAGGTACTATCTCAAAGTTGTCCCGCTAAGTTGCTTCAGTCATCTCCGACTCTTTGTGATCCTATGGACTGTGGCCTGCCAGGCTCTTCTGTCCATTGGATTCTCTAGGCAAGAATACTAGAGTCGGTTGCCATTCCCTTCTCCAGGGGATCTTCCCCACCCAGGGATTGAATCGGGGTCTCTTATGTCTCCTGCACTGGCAGGCAGGTTCTTTACCACTAGTGCCACCTGGGAAGCCCATGGTCCTAGAAGGCTCAAAATTCAAATGCAGACCTGTCTAACTCAGAAGCCAGTGCTTGTAAACTAGTACACTTACAGAAACCCAGAGCACAGAAATCCGTAAACAGATGCATCCCAGAAACTAAAAATATTACCTAAAAAGATAAACCATAGCTCCAGATCTGCAAGTGTCTTTCTTTTCAACCTCAGTGAGAGCTGTCTGGTGAGCAAGATGAGCGGCATCCAGTTCAATAGCTGAGATTTTAGACTAATCCTTCCAATGTCCTCATTCCTGGTAAAGAAGGTATTGGTACTTTTCTGGTAGCAGACATGATGTTTAAGGGAGATTTGACAGAATGATTGACATGAGGGCTTTCATCTTCAAAGCTGCCTTCCTTTCATAACACATCCTGTGGTCCAACATAGCTACATTCATCAGAGAATGCTCAGACCTCCGTGCCCTGGGTGGGGCACTGTGGGAGAGCCAAGGAATATTAGAGAAGAGGGAGGCCCCTTGGAACCTAGAGAGTACTTAGTTGCTCAGTCATGTCCGACTCTTTGCGACCCCATGGACTGTAACCTGCTGGGCTCCTCTGTCCACGGGATTCTCCAGGCAAGAATACTGGGATGGGTTGCCATTCCCTACTCCATGGGATCTTCCTGAGCCAGGGATTGAACCCGACTCTCCTGCATTGCAGGCAGAGTCTTTACTGTCTTAGCCACCAGGGAAGAGAGGTTATATATATGGCAAAGGGTCAGATTAGCATCTGTTACTTTCTGCCAATAGTCTACCCATGGAGAAAACAAGGGGCCCATCTCACTTAAGAAAGTCCAAGCCTGACAGCTGAAGGGTCCCAGAGCAGCAAGCATCACCTCGTCTCTTCTCTTGGACCACTTCAGCTGTCTCTGCTTTGGATTGACAGAGGCATCTGGTTGCTAAAAATACCCTACTGACCAAGTGCTGCCCATTCCAACTAAAGCTGAGCACGACTGCAATCCAGGACTTAGCTACTCCTTGCAAAGGAACTTTTCCAAAATTTTCAGGCCCAATTTGAGAAGCACACCAGCCCATGGTCTTTTTCTACTTCGTCAGCTTGGCTGGGAGGTGGAGGGGATCCTTCCTGGGTCACTGTCCTCTGGCCTGCCCTATCCCGGTCTCCAGGAAAAGAAGCAGAAGGGGGAGTGAGAGAGGGCCCAGGGGCTGGAGGGGGTAGGGAAGGGGAGGTGCTTATCCATTTATAGACTTGCTCTTTGGGATGCTGAAGGTGCTGAAATAGCTGCGAGGACAAGGGACTTGGCTCAGTTTTAAATATCTGCCGAGCTGCCCGAAGACTCTGAGATGACAATAGGGGAAATGGAGAATGTGGAGGTCTTCACTGCTGAGGGCAAAGGCAGAGGTCTGAAGGCCACGAAGGAGTTCTGTGCTGCCGACATCATCTTCGCCGAGCGGGCTTATTCCGCTGTGGTTTTTGACAGGTATGGAATGTGGGTTGTTGCCTTCTTTCCTCCTGGTGATTTGGCCAGTGCCACACTCTCAAATTCTTTGCTCTCAAAATTGAGGGAGAGTAGCACTGACATATATACACTACTGTGTGTAAATAGGTAGGTGGTGGGAAGCTGCTGTAAACACAGGGAGCTCAGCCTGGTGATATGATGACCTAGAGGGGTGGGATAGGGTTGGGGTGGGAGGGAGACTCAAGAGGGAGAGGGTATAGGTATACATATAGCTGATGCACATTGTTGTACAGCGGAAGCTAACGCAACATTGTAAAGCAATTATCCTCCAATTAATAAGAAACTGGTCATGGAAAGGGATACAATTCATGTGGCTATTGATAATGAAGAGTACATGCACAGCTGTTTGCTGACAATACTTTTTCTGCAAAGGGTCATGGTCAATGGGATTTGCTCTGGTGCCTAGGAGGGTTGCAAAGGTGATTGAAGGCTGTAGGGCATACTCTCAGGATACTGGGCTTCCCTGGTGGCTCAGACAGTAAAGAATCTGCCTGCAATGCAGGAGACCTGGGTTCAATCCCTGGGTGGGGAGGATCACTTGGAGAGGGAAATGGTTACCCACTCCAGTTTTCCTCCCTGGAGAATCCCATGGACAGAGGAGCCTCTCGGGCTACAGTCCATGGGGTCGCAAAGAGTTGGACATTACTGAGCGACTAAGCACAACACAAGCACTCAGAACATAAGTGAACTTGCCTGAGTGGGAGTGCTGTGTGTGCAGATGGCGGAGGGAAAGGGAATGAAAAGGGGGTGTGGTGTCCAGGAGACATTCTTCTATGGAACGCTCCATATTTTTTGCTTGGAGGTGTAATAAATATATTAGAAGATTACGTAATTTCTGAGACTTTTAAAAAGTAATTACAAACACACAAGTAACACTGGAATCCATTTACCTTTGAAAAGTAGAATATCACCAATGACCTATAACCCTGTTTCATGTTTCCCACCCCAGGTCCCAGTTTCCTCTGTCTTTCCTCTGAGGTAATCCTTGTTTTGACTTTAATATGTTTCCTTCTAGAATGTTCTTGTACTATTACATCTCTCTACATGTGTGTATATATATATGTGTGTGTGTGTATATATATATATATATCTGTACTTATCAAAATGCGTAGCTGTAGTTTGTTTTTTCTTTTTAACAGAAATGGCACTATATATATATATATATATATATATATATTTTTTTTTTTTTCCAGGCCACACTGTGTGGTTTGGGGAAATCTCAGTTCCCTGACCTGGGATTGAACCTGGGACATGGCACTGAAAGCACAGAATCCAAACTACTAGGTCACTAGGGAACTCCCAATAATATCATACTTTCGACGTTATCCTTGAACTTGCTCCTTTCACTAAACAACATGTCTTGATATTTATCCTCATGGAAACCATTAAGTCTATAGCCACTTCTTTTAAATCCTCAAAGATCTGCGGGTTTTTTTTTTTTGCCCACATGTATATCTATCCATGTTGATCCATATGCTATGGACCACCAATTTTAACTGCTGTGGGTATTTTACCGTATGAATATATGAACTTTTGAAAATCTATTGTCCCGTTGAGAGACATTTGGTGGTTTCCAATTTTTCATACAAACAAATGTTTCTGTGATTGAAATCCTTGACCACGTCCACTTGCATGCATGTGTGATTATTTTCTAGGAGAACTGGCTAGGAGAGAAATCACTGTGCCTTGGAGTGCGCAGTTTTCCATTTTAATAGGCCCTGCAAAGAGGATCTATTAAATTTACCTTCCCATTCCCCCTACAGTCCCGTCCGTACTTGCCCACCACACTTTTGCATGTGTGCGTGCTCAGTCGCTTTAGTCGTGTCCGACTCTTTGTGACCCCATGGTCTGTAGCTCGTCAGGCTCCTCTGTCCATGGGATTCTCCAGGAAAGAACACTGGAGTGGGTCGCCATACCCTCCTTCAGTGGATCTTCCCGAACCAGTAGTAATAATCTTTATTTTTAAAAAACCCTCCATTGTGATAACGTTATGACAGTGTTCTCTGAGCCCCCAAATTGGGGTGACCTGACTGACACTGATGCGGTCTAAATTAAGAAGGCCTCTGATAACCTCGATTTGGTGGTTGACTCACTGTATGACCATCCTGAGAATAGGCACAGCTTTTCAGAGATAATTTAAGTAGCATTCAAATTCTCATTTCTTCCTGCCCACCAAGACCTTCAGGGAAAAGGCTGAGAATGGAGTATATGGCTAGCTACAGCTGAGGAATTTAGAAAGGCTGAGATGACAGTAATACTTCTTCAGGGGGAGTGTATCTTACTTTATTTACTTGTGTGGGTGTGTTGGGAGCAGTTGAGGAATCAATTGGATTCAGAATTAAGACAGAAAAAGCTAGAAACACAAGAACTCTGAACAACGATCTTAGTACTACTACTGAGTCACCATCTTGCCTTTTATAGAACATCCATGGGTGTCTTCAACTCCCTAAAAACCAACATTGCCAATCAGTTTCCCTTTCAAAAGTGTCTGAAGTTGAGTGGATTTTCTTTCTATTACAAGAGTAAAACTTAGGAAGAAAAAAATGTATGTTCACACGAAGCTAACATTGACATGGTTGTCTATTTCCTTCCAGCTTATTTTAAAACGTTGTTGTTGTTTATTCACTAAGTCATGTCCGACTCTTTGTGACCCCACAGGCTCCTCTATCCATGGGATTTCCCAGGCAAGAATACTGGAGTGTGTTGCCATTCCCTTCTCCAAGGGATCTTCCCAAGCTAAGGATTGAACCTGAGTCTCCTGCATTGGCAGGCAGATTCTTTACCACTCAGTCACCAGGGAAACCCATTTTAAAACATAGGTTTCATTTATTTGTACTATTAGTTGGGATCTTATCTAAACGTCGAGCATGCCCAGTCATGTCTGACTCTTTGGGACCCCATGGACTATAGCCCATGAGGCTACTGTCTGTAGAATCTTCCAGACAAGAATACTGGAGTGAGTTGCCATTTCTAACTCCAGGGGATCTTCCTGGCCCAGGGATCAAACCTCCCCCTCTTGTGTCTTTTGAGCTGGCAGGCAGATTTTTTTTTACCACTTCCCAACCTGGGAAGATTTTCATATAATGATTTAGGTATCTTCTGTGTTACTATACTCTCTTTGTAGAGTTTAAGACTGCATACTTTCTGACCATTCCTGTATAAATGGACATTCAGATTGTTTGCATGTTTTTCTTATTACAAAAAATTCATCATTCATTTGAAATAATAACTATATAAAAACAACTTTAGTGCATGTTGCAGATAAAATGCTAATAAAATCTTATTGTTATAATAATAATAAAGATTAGGATGATTAGAGTAAATGATCTTTAAAATGATTTAAAAAATTGAAAAGATTATTTTTAAAAGTGATTTACCTAGTACACCTGAAACTAATACAACATTTCAAGTCAACTATATTTCAATAAAAAAGAAAGAAACATAGAAATTGAAATGACTGATTCATAATTAAAAAATAAGAGATATAACCAAACTCATCACTGCAGAGATGAGGGAACTGCTCGGGTGTACCTGAGACAGCCTAGAGAAGCATCAGAGGAAAGCTTTGCTCATCCTATCTTCACTCCAATTTTAGGGCCTTGGTGAGATTCAGCCACTGTAAGGGAGAAACCTGACTGGGGAGGTAGACCAGGTGACCCACAAAAGTCACCCTATGAAAGAAGCATTTTCTAACACTGTGTTACTGCAAACCAGACTATCTGCATTACCTTCCAAAATGAAGATTTTATCTTTAGTTGAGTAGTGCATTAAATGAAAATCTCTTCTTGCAAACAATACATGAAATATATATGTATGTATATGTATATATTCTGTGAATCATTACAGGACTTCCCAGGTGGCACAGTGGTAAAGAATCTGCCTGCTAATGCAGGAGATGCAACAGACGAGGGTTCAATCCCTGTGTTGAGAAGATCCCCTGGAGTAGGAAATGGCAACCCATTCCAGTATTCTTGCTTAGAAAATTCCATGGACAGAGGAGTCTGGCCAGCTAAAGTCCATGGGATTGTAAAGAGTCAGACACGACTGAGTGATTGAGTACACACACAAACATACATGAAGCATTACAATAAATGAACCCCTGTGAAACCACCATCCTACTTAACTAGAACATTCTATCACATTCATCTTGCCTATCTTTCCCTATCCTGTCCCATACTTGCCCCAAAGGTAACTACAGTAGTAGTCTGAATTTTGTGTTACTTATTCCCCTGTGTTTTCAATGATAGTTTTGCCATATATGTACATATTCCTAAACAACAAATAATTTAGCTTTTATAGCTTGTTTTTCATCTTTTTTAAAATTTTATTGTTTATTTATTTATTTTTTTTTACTTTCCAATATTGTATTGGTTTTGCCATACATCAACATGCCGAGGTGTACAGCTATAGGTGGTTTTATGCTCTTGCTTCTTTCGTTCAAGTGTTCTTCTATTATTTATCCATATGGTTTTGTGTAACTAACAAAATGGGTAAGCTCTGTATGTGTATGTACCACAACTTATGTTTCCATCCTCCTGCAAGTAGTTGCTATGGGACATGTTTGTTTCTATCTCTTGGTCAACAGATACATGGGATGTGTATCCTAGGAGTGGAATTTCTGGTTCATAATGCATGATATATTTAGCTTTAAAATATAATGCTGCACTGTGTCATGTTGACTTGCAAGTCGAATTGTGTCTTTGTTAGAATAGACTGGGCTTAGCATTCAGAGCAGCTCTTCAGGCCTTTGTTATATAGCCCTTAGGTCTGGTTAAAATCGCTTTAATTTGGTTGGTTGGAAAAACAGGTCATCTGCTTAAACATAAAAGGCCAAGAATAAAACAGAGATAATCCATTGAGACCTGGCAAATGAGCAGCACTTGGGCACCAGGATCCCTGGGAGACATGGCTAATCAATCAGGCAACACCTTCTTCCTGAACTCCAACTTGGCCTCACTGTTCTTTCTAGCAGCAGCCACTGTGAATCAACCAAAACTGACGTTTAGAAGGGAGCCTGTGTGTCATGCTTTTGGGGGATTCTGAGTTTCATGCTGGAAGGGGATGAAGGCAAAGTAGGTGGATAAGGTCAATTTACCAAGGAGTCATCTTTCATGGATTTGGTCTTTGAAAGTGGGTGAGCCCCCAAGCATGGTGGATAAGCTTGAGTTGTTTAATGTTTCTCTCTTCTCCTTTTGCTCTGTACTTAATTTTATATAGGCTTAGTTGTCCGAGGCATGTGGGAGTCTTACCAGACCAGGGATTGAACCTGCGTCTTCCTGTAATGGCAGACATTCATTCTTAGGAGCTTCCCTGCTGGCTTGGATGGTAAAGAATCTGCCTGCAATGTAGGAGACCCTGGTTTGATCCCTGGGAGAAGATCCCTTGAAGAAGCAAATGGCAACCCACTCTAGTATTCTTGCCTGGAGAATTCCATGGACAGAGGAGCCTGGTGGACTACAGTCCACTGGGTCACAAAGAGTCGGACACGACTGAGTGACTAACACTAACCTTTAAAACTTGTTTTAGAATTATTATTATTTTTTAATATAATTTTATTTATTTATTTTGGCTGTGTTGGATTTTTGTTGTGGGCTTTTCTCTAGCTGGGGCGAGCAGGGGCTACTCTCGAGTTGTGGTACTCAGGCTTCTCATTTTGGTGGCTTCTCTTGTTGTAGAGTATAGGCTTGAGGGCATATAGGCTCAGTAGTTACAGTTCCCAGGCTCTAGAGCGCAGGCTCAATAGTGGTGACCCAAGGGCTTAGCTGCTCTGCTGCGTGTGGGATCCTCTCAGACCAGGATTGAACCTATGTCCTCTGCATTGACAGGTGGATTCTTTACCACTGAGCCACCAGGAAAGCCCAGCATTATTTTGTTTGAATTTATTATTATTATTAAGGGGGTGAAAGGTCTTTTAAATATGCCTATTGGTCATTACGTTTCTTCTTCTGCAATTTGTCTATTTTCTGTTGATGCCCTCACTTAAAAATTATATTGTAGCTCGTTTGTTTATTACTACAGGGCTTCCCTGTGAAGTACAGGGAAGCCTGGCATGCTATAGTCAATGGGGTCACAAAGAGTCGGACATGACTGAGGGACTGAACAACAAAAAAGATGTTATTAGTTCCAAAGCTTTCCCTGGAGCATCTGTAAGCTTTTGAGCCCCTGACACTGAGTTCTATTACCTTCTAGGTAGAAAAGGGTTGTTGGCAGTCTGGAAGTGAAAAGTGTGTATTTCTCGATGACAACACAGATGATGTAGAGTACGTGTCGGGCCATCGAGGGGAATTGGATCATAGGACACTGAAGATCTCTTCCAACCTGAGATTTTCTGAGTTATACCATTTTTTTCAGTACATGCAAGGGACTACAGTGTGGCAAGACAGGGGTGTTAGGCTAATATAGGAATAAAGCTTGTTTTGATTTAATTTAGCATCAAATACAACAAATGTACTTTTTATAAGGAAAGTGTTCGTGGGCAGTTCTAGAAGCCAGAAATACTATTCAATTTTTTCTTCTTTTTATTTGATAAAGTCCCAGATGTCTTACATTTAGAGAATCTGTAGTCTATGGGTTCCTGACTGGGTCCTTGGATCCTTAGCTAGGGAAGCACCTGTAATGAGAGGATCAAAATGTACGTGGATGTGCATGCATGCTTTTTATTTCTGGGGAGAAAGTTATTACTTTCAAAATGGTCCTCAACCTAGAAGAAGGTTGAGACCCATCAAATTCATTCAAGTCCTCTTTCTTACAGATGGGGAAACTGAGGCTTAGTGAGGCTTTCCCGGGTCACACAGGCCAGGGCAGGGGTTGAGTCTCCCAGGGTATTGTCTGTCATCGCTTTTCACTATCCTCCCCAACCACCCAACCCCTACAAGTGGGCCTACTACTGCCTACCTAATTTTCTTTTGTTCTTGTCAATTCAATTATTAATATTTAGTCGTAATAAAAGAAAGAATATACATCTATTAATTGCAGCAGAATCAAGATCTGGTTCTGGGGCCTGAGAAAGGTTAGATCCAGAGACTTGTAGGTAAGAAACAGAAATATACATGTGACTATACAGGGAAAGGGGCTTCCCTGGTGGCTCAGATGGTAAAGAATTTGCCAGCAACGCAGAAAACCTGGGTTAAATCCCAGAGTTGGGAAGATCCCCTGGAGAAGGAAATGGCAACCCACTCCATTATTCTTGCCTGAGGAAATTCATGGACGGAGGAGCCTGGAGGGCTACTGTCAACAGGGTTGCAAAGAGTTGGACACGACTGAGTGGCTAACACTTTCACTTTGATACAGGAAAAAAATGTTTCTAATAATAAACCAATGTATTAGTTTCCTTTGTTGTTGTTTAGTTACTAAGCTGTGTCTGACTCTTGCAACTTCATGGACTGTAGACTGCCAGGTTCCTCTATCCATGGAATTTCCCAGGCAAGAATACTGGAGTGGGTTGCCATTTCCTTCTCCAGGGGATCTTCCTAACGCAGGGAACAAACTGATGTCTCCTGCATCAGCAGGTGGATTCTTTACCACTGAGCCACCTGGAAAGCCCCAATTAGTTTTCTACTCTTGGTATAAAATATTATCACAAATTTAGTGGTTTAAACAACACAAATTTATTAGCTGAAATAAAACAGGACTATGTTTCCAAGATTTTTTTTTAGCTTCTATAGGCTGCCTGCATCTCTGGGCTTTAAAGCAGTTGTATAGCATCTTCTCCTCTGACCTCCTGCATCCTTCATAGGACCCTAGTGATTACGTTACACTCACCCAGATGATTCAGTTTTACCTTCCCGTCTCAAGGTTCTTAATCTTAACTTCATCCGCAAGTCCCTTTTGCTATGTAAGGTAATTCATGTAGTTTCCAGGAGTAGGACATTGACATTTTGGGGGGCTATTTTTCAGCTTACTTCAACCAATAATATGCACTTCCTATTAATCCAGTTTTTCACACATGATGTTAAGAAGTGAAAAGGACAGTGAATTTTTTATTTTAAAGTTCTTGACCAACTCCTAAATAATTCTGTTTAAAGAGTTGGAAGTGCCCAAGAGAACCTATCTATCCATCTGAGCAGGGAAAATCAAAGATGAAAATATGAGAAAAATAAAGATTTTTAAAAAACTTTTTATTTTGTATTATAGTCAATTAACAAGCAAAGTTGTGACAGTTTCAGGTGAACAGTGAAGGGACTCAGCCATACACACACATGGATCCATTCTCCCTCAAACTCCCTCCCATCCAGGCTGCATGTAACACTGAGCAGAGCTCCCTGTGCTATTCAGTAGGTCCTTGTGGGTTATCCATTTTAAATAGAGCAGTGTGTACATGTCCATCCCAAGCTCCCTAACTGTCCCTTCTCCTCATCCTTTCCCCCGACAACAGAAGTTCATTCTCTGAGAATTTCACAAGAAAGATAGTTTAGAACAAATTACTGTCAGCTGGGCTTTTTTGAAAATTAAGCCAGCTATGAGCTTCTTCAGGTCCAATAGAGACAGCTGGGCTTGCAGCCCATGTAATTCTATGTGGACCCATGGGAACACCAGAATTAACCATGGCATATGCACAAATACATGTGTGACCTTAATCTGGTAACAGCTGGTGGGTAAGTGGTGGGATATAAATGATGCTATAAATGGAAATAGTTTAATAAAGGGATTAGAGAAGTTCCTGAGCAGATAGTTCAGAAAATGAATGAGTAACTGTGAAAGTATTCGGGTTACAGTCTTCAACATTTGCATTTGGTGTTAAGGATAACCACAGAGTAGATTTAGACATGTATCTTTAATTTGGCACTTTAATTCATCTGCAGAGGTCAGACATGTTGATATGTCGCATGACCCATAGTGAGCCGTGTTGCTAAACTTTATTAACTAATCCTTACATGCAGAAGTTTGGGGATAATAGCTTTTTAAGCAAAGATTAAGTCAAATGCCAAGTTGTCCCCCAAACAATGTCACCTTCTCTTATTTGCATCTGAAGATGTGTTCTGAGTCTGGGAAGAGGGGTTTGGTAGAGTGTGGGAGGTGCATCCAGGTCTGAGTGAGGTGTGTGAGCCTTGTCCTGGGAGCTGTGGCAGAGAAAATCTTGAAAGTTGCTATTTTAATCAAAGAAGTGTTAAAAATCTCTAGGTCTGGTCTAGGGATGTAGCACCACCTAACTTCCGCTAAGGTAAATAATTGTGCAAATGTGAATCCCTTAAGGATTGACATGGGCCATTTAAAAACAAGACTGGGGGGCTTCCCTGGTGGCTCAGTGGGGAAGAATCCACCTGCCAATGCAGGAGATACCGGGTTTGATCCCTGATCCGGGAAGATCCCACATGCTGTGGAGCAACAGAGCCCAAATGCCACAAGCACTGAGCTCTAGAGCCTACACACAGCACTGCTGACGCCCACTCGCCGAGAGCCCACGCTCTGCAGCAAGAGAAGGCACTGCAGTGGGAAGGCCAAACACTGCAACTGGAGAGTGCCCCCGTCACAACTAGAGAAAGCCCGAGCAGCAACGAAGACCCAGCAAAGCCAAAAACAAACAAACACAATTTTAGAAAATGACACCAGGTGTATGCAGCAGCAAAAAGAAACTGAGTGTCCCAGCTCTGGCCACGTCTCTCCTCTCTGCAGAAGCCTCCACTGGACCCCTTCTGTCCCCTCCACCCCAGCCCCGCTGCCGGTAGAATAAGGTCTTATTACTGAAAGATGCATTCTAGGTCCCCCACAGTCCAGTCATTTTTCCAACATTATTTCCCGATAATGTGATCTTGTCAAACAGTTCCTCCTGTCCGCTAGATACACCTGCCCTGACTGCTTCCCCCATGGAAGCCCTTGACTCATGCCGGTGCCTCTCCGTGGCAGAGCACTTGACCTTCTATGTATAACTCGGCTCATCTTCAGACAGTCAGAACCGTGCCTCCCAGCCTCCTCGGTGATGGCCTTCCCAGATTCCTCCTTCCCTGACCATGAATCCTGCAGCAGGATTCCTGGGGGGCATGCCTCACCTTCCTTATATGTGTTTATGCTTCAGCCCAAACTGGGGACTGCTTGAAGGCAAAGTCTGTATCTTCTTTATCTCTGTCAGCTAGCTCAAGGCAAGACACATAATAGATGCTCAATAAATGCTTTTTAATAAACTTAGAACTTTTAATTTACTTTTAAAAATGGAAATATAGTAAAAAATATAAAGAAAACAAAAAATTCAAAAATTAAGTATAGTTAATTTACAATATCATATTAGTTTCAACTGTATGACACACTGATTCAATATTTTTATAGATTATATTCCATCTAAAGTTATTACAAAACACTTGCTGTATTTCCCTGTGTTGTATCCTTATAGCTTATTTCCTTACAGCTTATTTATTTTATCCATAGTAGTTTGTATTTCTTTTTTAAAAAAAATGTCTTTACAGAAGGAGGTGGTAGGATCATGGAATCATTATCAACTACGATGAGACTTTTTTTTTATACCTTCGTTTTAAATTTTTTATTTTTTTTTTTTATCTTTTGGCTGCATTACAGCATGTGGGATCTTAGTTCCCCAACCAGGGATTGAAACTGCATCCCCCAGCATTGGAAGCGCTGAGTCTTAATCATGTGACTGCGAGGGAAGTCCCAGTAGTTTGTGTCTCTTAATCCCATATCCCTATCACGACCCTTCCACCTTTCCTCTTCCCACTAGTAACCACTAGTTTGTTCTCTACATCTGTGAGTCTGTTTCTGTTTTTGTTATACTCATCTGTTGATTTTATTTTTTAGATTTCACAGATACGTGATAACAAACATTACTTATCTTTCTCTTTCTGACTTATTTCACTAAGCATAATGCCCTCCAGGTCCATCCACACTGTTGCAAATGATGCCCAATAAAAAATTGTGAAAAAGAAAGATGGGGAGGAACAAGGAAGGAAGAAGGAATTTAAAATATTGTAAAGTTATCCAGGTACTTGAGGGATGTGATGTTCTTTTTTAAAATTAATTATTTTAATTGGAGGATAATTATTTTACAATATTGTGATGGTTTTTGCTATACAACAACATGAATTGCCCATAGGTATACATGTGTCCTCCCATCCTGAACCCCTCTCCTGGATGTGATTTCTTTAAGACAGATGCTCTCCCCTGAAATTTTTAAGGGGAGACCTCCTCTCAGGCTACAAGTTTTTAGGTAGCCCAGGAAGCCAGAACAGTTGGCCCAGTCCTCTCTGGCTGTGTTTTCAGAGGGCTCGTTCACCTTGCAGGCGCCTTCTATTTGCATTTATCTGACCAGGAACCAGTTATTTCCATACAAGGAGCTGAGCAGCAGCTGCCTTTCCATCCCTCTTGACTCTGACAGATGATACAACCCAGGACTGCAGAGGAAAGAGTGAGCAGGGACCCGCTGGCTGGGGCAGGGCACACTCAGGGCTGTACACAAAGCAGGTAGGTTTGGGAGCTTCCTCTGCCTTCTGTGCCGGGAACAGTGTCAGGCAGCAGGGACCCCTATGAGAATAATATCCCTGGGAAGACAGTGATGACCCATACACTGAAGGGTTGCTGTGACAGTTTAACAAAAGAGAATTGCTTAAAAATATCTCTGAAAATTGCAAAGCACTGTGTAAGTGGGACTCTTGTGGGGACTGAAAAAATGAGACTAAGGAGGAGAAATGTGGCTTGGTGAAGGTCATCAGCTAAGCTGGCTGGCAGAAGCAGTCTTTCTCCTGGAATCTAAGATGTGGTTTTAAGTGGGGAAGGATAAATTGGGAATGTGGGATTAACAGATACACACTACTATATAGAAAACAGATAAACAACAAGGACCTACTATACAGCACAGGGAACTATATTCAATATGTTGTAATAACCTATAATGGAAAAGAATCTGAAAAAGGATATATATATATATATGTATAACTGAATCACATTACTGTATACCTGAAACATTGTAAATCAACTATACTCCTTTAAAATAAATAAGTTAGAAAGTGGTATTAGAACTTTATTTATTTAATTAAAGTATAGTTGATGTATGATATTATATGTCACATGTGTACAATGCAGTGATTCACAAATTTTAAAGGTTATACTCCATTTATAGCTATGACAAAATATTGGCTATATTCCCTGTGTTGTACAGTATATCCTTGTAGCTTTTTTTCCCCAAACTTTAAAAATTGTAAAATGGAATCTAAAACAGATTGGGAGCCTGTAGACAATGATTTGATGGTTAACATTTGGGACCCACCATGAGTTCACTAGGAGAAAGATCATTTCAGATTGATCACGTTTTCTTCTTATGAACTGTAATTAAACATTTATTATAACAAAGTGATTGTAAAGACTCTGATGAGACAAAATGAAGGCAAGACATTGTTGAACTGGTGGCTGAATCAAGTCAAGGCCTGATAAGGGATTGTATACATTGTTGTAAAGGTCTCTCCATCACCCGGTATGGGGTGAGGTCTATACTGTAGTATCTTGGGGCTCTGTCCCTAGCCTACTCCTTGTTCAAGTAATTAATGGGCTGCAATTCTGCGCAATTGTAAGTAATTCTACTCTTCCTCTCTCGCTGCGAAGTCTTCAGGGAATACAAGGGAGTGAGGAAGACATTACTATGGGAATAACCTAACCTGTAAGTAGGCACTAACCTTTCAAACCCTTGAGCACTTTATGATTAACTACTGGCATTGCACCTCACAGCAGTTTGTGGAGTTGGTCACCTATCACTTCCGCTTTCTTTCTGAGCCAAGAGAACACATCACATAACACTGGTGACATCAGCAACTCTGTCATCCTTACTCTTGCCAAATGCACAGAATTATGACATAAATGTGTAGATGTCATTTTGGGTAAAACAGGTCATGTCCCATTATACTGTAGATAATTATGACTTTTTTATTCTTTGGAGAAAAGGACAGTCTATTTCAACAACGAGAAGGACACGTGACACAGAATGCTCTCTCCCATGCCATGGTGCTAATGACCTGTGACTCTCAGCAAGAGCACTATGAGGAATTTCCACCCACTCCCTTGGCTTAGAAGACAAAGTCCCCGGTTCCTAAAGGGGAACTCCTATGTTGTGACCCAGGAACACCCTGTGTCTCCTCTTATAGTGCTGCTCAGGCTGCCTGGTGACCCCAGGTTCAATTGTTCCTCCAGAACTTGTGATAGTCCCAGGGCCTAACACATACAGGTCATAAATCTATACTTACTGAATTAAACTGAAGGGTTTATATGCAGAGTTCAACAGCATTCCCTTCATTAGTTTCACTGAAAAATATCTGCCAAAAGAATAGTTACAGGGCTTCCTTGGTGGCTCAGTGATAAAGAATCCACCTGCCAATACAGGAGACATGGGTTCAATCCCTGATCTGGGAAGATCCCTCATGCTGTGGAGCAACCAATCCCTTGGGCCACAACTACTGGGTCTGTGCTCTAGAGTCTGAGTCCCACAGCTACTGCAGCCCTAGAGCCTGCGCTCTGCAACAAGAGAAGCCACCACAATGAGAAGCCCTGGGACTGCAACTAACGAGTAGCCCCTGCTTGCTGCAACTAGAGAAAGCCCTCGCAGCAGTGAAGAGCCAGAAGGGCCAAAAATAAATAAACAGAATTATAAAAAAGAATGATTACAGCTGGAAGGGACCTTTGGAAACCCAAGCCCCTCATTTTGAAAGGTGGGACTCTGAAGCTGAGAAAGACAAGGGCAGCCCACTGAGCCCATACTCCAATGCCAGTCTCCCAACAGCTGGTGTGGTGCCCCAAGGTCACAGTTTTCTCCCTCTATTTCCAGCCTGGTGAATGTTGTGTGCCACACCTGCTTCAAGAGGCAGGAGAAGCTCCATCGATGTGGGCAGTGCAAGTTTGCCCACTACTGTGACCGCACCTGCCAGAAGGATGCTTGGTTGAACCACAAGAACGAATGTTCGGCCATCAAGAGATATGGCAAGGTGCCCAACGAGAACATCAGGTGAGAGCTGGGCACTGGGGGGGGGTGCTTTGGATTCCCAAATGTCAGGTGAGGAGCGAGGCGGCAGCGGGGGCACCACGCCTCGGTCCAAGCAAGCTGGGCTGAGAGCAAGTCAGGAGAAAGCCCCAAAGAGACTATGAGTGCTGCTTCTGTGCTCTCCCTTGGTCTGGGCTGTGCTTAGTCACTCAATTGTGTCCGACACTTTGCGACTCCGTGGACTATAGCCTGCCAAGCTTCTCTGTCCACAGGGATTCTCCAGATGAGAATACTGACATGGGTTGCCATGCCCTCCTCCAGGGACTCTTCCCAACCCAGGGATCGAACCCAGGTATACCGCATTGTGAGTGGATTCTTTACCATCTGAGCCATCAGGGAAGCCCCGCCCCACTTGGTCTGGGAAGCCCATTTATGAGGGAATTTCCACTGGGTGGAGCTGGCTGCAGACTTGTTCTATGTGGCTCCTCAATGTTTAATTTTAAAAAACTGACCTATCATATAATATGGCTTATATGAGGAATCTAAAAAAAAAAAGGTCCAAATATATTTACCAAATAGAAATTGAGTCACAGATGTAGAAAACAAACTTATGGTTAGCAACTGAAACTAACACAATGCTGTAAATCAAGTACACTCTAACAAAAATCAATTAAAAACTGACCTGCTTGTCAAAAAATTAGGAAGTTACACATTAAAAAAATTAAGATTTCTGGCTTCTCTTGAAAAAACGTGAAGACTTGGCAAAATGAAAGCTCAATAGCAACTAACCTCTTTAAAAAAAAAAACAGAACTTTTCAAATTATCACAGCTCCACTAATCCCCATGGTTGTACACTAGCTCTCTGGACTCTACACCTGAAAGGCATTTGCATTTGTAAAAATCTCTGCGCCAATACCTTAATTCCAGAGCTACCAAGTGCAGGAGGCTCCAGCAGGGTAGGACCTGATGCTAGATTGCAGGTAGGTGCTTATGAAGCTGGCAATGGAGAGTGGAGGAGATGGGGATGGTGATGCTGGAGCATTTGAACTGAGCATTTTAACTGTGAAGTTAAAGCCCAGAGTAACTTATGGGAAACTGCCAAATGATATTGCTTAGTTAGCTTCCCCATCCCCTGTTCCCTAGTTCCATCTGTTGAAATCTTACTTCTTCTTTTCCCCTACTCCTTCTTTTTGTAATTTCATGTGAAATTTTATTTATTTATAAATTTCCCTCTTATTGAGGTGTAATTAAGTCATAAGATATTGATATTTTAAATGTATTGTACATTGTGTTGATTTGCTATACATGTATATCGTGAAAGATCTATTTATCTGTGGTCACCCAAGACAAGCTTTCTAAGTGAGTGCCCTGCAGGTTCAGAATGCCACCACCAATCTGGAGTGGTGGGCCTCTTTCTTTGGTCTCTTCCTGCCTTCTGTAAAGGGAGAGCAGTATGAGAACCAGCACTCTGGAGGTTAGCATGGCAGGGAATGTGTATTACCCGCACTTTACTCGCCATTGGAGAGGTTCAGAGAGGGCAAGCAACTTGCCCAGAGTCACACAGTAAGAAGTGGAGTCATCAAACTTCTCCAGTGCTCATCTCAGCTGCAGGGTCAGGAGAGACACAGGTTGCAGGGGGCGCTCCGCAGAAAGAGAGAGGCAGTGGAACTTCCCTCAGCAGAGCTGAGGGGTCCCAAGGAAAAGTGAGCCTGCTGTCCGCCAACCCAGCCCCTCCGCGAGCGAGAGACAATCAGACGCGACAGGGGTTCTGTCTAAGCAGTTCCGCTTTATTGTCGTAAGCTCCTGGTTTACATAGGCAAGCAGGGGCGTTTTGCGAGGGACTTTCCATAGTTCTACCAATCAAGTTAAAGGTCAGATTACCACGTGCTTACATCATGACAGGGGTCTATGGTGATCATGCGTTGTCCATGTGCACGGAAATCAAGAGAGCCAATCAAAAATTTTGACAAACAACTTAAGCCGGGCCCTCCTCTCTTCCACCAGGCACCATCTTAGCTCTAAACCAAAAAGCTAGCCCTTCTTTTTAAGGTTTCCCATTGAGGGCCCCACAACAGGTAACTGGACCTCACTCTGTCCGCAGACCCCTCTCATGGTTTCCTAGACCATACAATATGGCTTCCGCTTCCGTCTTCACCTTTATTCGCTTTCTTCTCCTTGCTCCCTAGCCCCAGCACCTTGCTGTTTCTTTTTCCCCCTGTTTCTTTTCACTGGACCCTGCAGCATGTGGGATCTTAGCTCCGCAACCAGGGACTAAACCCATGTCCCCTGTTGTGGAAGTTCAGAGTCTTAACCACTGGACCACTAGGGAAGTCCCCACTTTGCTGCTTCTAATCATGCCAAGCGCTCTCCCTCTCTTTAGGGCCATTGTATTTGCTGCTCTTTCCCCATCTGCACAGAATTGGCTCCTGTTCACTCCACTGGCAGCCCCTTGCGCCTCCTCCAGCCTCCGCTGAGCACCTTGGCTTCCCCTCCCCCTCCCGCTCAGGTCACCCTGTTTGATTTTGGGCACAGCACTTGGCACCAGTTTAGATTATCTTTTCAGCTTAGGTCTCCCCGACTCTAAGAGGGCTTCCCTAGTAGTTCAGTCAGTAAAGAATCCACCTGCAATGCAGGAGACAAGAGTTTGATCCCTGGGTGTGTTAGATCCCCTGGAGAAGGAAATGGCAATCCGCTCCAGTATTCTTTCCTGGGAAATCCCATGGACAGAGGAGTCTGGCGGGCTACAGTCCATGGAATTGCAAGAGTCAGACAGGACTTAGTGATTAAACCACCAACCACCACTCTAAGACGCTTCACGACACAAGAAATTCCATCCATCTAGTTCAGAACTGTTACCTTGAGCCCGACACCGCGCCAGGCAGCAGGAGGCACTCAGCAAGTGGTTGTGGAAAGAATGATCGCAGCAAGGCCTCACTCACTCCACCCTTCTGCACAGGCTTGCGGCACGCATCATGTGGCGGGTGGAGAGAGAAGGTAGCGGGCTCACTGAGGGGTGCCTGGTCTCCGTGGACGACCTGCAGAACCACGTGGAGCACTTCGGGGAGGAGGAGCAGAAGGAGCTGCGGCTGGACGTGGACACGTTCCTGCAGTACTGGCCGCCGCAGAGCCAGCAGTTCAGCATGCAGTACATCTCCCATATCTTCGGCGTGGTGCGTAAGAGTTCGCTCAACGTGGGCGGTGGCGTGGGGTGGAGGTGGGCAGCGACCCCAGCGCTGCCAGGTCAGAGAGGAAGGGGAGGCACTTCCCTCGTGGTCCAGTGGTCACTACTTCCCCTTCCGAAGCAGGGGATGCAGGTTCAATCCCTGGTTGTGGAGCTAAGATCACACTGATCAAAAAAAACACAAAAAACCAACCCCCAAACAAAACAGGCAATGTTGTAGCAAATTCAATAAACACTTTAAACATGATCTGCATCAGAAGAGAAAGTGTGACTGGGGAGGCCAAGAATAGCTCTGGAGGGTGAAGGAGGCCTTAGATGAGGAGCTCTCACCCAGTTCTCTTTCTGGTCTTGCTTTACTATGAGGTCATTCCTGTGGCGTCTGAAATCAACATCCCACCTGAAAACTACTCTTTATCTCCCATCGCATGTTTGGATGGTGATTTACTCTCTTGTTCATCTGCATTTCCTATACTTTCTCTACTCCACATTGAAAATGAAGACCCAGGGGGACTTCCCTGGTGGTCCAGTGCTTGAGACTTTGTCTTTCAATGCAGGGGGCATGGGTTCCATCCATGGTCAGGGAGCTAAGACCCCCACATGCCTCATGGCCAAAAAACCCAGAACAACAGATGCAATATTGTAATAAATTCAATAAAGACTAAACATGGTCCACCACCACCACCCCCCATCTTGAAAGAAAATAAAATGAAGATCCAATCACTATTTCTTTTTGCTGACCAGGCACTTTGGAAATAAGATTCTTTCTTTTTCCAGATCTAATGGGCTGATCTTGGGGACCCAGGGAGAGGAGAGTAGGGGCTTTCTGGAGAGCGCTGTCTTGAGCCACAAATCCAGGCCTCCTGAAGTCATGAGGGAGGAGGGGATGGGAGCCCAGTGGGTCAGCAGACTCAGGCTGTGGGCTATGGAAACTTGTCTCTCATCTGGCAGGCTGAGTGCCTTCTGGGCTGCTGGTGAGTGGGCTGAGGAGGGAATTCTTGTAATAAAATAGTATGATCATGCTCAGCACCTCTGAGTCCTCCCCATGTGCCAGAGCTTCTGTAATAGAGTTTTCCAGAGAAACAGAACCACAAGGGTGTGTGTGTGTAGAAAGAGAGAGAGCCAATGAGAAAGAGATTTAATGAACTGCCTCTTGTGATTGTAGGGGCTGCTGGTTAGGCCAGCAGGCTGAAAACCCAAAAAGGAGAATTGTGTTTCAAGTACAAAGGCAGTCTGCTGAAAGAATTCCTTCTTCCTTGGGGAACCAGTCTGGCTCTATGAAGGTCTTTGACTGATTATATGAGGCCCACCTCCATTGTGCAGGCTAACCACCTTTATTCTAAGCCTCCCGATTTAAATGTTCACCTCATCCAAAGAACGCCTTTTAGAAACATATGGAATCATGTTTAACCAAATCTGGCCACCACAGCCCAGCCAAATTGACATAAAATTAACCATCCCAGTGTCCCAGATATTATTTTATTATTGTACACAATCTCTGCAACATAAGAGGAAGTTCGGGGCTTTTTCTGGTGCTGCTGTGTAGCTTGTGAGATCCTATATCCCTAACCAGGGACTGAACCCCTGCCCATGGCAGTGAAAGCAATGAGTCTTAATCACTGGGCCACAGGAGAATTCCCGTCTTGGACTTTTTAAGAATACAGCTACCCCAGACTTTCAAGGTAATGGTGTAAATTGAGACTCTCTCATGGTACTAATCTTGAGGGCCGTTTGGAATCACATAGAGATCAGGAGACTAACTGTTTTGTTTCCAAACTCTCTAAGCATTTCCAGAATGAGACCAGGTTTTCTATTTTTAAAAAAACTTTCAACAGCTGGTTAGTGTTCTGCACTAAGTCTGGTCTGTTAGCTGACTCTCATCTTTTCTTCTGGGCAGATTAACTGCAATGGTTTCACACTCAGTGACCAGCGAGGCCTGCAGGCTGTAGGCGTGGGCGTCTTCCCCAACCTGGCCCTGGTGAACCATGACTGTTGGCCCAACTGCACTGTCATATTTAACAATGGCAAGTGAGTATGTCTTTAACTTGGGTTGGTGTGCTGGGGATGGGGAGACAGTAGGGTATCATCTCTACATTTGACTTAAACCAAAAGTAAACTGTTGGACCTGAACTAGCATGGATTTCATCTGGATAGAAAATTGAAATTTTATTCCAGAATAAGTGTAGAGAAGACAAAGTAATGAGGAAGGTAGCAAAGTGATTTCTGAGTCTTTGTATGTTTCTTGAGGTTGCTGAGATATGTTAAATAAGCCTCTAGCTACTGTGTAATTTCGAACTTGATGCCTGAGATTTTCTATCTAGGGGTCATTGCAAAGCATCATTGGCTGAGAAGGCACCTGTCAGGAGCATGTGTTAGTCAAGTTACCAGCAGAAATCAGAAGGCACACTCAAGGGTTACCCTAAGAGAATTTAATAAAAGGGCAATTGATAGAAGTGTGGGTAAAGCTGAAGAAACTGACAAAAGAATGGTGAGGTGTCCAGGGTCTGGGCAGCAACATGAAATCATGACCTCCTCTAGAGCTAGAGGGGTGATGCAGGAAGTGCTGTTCCTGTGGCTGATGAGAGCTGTAGCCATGGGAGGGGGCCCTTTGTCCCCCAGCCCAACAGCTCAGCTGTGCCTGTAGAGAAACCAGCCACAGCTGGAACCGCAGTCAGGCAGAGAGGGAGCCAAGAGACTAAATACCCCAATTTCTCTCTCCTCCCACCTTCTGATCTCCTTCCATTGGCTAAACCAGAAGCCAGACGACCAAAGAATCTGGTGATGAAAACTTCAGAGGTCAGCCTCGCCCCCTGGAAGGCACAGATCAGGGGACTGAAAGGCAGAGAATAGAACTTGGGGTGGGGTGCAAATGGAGAAGAGTCAGAAAACATGATGAACCCAGGTTGTCCATGGTTCAGACTGGGGGAGCCTTGGGGTTGTGAAGAAAAGTGTTAGTCACTCAGTTGGTGTCTGACTCTTTGTGACCTTGTGGGCTGTAGCTCACCAGGCTTCTCTATCCATGAGATTCTCCAGGCAAGAATATTGGAGTGGGTAGCCATTCTTTTCTCCAGGGGATCTTCCTGACCCAGGGATGGAACCCGGGTCTCCTGCATTGTAGGCAGATCCTTTACTGTCTGAGCTACCGGGGATATAAGGCCTAAGAAATATTTCTTTTACTGTTAGAGACGAGCTCTTATGATGATGCAAGTTGACTATAAGCCATCAACAGTGAGCAGGTTTCCCCCCAAAGATAATGGTTTCTGGTTCTCAGCCAAGAAACAAGCTTATGCTCCAGTGGAGCCTGGACTCTGATTTCCTTTTCCTTCCTAATTCTGAAAGCAAGGGCATGCATGACATTAGGCTTTTGAGCACTTGAGAAAGTCACTCAAGACAGGAAAGTTTATTTTGGACCTAGATGACAATCTTTTCCCAGTATATTTGTGTTTCCCTTCTTAAACCTCTTGGGGTCCCTGGCCTGGACTTCATGGAATCCTCCCCAGAAGGACTGGTGTCTGGAGTTACCCTGGTAGGTAGAGAGGATCAAATTCACAAGTGGGACTGGTCTTTCTGTGTACCCCTCCCATAAGTGGTGGTGACCCAATGCCCTTCTTGTCACAGCCACAGAAACCTGGGGGCCCTTTCTTCAGATCATCACCGGTGTCTGCTCTGGCTTTGAAGCATCCACTAATTTTGAGCAGGCATGTGGTACCTGAGCTTCTTGGCTGTTGTATGAGAGAAGGTGCCTTTGCAGTAACAGTCTAGGTGCCTGCCATAGTGGAAAGAATACTGGTTGTGGTGTTAAGAGTTCAATTCTAATCCCAGCAATTTTTGCATACTACCTGTGTGACTGGTCTCCAGACACATTCAAACTCTTCCCAAGACAGACATCAAAAGAGGCCACCCTTATGCCCAAGATGCTTGTTTAGAGAGATAATAATATGTAGCTTCCCATATGGTTTTTTAGCACTCTACCTTACTTATTTATGGAAGAATGCCTGCAGAAATATTTATTTCATTAAAGAGAAATTGATGTTGTTCAGTCACTTAGTCGTGTCCAACTCTTTGTGACACCATGGACTGCAGCACGCTAGGTTTCCCTGTCCTTTGCTATCTCCTGGAGTTTGCTCAAACTCATGTCCATTGAGTCAATAATGCCATCCAACCATCTCATTCTCTGTTGCCCCCTTCTCCTCTTGCCTTCAATTTTCAATTTAAAGAGAAATTAGCCATAGTAAACCATCCAAGGATTGTTTGATTCTGCTTCTTGGTGGCAATGCACCTGGTGACTTGAAGTTGAAGCCCTATTGGTGAACCACTCAGAAGACCCTAAGTCTCTGAAGGGCTACTCCAAGCCCAATTTGCCCATGATTTGGCATTCAAACTTGACTGGGCAACCAGGAGCATCTTTCATGAATGGTTCATATGCTTTTTTTATTTTTTTTGCCCTGCTGTGGAAAAATATGGTAGCCCTCTACTTTTGAATTCATTGTCTTATGACAGTCTCATTGCCAGCTTACAGATGAAAATACCAAGGCCCAGGGAAGGGAAGTACCTTGCCCAAGGCTGAGTCCTTTTGAACCCAGAACCTCTCATTCCATATCAAATGTACTTTCCATTATACCAGGCTATATCTTGGCAAGGGAGCTCAGCTGGAAGGGGTTGGGAGAGAGGTGGTTGTGCTGGCCAAAGCTTTGACGGCATAACCTGGAATGCTGTGCACTATTGCTAGCTGTACAGGATGAGCCGATGGTAATGATTTCCACTTGGGTGTCTGTTTTGTTTTTCAGTCATGAGGCAGTGAAATCCATGTTTCATACCCAGATGAGGTGGGTCAGTCTTTGAAAACCTCCCTGTTCCTCTGACCCATCTCCCTCACATGCCTGATTTGCTGGGACTGCCCCTTCCTGAGACCCCTTGGTTGCTATCTGTAATGCCTGTCTGCTCCCCCAAATCTCATCTTTGCTGAATGCTGTATGTTTAATGCATCTGTGTTAATCATCTTGTTCCTCACCCACCACTACCTTCTGTGCTGTGCTTGCTTTTGCTCCCTTTCTTCCTTCTCTTTTACTCCTCATTTCTTTCTCTCCTCCAACTCCAAAGTATGCCAGTCCCTTCTGGGCCACGTCTTCTTAGAAAAATACACATGATTCCTCTAAACCCTGTTTACCATGAAATGAGGACTGTTGATATTACTGACCTACTAAAGGACTCTGTGTTTGTTCATGACCTCCAATTTCTCACTCAGACTAGTTCTAAAAATGGTATCTGTAATTGTGATGTTTTTGGTAAGTATTTATTCATGTATTCTCTTTATGGCTTCTGGGCCAAATATGAATTAATGGCCAGTGTGATATAATAAAGCTCTTGAGTTCAAAATCTTGGCCCCATTGCCAAAGTGCTGTGGGACCTTCAGGGAAGTTACTTCACCTCTCTGGGTATCAGCATCCTCATCTGTGAAATGAGGAGGTCAATGCCCTGTAGCTGGGATATATTAGGATTCTAAGCAGAGCTGTGTGAGTAGGTCATCTTGCCCTTCTCTCCTTTTGCTTTTCGTTCCTTCAGTAACAGTCAAAAATTAGGGTGGAGATGAAAGGGAACAAGGGACTAAAGATGACAGTTTTGCCGGTCTCCATATAAGTTGTGTGTGTGTGTGTGTGTGTGTGTGTGTGTGTGTGTGTGTGTGTGTATGGTCACATTTATTGGGCATGGCAGTGTACCCCGCTGTGAGAGAAGGGGTCACCTCAGATACCTGGACACACGCATCCCTGTGATTCAGCTGTTCCTTGCTGGGCTGTCACCTCAGAACATGTGACAGGGGTTGCCTCTGACTGAGACCATCCCCTGCCTTTCACATGGCATCTGACTCAGCCTCTCTGGGAGGTGAAGGGAATGACCGTGGACCTCTCTGCAGATGCTTTCCTAGCCCTCCGCATTCTGCCACTCACTCTCTAGGTGATGGGTTCTCTCTGGGAAGGAAGGTGCCAGGATCTTGGGGAGCTACAGGAGCACAGCTTAGATACAGAAGCACAGTTTGCTGGGCTTACTACTCTTTCTATAGCTTCTGGCCTTGTGGGTAGAAGATGCATGGCTGAGAGGCCCACGGGCTGGTCTCTGCTGGTTTGGCTTAGCTGGGTGTCAGTTGTGCAGCGGCCTTTTGTCTTCAGCACATTCTGTCTCTATTACCTGGTGAGGTGTGTAGTGCTGTAGGTAACTGGAGGCTCAGGTCTAGGCTGGAAGGTGGTTGAAATGTCATCTGCTTTCTCTAATCCCCCTTCAACCCCAAATCCATGTCTCCAAGTAAACAAAAAAGTGAAAAACGCAGTGGGCTACTAAAGAACCAGCCTTTAGTTGCCTTCAGAGATCTCCAAGCATAACTCTCCCCATTTAATGTTGGCCTGAACCATTGGACCAAAAGTTTAGATAGGCCAGGGCTTATAATTAGACACAAAATGGGCTAAGATTGTGGGTAACTGAATATGCATGTTTCTGAGAGAAGCAATTCCTGGCTAACCAGACATGACTATTAAGTCTTCTCTTGTTTGAAGTTTGTACCTTATTATTTCTCCCTTCCTTTGTTACAATCAGTGGCTAAATGCACAGGGATAATTGCAGACATGGAAGCTTCATATGCTTTTATGACCAAGCCCAGCTCTCTACTGGGAGTCTATTTGAGCTGATTTCAGAGCAACAGACTGAATGGAGCAGATTTGTTTGTTATGACAAGCAGAACAGACCTATTCAGAAAACTGTCCTTTATGTCACAATTCCCCCTTTTGGAGGAATGTTTTCTCAGACTGTTAGTGGAAGTTGTCCTTGAGGTTCAACTCCTTGAAACCTTGAAGAGCATATATCCCACCCTGGATTTGATTGACTCTTCTCCTTTACCTTGGTCCAGAATTGAGCTCCGAGCCCTGGGCAAAATCTCAGAAGGAGAGGAGCTGACGGTGTCCTATATCGACTTCCTTAACATCAGTGAAGAACGCAAGAAGCAGCTGAAGAGACAGTACTACTTTGACTGCACATGTGAGCATTGCCAGAAGGGGCTGAAGGATGACCTCTTCCTGGGGGTGAAAGACGACCCGAAGGTACATGCAGCCCCACTACTGGGGTGCTTTTGAGCATCTTCCTCAAGAGCTGGACAAGGGTGGATTCCCCAGCTAACTAAGATGCCCTTGCCTTGCTGATTGGTGGACAGAGCATCACAGATGGGTCCTAGCTGGTGTCTTGGTGCCACTGCTTTCCAAGTTTTTGAGTCTGGGGAAGTAACTCTGTTTTCTCAGTTGTAAAATAGGAATATGACATCCACTGTGAGGGGCTGTTATGAGGATTAAACAGGATGATCTATGTAAAAGAAATGGCATAGAGAGTAGAAACTTAGTAAATTTAAGTTCTTCTTGGCCCCTTGCACATTAAGTGATGCAGAGAGTTTCTCATAGAGAGACCAGATGGGCAAAGAGATTTGTTGTCAGATTATCACAAATATGTTCCTAGTCTTATGGACATGGGCAATGTGCAGACTAGGTGATATTGAGATTAGCTAAAACGTTTACCTCCTGAGTAGCTCTTTCCTCATCAATGGTGAGACCACTGAGCATGGAAAGTCTTATCAATGAGGAGGTCAGGGGCTTGCTGAATTGGAAGAGCTAGGCTGCTAGGTGTCAGAAGAGCCAATTAAAGCAGCAAGCCTTTTATAGCTTCCTATAATGTTAAAGCATGAGGCTGAGACTATAGTGGGCACCGATTCCCCCAGTCCATTCCCACCCCCCCCCCCCACCATGGGAAGGCATGCAGGTGGAGGGTCAGGTCGATCAGCACAGATGTGAGGGTTGGCTCATTGCTGAGGGACACAGAACTGAAGGCTCTGCAGTTTTATGGACCCTGAGGCATGTGAGTGAGGGGCTGGGAGGTGCGGGAAGAGTTAGGAGTGGAAAAGTCCTGGATACGGAGTCAGAATGAGGAAGCATGTCTTAAAATCCCCCAAAGACTTCCCTTGTGGTCCTGTGGTTAAGACTCCATGCTTCCAATGCATGGGGTATGGGTTCCATCCTCAGTCTGGGAGCTAAGATCCTACATGCTATGTTGTGCAGCCAAGAAAATACTAAAAAAGAAAAGAAAATCTCCCCCAACTCCACTTTTACAATAAGCAGGCCTCAGTAGAGGCTCCTGAAGAAGACCTCAAGACCTCAGTTAATCAACTGTACTTCAATTAAAAAGAGAGAGAGAGAGACTTAAGAATGAAGGCACCTGGGTCAGGAATGCCCATATGTGAAGAGTGTGACCTGCCAGGATGGGCCCGAGCCCTTGGCTGCACCTCCCTTCAGAGACTGCGGTGCACTGGCCTTGCACCAAGTCTTTTGTGGGGAGGGCAGCTTTCCCTCCTACCTGTGTGGCCTGCCAGGTACAGCTTATAGTCAGATTTGAAAAAGCACATATAGGTTTTTAACTGGGTGCCAGACTCCTTGGAGAAACTAACTCAGTATTTCTGTATAATGCACAGTCCATCAGTGCATTTGAAGACACAAGTATACTTGTGAATTAACTTAACTTCTGTATTCTATTGGGCTTCCCAGGTTGCACTAGTGTAACAAATGCACCTGCCAAAGCAGGAGACATAAGGGACTCGGGTTTGATCCCTGGGTTGGAGGAGAGCATGGCAGCCCACTCCAGTATTCTTGCCTGGAGAACCCCCTGGACAGAGGAGCCTGGGGGACCATAGTCCATAGGGTCGCAAAGAGTCGGACACGACTGAAGTGACTGCACGCACACATACGCTGCACCCTGTGTGCTGGCAGACACTTGTCTCTGGTTAGAGCAAAGGCTACAAACAAAACTGACTTCTAGGTTCAGAGGGTGGGACCCACTCAATTACTTATGGCATCAGTGCTACTCTCCCCCACTCATTTCTCTCATCCCCAGGCTATTCTAGACAATTTTTTTTTTTGCCACTAACTTATTTTCATTTTTAATAGGTAATATTTTTTTACCCTTTGACCAAGCTGTTCTAAGAATTACCCTGCAGATATACTTGCATACATGCATGGGTATATGTGTAAAGAGATAGGACACTGTGGCATTGTTGGGAACAACAAAATATTGCATGATATCTAAATAACCACCAATAGGGAAATATTTAAGTTAAGGCAATACTTCAAAGTCACTAAAACTCATGAGGTATATCTTTATGTACAAATATGAAAGGAGCTCTATTTCTTTTTTTTTCATTTATTATTTTTTAATTGAAGTATAATTGATTTACAGTGTTGTGTTAGTCTCTGGTATACAGCAAAATGATTCAGTTATACATGTGTGTGTACATGCTAAGTCGCTTCAGTCGTGTCCAACTCTGTGTGACCCTCTGGACTGCTGCCTGCCAAACTTCTCTGTCCATAGCACTTTCCAGGCAAGAGTACTGGAGTGGGTTGCCATGCTCTCCTCTAGGGGATCTTCCTGAGATCCTGTGTCTCTTATGTCTCCTGGACTGGCAGGCAGGTTCTTTACCGCTAGTGCCACCTGGGAAGCCTACACACACACACACATAATTCTTTTTCCTGTTTTTTCCCATTATGGTTTATCATGGGATACTGAATATAGTTTCCTGTGCTATGTAGGAGGACTTTGTTGTTTATTCATTCTATAAACAATAGTTTGCATCTGCCAGCCTCAAACTCCCAATCCTTCCCTCCCTGCCCCCTTGGCAACCATAACTCTCTTCTCTGTGTCTGTGAGTCTGTTTCTATTTTGTAGACAAGTTCATTCATCTCATATTTTAGATTCCACATGTAAGAGGTACCATATAGTGTTTGTCTTTCTCTTTCTGGCCTACTTCACTTTAGTATGATAATCTCTAGGTCCATCCATGGAGCGGCACATGGCTTTTAAAATCTCTGAGTAATATTTCATTGTATATAGGCACCACATCTTCTTTATTCATTCGTCTGTTGAAGGACATTTAGGTTGTTTCTGCATCTTAGCTGCTGTGATTAGCTGAGCTCTATCCCTTTTTTTAGAAGCATTTCTTTATTTATGTTTGGTTGGGCTGGGTCTTCCTTGCAGCGCACAGGCATTCTCTAGCTGTGGTAAGCAGGGCAACCCTTCGTTGCAGTGCTCAGGCTTCTCGTCGTGGTGGCTTCTCTCGTTTCAGAGCACATGCTGTAGATGCTTCTCTGGTTGTGGCACACAGGCTCGGTAGTTGTGGCTTGTGCACTCTAGAGTGCAGGCTTAGTAGTTGTGGCACATGGGCTTTAGCTGCTGTGTGGCATGTGGAATCTTCTCGGACCAGGGATCAAACCCGTGTCCCCTGCATTGGCAGGTGGATTCTTATCCACTGTGCCACCAGGGAAGTCTGAGCTCTCTTTCTTAAGGGAAAAGAGTTAAGGGGCCAAACATTGACATATGAGTTTGTTTCCTAGGGCTGCCATAACACCCAGGACCCCATACAGGGTGACTTACAATAGAAATGTATTGTTTCCCAGTTCTGGAGACTACAATTTGAAATTGAGGTCTTGGCTGGACTGGTTCCTATTGAGGGCTATGAAAGGAGTATCTGCTCTAGGCCTCTTTCCTTAGATAGTAGATGGCCCTGGGCCTCTTTCCATGGTCTTCCCCTCATGCATGTATCTTTCTCTTTACCTGGCATTCTGTTTATGAGAACACCAGTACCACTGGATGAAGGGGCCACCCTTAATTAAGTATGACCCCATCTTAGTTAATTACACCTGCACGGACCCTATTTCTAAAAAAGGTCATGTTTTGAGGTACTAGGGGTTAGAACTGAAACATATGGATTGAATTTGGGAGGGGAATGTAACACTGTATGCAAATTAAAATTAAATTTATTTAATTCTTAAAATTAGAGGTGACACATGCACTCACACAGACACACGTTACCCATGTGTGTACAAGCAGAAGTCAGTCCTGACACAGGCAGGATACGAAACACTCAGGAATGTGTTCTTTTTAAAAAATTGTTTACTTATTAATTTATTTTTGATTATGCTGGGTCTTCATTGCTGCATGTGGGCTTTCTCTCGTTGAGTTGCAGTGAGTGGGGGCTATTCTTCGTTGCAGTGCACTGGCTCTAGAGCACTCGGGTGTCAGTAGTTGCAGCACGAAGACTCAGTAGTTGTGGTGCACAGGCTTAGTTGCTCAGTGACATGTGGAATCTTCCAAGACCAGGGACTGAACCCATGTCCCCTACATTGGCAGGCAAACTCTTATCCACTGCACCACCAGGGATAAATCCCAGGAATGTGTTCTTTATAGGAACAACCCCATTTTCACAGAATCAAAGGTTCTGTATTCCAGGTAACGTGTTTTGGCTTGTATGTGTGGGGCACTGAGCTCAGTACCACAGGAGGAACAGAAAGGAATAAGCTACTGTGCCCACCCTTACCCTGACCTTCTAGAACCTGCAGGTTAATGTGTATCTTATCTGCAAGCCAGCCAGCCTTCCCACCTGCTGCCTGGACCTGAGTAATTTTTTCATAACTTACTTCTACCACTACCTAATTTTTAAGACGCAAGATCTTTTCTCCCTTCAGAAATTAAATGAAATAACTGTAGTTATTTCTTTGAATCTTTTGAAGTTTCTTTTTATAGAAACCAAGTTAAGGTATTAGTTTAATTATAAATTTAGTACAAATGAACTCAAAATAAATTAGATAAGAAACTAAATTACTTATTATGTCATGGAATATCTGTTTCTTATCTAATTTATTTTGCGTTCTTGCATGTGTGCTAAGTTGCTTCAGTTGTGTCTGACTCTTTGTGACCCTGTGAACTGTAGCCTGCCAGGCTCCACTGTCCATGGGATTTCCCAGGCAAGAATACTGGAGTAGGTTGCCATGCCCTCCTTTAGGGAGTCTCCACGACCCAAGGATCAAACCTGTGTCTCTTTATGTCTTCTGTATTGGCAGGCTGACTCTTTACCACTAGTGTCACCTGGGAAGCCTCTTTGAGTTCCTTAGTACTAATTAATTTATTTCCCATTTACTTATCCTGAAAGGACGCATCTATGCTCATATAACGGAGAAGGCAATGGCACCCCACTCCAGTACTCTTGCCTGGAGAATTCTGTGGACAGAGGAGCCTGGCAGGCTGCAGTCCATGGGGTCACAGAGTCAGACACTACTGAGTGACTAACACTTTCACTCCCCCCGACCCCCCAATATTGTAGTGGAAAGGACACTGGAGAAAAAAATTAGGAGGCCTGTGTTCTCATTCTGGCTGTGACCCTGAATGTCTAAGCTTGGGCAAGGTTCTTCCTTGTGGGTTTCAGTTTCCTCATCTGTGAAGTAGGGCATTGGACTATCTTATTAACAGTTCCTTCAGGCTTTTCTATGATGTCATCACAATTGCTTTTATTTATTTAAATATGCTTTATCACAGCCTGATAAGCTCCTCTCTGTACACCAGCCTTTGTGACTCAACTTCAAACCTTCAGCTGGCATCAAATAGTTTCTGACTCATTTTTATATATATATATATATATATATATATATATATATATATATATATGTTATATATATATAATGTATTATATACACATAGAGCTGGATAAAAATAAAAACCAAATATTTTTAAAATAGAAAATAACACCAATTTCCCTCAGTTGTAGCTTTGTACCCTCCTTGTTTAAGCTGCTGTTTTTTAAATTTTTTATTTTTTTCCTCTGTCTCCAGCCTTCACCTATGGTTTTCACAATAGGAATATTTCAGTTTTTCAAGTTTGGGGAGCCACTGTCCCTCTTTCCCTCCCCTCCTCTTCTTTTGGTTCCTCCTCTGGTGCCCACCCCCCGACCCCCTTCACCACTAGCTCCTCCCTCTTCTTCTCTGACTCCTTTCTCTTCCTCCCTATTTTCTATTAATCTTGGTGCTCCAGGAGAGTGGAACCTCTCTCTGTGGAGTTCCTTAAATCAGATCAAGTTTTCCTGCCTTTACTCTGAAAAGAGAGCCAAGTGGAACAGCCCATTTCCCTTCTCAGAATAGCTTTATCACATGTTGCATGGGTCAGTTAACAACCTTTCAGCCAGGTTGTTTTGAGAACCTTGGCAGTTGCCTCCTTGAAAAAATTTAACTCCCTTCAAGAGCTTAAGTAGCACTTTTTCTTACAGCATCAAATTGAAGAAGATTAAAAAAAAATTCTTTCTATGAGATGCACTTTATTTTTTTAATTTGTTTTTAATTGGAGGATAATTGCTTTACGACATTACGATGGCTTCTGCCATACAACAATGTGAATCAGCCATAAGTATGCAGATGTCCCTCCCTCTTGAATCTCCCCTCATCTCCCCATCCCACCCCTCTAAGTTGTCACAGAGCACCGTGTTGACCTCCCTGTACTATACAGCAACTTCCCATTAGCTACCTATTTTCCATATGGTAATATATATATTTCATTGCTACTCTCTCCATTCGTGCCACCCTGTCTTGCCCCCTCTGTGTCCAAGGTCTGTTCTCTGTGTCTGCATCTCTATTCCTGCCCTGCAGATAGGTTCATCAGTACCATTTTTCTTAACATCTAACAGCTTGGTATTCTCTGAGCCTATCCTGCAAGTTATTGATTACTTGAGAAGATTCACTAAGAATTTTGAATATGATGGAACTTACAGTAACTTGGAGACTAGTAGTCATCAACTAGATGGGATTTTATGAGCCAACACTTGGGCAACAAATGATAGGTGAAACTGAAGATGTAGGTTTGATGGATGGATGATACGATACACCTCTGGACCCTACTTACAGGACTCTGCACACTAGGCAAGACCTGGACTCCTCTCACTAAAGTTGATTCAAATGGGCTTAGGGAAGCAGCTGCTGCTGCTAAGTCGCTTCTCTGTGTGACCCCATAGATGGCAGCCCACCAGGCTCTCCCATCCCTGGGATTCTCCAGGCAAGAACACTGGAGTGGGTTGCCATTTTCTTCTCCGATGTAGGAAAGTGGAAAGTGAAAACTGAAAGTGAAGTCACTCAGTCGTGTCCGACTCTTAGCGACCCCATGGACTGCAGCCTACCAGGCTCCTCCGTCCATGGGATTTTCCAGGCAAGAGCACTGGAGTGGGTCGCCATTGCCTTCTCCGTAAGGAAGCAGACACACGCTGAAATGATGTGGTCTGGGACCAAGACATGACCAGTTAACTAACGGGGCTGAGTAGCACTCAGGTGGGAAGTCAACATTTGGGTCGTCAAGCAGGAAGGCAGCCAGAAATCTCAGCCAAATCAAAGGTCAAGCTGAAGGTTAAACCAGGAGTGAGACCCAGTGGAAGGCAGAGCACTGACGTATGCATCAACTGTCAGGCTGTGAGGCAAGTACAGAAACAAACACAGAATTGTGGGGAAGCCCAGGCTTCCCTGGTAGCTCAGACAATAAACAATCTTCCTGCAATGCAGCAGGCCTGAGTTCTATCCCTGGGTTGGGAAGATCCCTTGGAGAAAAGAATGGCAACCCCCTCCAATATTCTTGCCTGGAGCATTCCATGGACAGAGGAGCCTGGCAAACTACTACAGTCTATGGAGTCACAAAGAGTCAGTCATGACCAAATGACTGACATTTTCACTTTTCAGGTACAGAAGGATATGGAAATGAAGGTAGTTAGAATTGTAGGGATAATGAAGAATTCTGCAGGAGTCAAAATAAGTGGAGGGGAGGGGAGAAAAAGAAACATAATCCCACTTCTTTAAGTGATCCTGATGTTGAAGCAAGCTTTTCTTGGTTGGCAGCTCTCCTACTGCAAGGTGAACACAGCAGAGCTGGCTCAAGGCAGCTGGGCGCCTGAGAGAAGACCCTGATCTCCATTTATGGAGGAGGGTTGTTTTTAAGGGAACGGATGCCCATTCTCTTAGTTTTTGATAGTTTAGGGAAGGTGACTCCACAAAACAATTTAAGCAGAAAATCTAAACAGAGTTGTTGACCCCAATTCCTTATGGTTAAAAAAAAAAATTGGATACTTGGAGATCTGATTAAATAAATTAGTCTAGCTTCATACAGTAGAAAATTCTAGTAATTAAAAAGGCAATATCGGTGTTTGGTTTTATTTTAGAAAGCAGTTACGGGCTTTTTTTTGCCTGGGATAGACCATTTTCCTTAGAAAATTGGTCTCATGCTCCTTTCCCTCCAGACTGTTATGCTTAGAACACAGAATGAATGAGCTCTTCATGTGGGCAGCAGGATAATATCTGTGAAGTTCTTTAAAATGCTTGGCAGCTTTGCTTTCATATTTATATGGGAAAATATCTACTGTTCAGTCACTAAGTCGTGTCCAACTCTGTGCAAACCCATGGACTGCAGCTTTCCAGGACCCCCTGTCCTTCACTGTCTCCCTGAGTTTGCTCAGATTCCTGCCAATGGAGTCAATAATGCTATCTAACCATCTCATCCTCTGCCACCTGCTTCTCCTTTTGCTTCAATATTTCCCAGCACCAGGGTCTTTTCCAATGAGTCGGCTCTCTGCATCAGATGGCCAAAGTACTGGAGCTTCAGTTTCGGCATCAGTCCTACCAATGAATATTCAGGACTGATTTCCTTTAGGATTGACTGGTTGATCTCCTTGCACTCCAAGGGACTCTCAAGAGTGTGCTTCAGCACCATAGTTCAAAAGCATCAATTCTTCGGCATTCAGCCTTCTTTATGGTCCAACTCTAACATCCATACATGTCTACTGGAAAAACCATAGCTTTGACCATAATGAGTGAAAAAAAAACAGGCAATAGAGAGAAATATGTTACTATACCAGTTAGAAGAATATGATGCTATTGACGTAGACACACTCATGCATGTGTGAACATGCAGGACCAAAGTTCAGCCAGTGTAAGCTGATATGGTCACATACACATACTATTGATGTGTCTGTGCCTTTGATCTATCAGTGCTTTCCCTATACTAGTTGTTAAATATTTAAAATATTATTCCTGTGTATATGTATTAGAAAATACTCCTCAACATACTATGTCCATCTTTGGGTGAGTTTGGAGATTTCCGCTTTTTTTCTCCATATTTTTTCATATGTTTTATTTATTTTTTTTACAGTTTGCATATATTAATTTTACAGTCAGAATAAATAATAAAGATATTTTTATTTTGCAAAAAATTATATCAGATTTGCCTACGCAAAAAACTATTTTTTTTCCCCAGAAAAGAGCTTCTGATATTGGTAAGCATTGCAGGCAAACTCTTTCTTTGGTCTTTGGGAAATCTGGCACTTTTTCTTCAAAATTATGCTTTCATGGGAACTGGTTTCTTAATTACATCAAATATCAAATATTCCAATATTAAAACCTCTAATATCAAAACCTCATTTTTGTTTTTCAAGATTGCTAGACTGCTTAGGCAAACACAGGAAGCCTAATTGGTCTAGATTTCACAGCTAACAAGTTCTTCATGAAAGCCGTTTTTTTAAAATCATGCATTCATTTACTTTGTGGTGTCAGGTCTTCACTGAGGCACACTGGGCCTTTTGTTGCAGTGCACTGACTATAGTTGTGGCACTTGTGTCTCACTAGTTGCATCATGCAGATTTGGTTGCTCCTGGGCATGTGGGATCTTATTTCCCTGACCAGGGATCGAACCTGTGTCCCTGCTTTGTAAGGTGGATTCTTAACCACCAGATCACCAAGGATGTTCCATGATGTCCTTTTGATCATCCTAGGAAGTATGAGCTGGATGCAGAGACACATGAAAGGGTTGACAGCCCATAGCCACAGGGCCCTGTTTAATGAGTTTCAGTGGCAAACTGGAGTAGGATTTTTTTTTTTTTTTTTTTTTGTCAAACCCTCAGCCTCTGTCCTCAGACCTGTGCTGGCCAGTATTTGGGTGAAAACAAAAATTCAAGGTCATACCTATAGAATATGTGGTTGATTTGAAGTCAAGAGGAAGAATGGCAAACATTTTGAGTGATAGAATACAGTAAGAATCCAAAATGCCAGGGAAAACACAACAGGGATTAATGTCAGATTCTTCATTGGGGTCTATAAACCCAGGCATGAGCTGGGCTGGGGAATGTGACCCAGCAGCAAGGCTCTGGGACTTGGTCAATGGAAAATGCAATGTGCATCAGAAGCGTAATGAGGGAGTTGGAAAAACTATACGGATCCTGAGCAGCATTTACAGAAATGAAGCTTTCACAAGGAGGAAGGCATTAATCTTGTACTACTACTAAATGTCAACAAGAGCAACTGAACCTATTTGCAGGGCAGGAAAGAGATGCTGACATAGAGAACTAATATGTAGACATGGTTGGGGGGAATGGGAGGGTGGGACAAATTGGGAGATTGACATGTATACTCTGCCATGCATAAAAAGAGAACCAGTGGAAGCCTCCTCTAGAGCACAGGGAGTTCACTTCGGTTCTCTGGGATGGGGGGGTGGGTGCGAGGGAGGTCCCAGAGGAAGGCGGATATGTGTACACTTATGGCTGATTCACTTCGGTGAACAGCAGAAGCTAACACAACATTGTAAAGCAGTTATACTCCAATTAAAAAAAATGTTGGCTGTTCAGAGATGTGGTGGGTTGTCTCACGAAGGGGCCTCCAACTCAGTGTCCCTCCCTTTCCCAGCCCTCTCAGGAGGTGGTGAAGGAGATGATACAATTCTCCAAGGATACACTGGAAAAAATCGACAAGGCTCGCTCTGAGGGTTTGTACCACGAGGTAAAAATTCATTTTTATAGGGGATAGGGGTGGGGAAGAGGGCAGAAGGGTTCTCTAGTAAAGGAGGGAAATGGTGGGGGGGCAGTCAAGATGGGGAGGCTACCAAGCAGGATTTTTTTCTGGAAGATGTCCCATGATTGAGACCATGACTCTTCTTGCCCTTAAGCCATGCAGCCTCTTTTAGAGTTTGAGGAAAGCACAGGCAGCCTGACAAATGTCCCTGGGGTTTGGGGGATGGTCTATAATATTTTAGGTTGGCATCAGGGACGGAGGAATGGAAATGGCAGTGGATGGCTTGCTTTCTGGTAACTGAACGTGTGTCCTGCCTACAGTTTCCGGGCTCTTCTAACTGTGCATTCAACCCTGGCTCTACACTAGAGCCAAGCTCTACACTAGAATCACTGAAAAATACTGATGCTCAGGACAGTCCTTCCAGAATCTCTTGGAGTGGAACCCAGACATCAAGATTTTTAAAGCTCCCACGTGATTTCAATGTTCACCTAAAGTTGAGACCCACCACCAGCACTGACCTGCAGAGCACTTACTTGCACTGAATTCACTCAGGCAGTTTGTTGGAAATACAGATTCCTGTGTCTCACCCTCTGAGATGTGATTCACCCAGTCTGCAACAGAACACAGGGATCATCACAGTATTTTTTTTTTTCCCCTCCAAGCTCTTTAAACAACTTGTGTGGCTGGGTTTGGATGCCACTAAGAGAAGGCAATGGCACCCCACTCCAGTACTCTTGCCTGGAAAATCCCATGGATGGAGGAGCCTGGTAGGCTGCAGTCCATGGGGTCACAAAGACTTGGACACAACTGAGCGACTTCACTTTCACTTTTCACTTTCATGCACTGAGAAGGAAATGGCAACCCACTCCAGTGTTCTTGCCTGGAGAATCCCAGGGATGGGGGAGCCTGGTGGGCTGCCGTCTATGGGGTTGCAGAGTTGGACACAACTGAAGTGACTTAGCAGGGTGTGGCAGTGTGGGAGATTCATTTCTGTTCATTTCTGTCAGCTTTTCCGTTGTCTTCATTCTTCTTTCCTCACTCATTCACTGCCCATTTTTGAGCCCTTATTGAGGTGACCAACACAGGACATGCTGCTTGCCTCCCAGGAGTCTGTCAAGTCTCAGGGAGAGTCCCACAAACAAAGTGTTACTGTACAATATAGAAAATCTAGAGGTTTGAGGTAAGAGCTTCAGCTCCTGGTTCCATTCCTCTGTCCCCTCTTCTTCCTCATTTGTCGTCTTCTGTGCTCAAGCTGGGCAGGGCCAGATGTAGGGCTGGACACTGCCTATGAGCTCATGATTGTTTTCAGGATGGATTGTTTGTTAGCTCACACTCCATCACTCCCCTCTACCCACCCAGTTGCCCCAGGGGCCTCTGGGAGAATCTCAGAGAAAACGAATTTCCACTCATTAGAAATGGAAAGAATTGTGTGACGTTTCTTCCATGAGATTAGCAAGGGAAAAAGAAGAGAGCTATGAACCACTAAAATCTAGAAACCATCTGACTTTGTAGGGCATCCCTGAAGCTATGTCTACACGTGAGTTAGTCAGGAAAGCCTGCCTCCAAGTCCCTTGGGATTGAGCCCATCTTCTTCCTCACCAGGACCAGTGTGGCCTCCTTCTAGTCAGTCTCCTGGACCCTCTCTCTGCCAATCCATCCTGTACACCTCTAGCAGGTCATGACTGTCCAATGTCACTGT